>NW_026057584.1:38637529-38985212 GCF_023721935.1 Panthera uncia | reverse complement strand
CACCTTGAGAAGAGCCCAGACCCCGGAAGTCACCTTGAGAAGAGCCCGTACCCCGGAAGTCACCTTGAGAAGAGCCCATACCCCGGAAGTCACCTTGAGAAGGGCCCATACCTTGGAAGTCACCTTGAGAAGAGCCCAGACCCCAAAAGTCACCTTGAGAAGAGCCCATACCCTGGAAGTCACCTTGAGAAGAGCCCATACCCTGGAAGTCACCTTGAGAAGAGCCCGTACCTCAGAAGTCACCTTGAGAGCAACTTTCCCTTGCACTGTTGGCTTCCCATGCCTGCTAATCTTCACTTTGGGTAACACCACCATGTAACAGCAAGATGTTGGGCTCTACGGTCTGAAAGACCTTGCTTTTCATTTGGCTTTACTACTTACCAGCTAGGAGACTTTGGGTCAGCTCCTTAACCTCTCTGAGACTATTTATGGGACAAAGCTCTCTGGAAAATGTAATATGTGCTATGTAACTGGATGTACAATGGGAGAGATCTCATAATTATTTCTGTACAAATAATGTAACTGCATACATTATCTACAGATGCCATGTGTTAATCTGGGCCAGAGTGTATCCACTGTGAAAAGAAAGAAACTGAGAAGTTATACCAATGGTCCCAACGTGTCTGTTTGCCTCACAAATACTTTTATCCTTGAAATTACTAATAAAGCCTGGTACTGGGCAAGATCTCTGTCCCATGAAAGCCAATCCTTATGTCACTCATTGCCCAAGTTCCTTCAGCCATTAAGAGCAGAGTTGAGATATGACATTTTTCTATTATCACACTGATTAAAGAATAATGATTAGTCAGGTCCTTAAGCGAATAAAGAGCACCAAAGTCAAGACGTAAGGTAGTCAGAATAAAGGAAATATTTATTTGAAAAAGATTCAATAAATTAAGTGTCTCTAGCCTAGGCCCTTCTTCTTTAAGACCAGACTTAGCAAGCTCTCTCCCACATGATCACATTCTGTGGACAGCCTGCTAACATGTGGCAACCAAGTTAACTTTTCCTGGTCTGTGGACTCTTTCTTGGAAGAGCGGGCAACCGCTGCTCAGCAGAATAAGCCAGGAGTAGGTAAATGCCCGCTCTCACTCACAGCAGTCAGCACAGCTGGCTCATCCCTCACCTCCTACGCTTTCCAGCAGCCCATTCTCTTCCGAACAAGTAGAGCAAAAGTGTTGGAACTTGAAGACACTGTTTTGTAAAAGTCTGCAATTTCTTCTCTGCGAACTGGAATATACCTAACAATTAGTGGATGTGACAGAGACAGCAGCCTAAAAAGTGGACAATGGAAGAACGTTCCTGAAGGAGCAAAAGGATCACGATATTCAGCTGTTCTCCTTCCTGTGTCGTTTAGCCTGAAAAAAGAGACCCAGAAGTGCTTTTTCCCTGACTTCTTTCTTGTGCCCTCTTCTCTGCATACCCAGGCAAAGGCCCTCACCAGCATCTGGCATCTTTGCCAGCATCTGGCATCGTCTGGCATCTTTGTAGGTGCTGCTGATGCTGGCAGAAACAGTGCCAGACAATCCGGGACCGTGTTGTAAATAAACACCTTGAGCTTGAACTAGAAATATAAGTGTTTGTTTGGAACAACTGAAAAACACATCAGACATCTGTCAGAAAGGACTATCACAGTCTTTCGAAGTGTGCATGCTGAAGTGTCAGTACTTACCGGTGAGGAAGCAAATGCCCTAAAACTGACAGCGAGGATGCCATCGGACCACTCATGAGACACTATGTCAAACTGTCCATACAACTGACCCATGGTGACAGACTTGGGATTTAAAACAGTAATTTGAACCTTGTTCTCTTCCATTAGCCCCTTAAAGGAAAAAAAAAATACATTATCCATTTAGAAGGATACTGTCTCTATTCATAGAAAAGCAGGACTGTATATGTAGAAAATCCTAGACTCTACAAAGAAACTCCCAGAAATAAGGAATGCATTTAACAAAGTTCCAGCATATGAAGTCCATATATAAAGACTGGTTGTATTTACACAGTGCCAATGAACAACTGAAAAAATTAAATTTTTACAAATACTGTTTACCATAGTTTTAAAAACTCATAAAATACTCAGTAATAAATTAGCTATAAATCCAAATACTTACAGAACTGTAAATCTAAAACAACAATGAAACCTGGCAAAATTTTTTGTTAAGGGTCAGGCAGTCAATATTATAGGCTTTCAGGTTACAAACAGCCACTCACATATTCTTCTGTTTCTTTTCTTTCTTTCCAATTTTTTTTTTTTTTAGACAAACGTTAAAAAGTGCTACCACCATTCTAAGCTCATTGGTGTTAGAAAAATAGGCTCGGGGCCAAATTTGGGCTGTAATTGTCGACTTCTGCTACCAAATATTCTCTGAGAGAAAATTAAAAGATCTAACCATGTTCCATTCTCACAGAATGGAAAAGTTAATATTGGCAGATTGTCAGTTTTGACCAGAACCTTGAAGCCCATGTGGGAATTATACAAGAGATGTTAACAGCCCTTGGGGCATAAGCTTTTCATGTTTTTAATTAATAGATGTTATTTTCTTAGAGTAGCTTTAGATTTCCCCTATTATTAAAGCCCAGTTTCCCCTATTATTAAAGCCTTGCATTGGGCTGGTATATTATTATGAATAATGAACTGATATTGATACCTTATTACTAATTAAAGTCCATGGTTTACATTAAGGGTCACTTGTGTGTTATACATTCTATGAGTTCTGCCAAACACACAATGGCACATGTCCATCATTACACTATCGTACAGAATAGTTTCACTGCCCTATAAATCCCCTGTGCTCCGTTAGTCATTTCTTTTTTTATATACACCGCAACATAACATGTGCAACTCTTCCCAACATTGCCTTCTGCCCACCCCCTTGGGGCTTGGGACACAAACCACCAAACTCGAATAAAGACGTGGGAAGATCACTAAGCAGTAAAACAAGCTTTGAGGCTTTGCATACTTCTCTGTGCCCACCAAGGGGCTGACAAGGAAGGCATCGTCCTAAATCCAGAAGTTTGGGAAAGCTCTACCAACTTTGTCAGAGGAAGTTGCTATCACCAAAACAAGGTTTTTGTCTCAAAGGCAACAGGCTAGTGAGACTCCACGAGAAAGATCTAACGATCACATTGGGGCGTCTGGGTGGCTCAGTCGGTTCGGTGTCCAACTTCTGCACAGGTCATGAACTTGCGGTCGTTAGTTCGAGCCCCACGTCAGTGTCTGTGCTGACAGCTCAGAGCCTGGAGCCTGCTTCAGACTCGTGTCTCCCTCTCTCTGCCCCTCCCCTGCTCACACGCTTTCACTCAAAAATATGAACATTAAAAAAAATATATATATATAATGATCACAAATCCCATTTGGCTATAAACGTTGAAATGAATGAAACAAAACTCTTCAAAATACAAGAAGTAGATGGAAATTAAATTTTATTAGGTGGAAAATTAAAAGCAGCCTCATTCCTTTCAAAGGAGCATTTCAAAGTAGACCAAACCATGATGTGTAAGATAGGAATTCACTGCATTTATGTACATATGTAAGTATTATATAACACACAGCACACATTCACTTTAATACCACTAACAGCTAATCACAGAAGTTTGCATTACAAAACTAACCATCCAGGAAATAAAAAATACTCTCTTAAAAGTATAAAAAGAGGGGTGCCTGGGTGGCTCAGTCAGTTGAATGTCTGACTCTTAATTTCAGCTCAGGTCGTGATCCCAGGGTCGTGAGATGGACCCCCACATCAGGCTCTGCACTGACGGCATGGAGCCTGCTTGGGATTCTCTCTCTTCCCCTTTTCCCATCTCTCTCTCTCTCTCTCTCCCCTCTGCCCCTCCCCCACATGCATGCTTTCTTTCTCTAAAATTTTTTTTTAAGTATAAAAAGAAAACTTTTAGGATTTTCAGACTTTTTTTTTTTTACAAGAAACGTGTTACCTTCATAAATAAAAAAATTTTGAAAAGAAATAAAAGGTTGACAGCCAAATCTATGGTATATTCTTTATATGCTAAACTTAATAGCTTCATATTATTTTTCTAGTAGTATTTTCCCTTTGACTCATTTTTTCCACGATTTTAAGTGGCTACATTAAAGTATCTTTTTTTTTTTTAATGTTTATTTATTTTGAGAGAGAGAGCACACAAGCAGGAGAGGAGAAGAGAGAGAGAGAATCCCAAGCAGGCTCCCTGCTGCCAGTGCAGAGGCGATGTGGGGCTCAATCCCACAAACCGTGAGATCATGACCTGAGCAGAAATCAAGAGTTGGATACCCAGCTGACTGGGCCACCCCGAAGCCCCTCCACTAAGATATCATTTTAAATGACCATACATTCTATCTTCCTCAAAGCTGATCATAAATAAATTAACGCATTAATACCACACCTACCTTTTCACAGATGTCATTTAGTGCTCCTGCTAAGATGCGATATGCACTGGTTTTCCCTCCAAATGGTTCTCCAACAATCATGAAACCATGACGCACAATCATCATCTCATATATTTGAAGTATCTTCTCAGAAAAGAATCTGGTCATTTGCAAATTCATGGACTCACAGTTATCTTTGATAGCTGTTAGCAAATCGTTGTAATCTGGTTTTGGTAATTTCACACCAGGAAACAAATCTGAGGTGATTCCCTGATGACAAATGATTTGGGGATTTATATTATACATTCAATACCCTGTCTCTCTCCACACACATATATGTACACATGATGAAATTCCTCCCATCCTCATATTTAATACTGATGGAAATAGAGCCATTAAATAGTTCAACAGTATTTTTAACAGCTTTTTAGAGGTATCAAGACTAACATACAATGAACAATGTTTAAAGTGTTACAATTCGATAGGTGGAACCATCAACTCAATCAAGACAATCAGCCTATCTATCACTCCCCAAAGTCACCTTGTGACCTTTTGTAATCCTCTTTACCTTCTCTCCTTGTCACCTCCCACCTCCGTCACCAAGTTACCACTAATTTCCTTTCTGTTATTTTTTTTTTTATTTGTATTGCCTAGAATTTAATACAGATGAAGGTACACATTATGGATGCTGTTTTTTCTGATTTTTATTCAGCATAAAGATTTGGAGATTTGTGCATGTGACAGCATCTGTTAATAGCTCACTGCATAGAAGTATTACATTGCATTGAAGTATAATGGTTTCTAAATCCATACCCCTGTTGATGGACACTTTCATTGTTTCCAGTTTAGGGCTATTAAAAACAGAACTTCTATGAACATTTACATGCAAGTCTTTTTTTTTTTTTTTTTAATTTTTTTCTAACGTTTATTTCTTTTTGAGACAGAGAGAGACAGAGGATGAACGGGGGAGGGTCAGAGAGAGAGGGAGACACATAATCTGAAACAGGCTCCAGGCTCTGAGCGGTCAGCACAGAGCCTGACGCGGGGCTCGAACTCCCGGACCCAGAGATCGTGACCTGAGCCGAAGTCGGACGCTTAACTGACTGAGCCACCCAGGCGCCCCTATATGCAAGTCTTTGTATGGACAAATGCCTTCACTTCTCTTGGGTGAATACTGAGTAGTGGAATACTTGGGTAATGTGGTTATGATTTTAATATTTTAAGAAAGTGTCAGCTTTCCAAGGTGGTTGTATTATTTAAATTTACCCAAATACTTTTAGTATTTGGTATAGTGTGTCTTTTCAACTTTTTTTAGTGTTTATGTATTTATTTTTCAGAGAGAGCGAGAGCCCGAGGAAGCGTGTGCATGAGAGTGGGGGAGGGGCAGAGAGAGAGGAGACTGAATCCTAAGCGGGCTCGCCCTGGCAGGCAGCTCAGAGCACCATGTGGGGCTCACCAACTGTGAGATCACGACCTGAGCTGTAACCAAGAGTCAGATGCTTAACCCTCAGAGTCACCCAAGACACCCTGGTATGGCCAGTCTTTTTAATTTTAGCCCCACTCATAGATGTGTCGCAGTATCTTACTGTGGCTTCAGTTTGCACTTCCTGACGACTATCATTTTTTGTCTGTGCTTATTTCCTTTATGTGGATGTTCTTTAGTGACGTACCTGTTCAAATCTTCTATTTTTAATTGGTTTCTTTTCCTTTTTTTTTTTTTTTTAAACATCTAATCACTTTTGAAAGACAGAGACAGAGACAGACAGCATGGGAAAGCAGAAAAGCAGAGAGAAAACAGAGAGAGAGGGAGACACAGAATGTGAAGCAGGCTCCAGGCTCTGTGCTGTCAGCACAGAGCCCGATGTGGGGCTCGAACCCACACGCTGTGAGATCATGACCTGAACCAAAGTCAGACACTTAACCAACTGAGCCACCCAAGCACCCCTAATAGGTTTATCTTCTTAATGGCAAGTTTTAACCATTCTTTAAATATTCTGCATACAATTCCTTCATCATATATCTAATTGGCAAATATTTTTTCCTAGACTGCAACTTGTCTTTCGTTCTTTTATCAGTGTCTTTCAAAAAGCGAACTTTCAAAATTTTGATGTGTATATGTTATCAATTTATTGTTTTATGCACTGTGCTTTTGGTGCTGTGTTTAAGAAATTTTTGCCTACCCCAGAGTCACAAAATATTTCTCCTGTTTTCTTTTAGAAATTTTACAGTTTTACGATACTTTTAAGTTAAAATGTTAGATGAATATTATCTGATTTCAAGGCTGATTATGCAGTGTCATATTACTATAATGATAGACAAATATATCAGTGGAACAGATCAGGGAGTCCACAAAGAGACCCACATACATTTGAACATCTCATTCTGAACAAAGACAATTTGATGGAGAAAAGATAAAGATAGGATGCCTTTAATCCATATCTCAATATCACATACAAAACTTAGTTCAAAGGTATTTTAATCATTGTGGTGGTTAGTATTGTAATCAGCTTAGTCTCTCTCAAAAATTCATGCCCATGCAAAAACCACAAAATGTAACCTCATTTGGAAATGGGATCTTTGCAGATATAATTAGGTAAATTAAGATGAGGTTATACTGGGCCCTAAATCCAATAACTGGTATCTTTGTAGCAGAAAGGAGACGGAGATTCAAATACAAATACACCCAGGGGAGGCCATGTAAAGGTGGAGGCCGAGATTGGAGCGATGCCAACCCACTCCAAGGAACATCGAGGGTTGCCAATAGCCACCAGAAGCTAAGAAGAGGCAAAGGAGTCTTTTCTAGAGGTTTGATTTCAGACTTCTATCCTCTAGACATTTGAGAGAATACATTTGTGTTGTCTTAACAGTTTGGGGTACTTTGTTATGGCAGCTTTGGGAACCTGATACGATCATATACTGTATGATTGGAAAGAATTATGATTCCATATTTAGTATATAGGAATATATGAATATATAAAGTTGATTGCAAGATCTAAGAAGCATACCTTTATAAACTGCTAAAGCTGTAAGTATTATAGCAACCTATGTGAGAAAAAGAACTATTTTCTTTACTGTGAAAGTAAAAGTGAAAATTCAGAAGTGCTTCATGTTTGAACTACACTTTAGAATTTATGAACTATGAACTTAATTGCCCCTATATTTAATCCTTCAAACGCTGTTATAGAGAAACTGATCTTAGTTTATCAAAGCAGTATGTTTCCTTGGGATAAAGGGGAGAAAAAAGCATCGTAGCACAGTGGTCAAGAGCACTCCACAGCCTGACTGCATGGTTGAAAATCCCGCTCACTCATGTACTAGCCATAAATAAAAGTTAATTATCTTTGCCTCAGTTAAATGATCTGTAAAACAGGGATAATGACAGCACCTGCCCTACCTACTGGGTCATTGTGAGCATTAAGTTACTATTAGCAAAGCCCTTGTGTCTGATCCACGGTAAGTCCACAGTGTTTGATAAATAAATAAACAATCTTCTCAGATTGTTCAAATTGCTTATGGTTGACCTTGAAACCCCAGAACATATTTGGTATCCAGTGGTTCTCAACCAAGACCAGTTGTCCTCACTCTCCTTTCAGGATGTGAGTTGGAACTATGTGGAGTTGTGCTGGTCGTCACAACAAAAAAGGTCTCTAAAAACTGGGGTGAGGGTGGGGGGCAAGGATGCCAAACATCCTACAGTGCACGGGATAGTCTCGCAACAAGGAATTGTCATTGTCCGAATTTAAAGTGACAGTTATGCGGGATGCCTGGGTGGCTCAGTCGGTTGACTGTCCGACTTTGGCTCAGATCATGATCTCGCAGTTGACGAGTTCGAACCCTGCATGGGGCTCTGTGCCGACAGCTCAGAGCCCGGAGCCTGCTTCGGATTCTGTGTCTCCCTCTCTCTCTGCCCCTCCCCTGCTCATGCTCTGTGTCTGTCTCAAAAATAAATAAACATTAGAAAAAAAAAAGTGACAGTTATGCTCCATTTTTGAGATATTGCTCAATAATGTTCACGGAGTGAATACACAACTGCTTGAGAATACATCTGGTGAGGCAGATTTCCACGTTATAAAATGCAGTGTTTCGAGGCACCTGGGTGGTCCGTTGGTTAAGTGTCTGACTTTGGGCCAGGTCATGATCTCACGGTTTGTGGTTTCAAGCCCCACATAGGGCTCCATGCTGTCAGTGCAGAGCCCACTTCTTCAGATCCTCCCTCCCCTTCTCGCTCTGCCCCTCCCCCTCGCGCGCATGTGCATGCATGCGCCCTGTCTTTCAAAAATAAACATTAAAACAATTATAAAAATATGTAGTTTTTACTCTTGGAAAATTTATTCAGTATACTAGTGCCAAAGACACTGAGGGAAAACATGAGGAAGAAAATTTGAAACTATTCCTTATATATTTGCACTGCCAGCTCTAAGTGCTATGAAAAGATCCTTTCAACTTGGTGAAACATGGTCCCTAGGGAAAGCTGAAGACACTGGGCCACACTACAGAGACAGTGGCCTTCTCCCCCCTCCCTGTCATACCCCTGCCGTCTTTACACACTGGAAGATAACTGCTTGAACTTCAAGGCAGCGCAAATTAGTGCACCATCTAACATCTGTTGGGAGACAGGCCCCTGATTCCTTCTATCTGAGACAGGGAAAAGGAAAAGAATGACATCAAATGAAACGTGAAAACCTTAACCATTATTCTAATACTTCTTCTCGATTAGTAATAGTCTAATCTTAAAAATATAACAAGCTTCTTAAACTTAGTTCTTTCTTTAAATTATCCTGAAAAATCAATTTCATAAAAGCCATTATACTCTTTTAAAGAAATTAAGCTTCTTTAAAAATGTCTTCAATTATTAAGTTTTTTAAGTTTTTTTGTTTATTTTGGAAAAGACAGAGACACAGCAAGCAGAGAAGGAGCAAAGAGAGAGGGGGAGGCAGAGAGAATACCAAATGGGCTCGACACTGTCAGCACAGAGCCCGACGGGGGGGCCTCAAACTCATCAAACTGTGAGATCATGACCTGAGCCGAAACCAAAAGTCAGACACTTAACCGATAGAGCCACCCAGGCGCCCATCTTCAATTATTAATTTAACAAACATTGACCACATACCTTTTCTGTGCAAAGGATTCAGTGGTGTGTTAGACCAATTATTCTCCTTCATGGAGCCTACATTCTAATGTAATTTATAAGCAAACATACTTTGCAACTTTTGTGGGTTTATTACATTATGCAGTTAAAAAGTACTATTTAAAAATCCCAACTTGTTGAAAGTCATATAAAGTAACAGAGCTAGTTAAACACACTTCAAGTACAACATGGGATGATCTATGTTTTTCTGTGCTGTGTCATTATTATCTATAGACGTTTCTCCTAGGAAATTGCAAAGTTGGACACTTGATAAATACACAATTTTAAAAATTCTGATATAGCAAAATAATAAATGTTCTTACCTCAAAGAGTGGTAAATCGTGGGACAAAAATTTTGGCAGATTTACATCAATAATAGATCTAAGCAGCAAAATTTCTTCATTTTCATTTGGATATTTCAGCTAAAAGAAAATATACTCAAGGTGATCTCTCCATCTTCTAAATGTAACCTCTACATTTTCACACACACATACACACACAGACCCTAAAGACAATTTAAATCCATGTAAAATTGTTCTCACTTATTTTCATTTCATTGGATTGTTATTAATTTTAGAGTCTGAAAAAAATTCCAAAACACCTGTGATAGACCCAAAGTTTACTAAAAGCCTGGTTGAACTCCAAACCTGTTGCTCATGCCCATAATAAGGTTAGCATCGTTCACAAACATGGAAACTGAGAATTATTTCTCCCAACTTCCAACACTTTCTTCAACATCTCACTCCAAAGTTTCTCCTACCATCAAGGATTTAATTTTCCAGAACACTCTTCCTTTCCTCTAGAACCTTTATGCCTAATAAATTCCACGTCCCAACTGAACTGGCTTTGTAACCTTACAGTCAGTGATGCCCAGCTGTCAAGCTCAGAGCACCCAGTGCCAAAGCTAATTCTGCGCATATGGACTTTGTCTTCAGATCAATGTAACCACACATAAATTGTGAAGTGTCAAAAGTCTATTGTGTGATTTGAGAAGCTATTATTTTAAAGCAAATGTTTAAATTGTTTCTTGACATAATAAAAACAAACTTCAAAATATTCAAGCCAACACTTTCAACCACTCTAAATTAGCTTTTGACAAAGAATGATAGGATTCATTTGCAGGATTCATTTGCAGCATAACTTAATAGCTCAATTCCACAGTCAAGATGTCAGTGATAACATACACTAGGACAATGCATTATCTTTTCCATTATCCGACCACAGAATAATTCTGACATGCCAGGTTAATATAAATTGTTGCTTCTAGTTGCGTTTGCTTATTGCAAAAAGACAACGACTTGAAGTTATGCTAGGCTAATGTGAAATAGAATATCACCACCATATATCAGAATTCTCAGTAACATTATTACAGAAGATAAAAATGCATGCCATTGTTCTTAATCATGTAGAATATATTTTAAAATCTTTATCTTCTACAACACATGAACATGAACATTTTATAAACTCCAAGGTCACATTTTGCATTTTGCTATTAAGTATAGCCTACCTTGCTTTGTTTCATAAAGAAATAATGCACATTAATAGTTCATGGCTCCACAAAATACTTTCAATGAAAGGTTACACAAGCCTTAAAATATTTGTATTTCTCCATCTATATAGTTATGATTCATACCATTTTAAAATTCAAATGTTATGCTGCAAATCTATAACTGCTGGTCTACAATAGATTGTAATTATGGAATTACATTAATTGATAATGTTCAGCCACATTTGTATATATTTATTAATTATACATTATTTCTTTTAAGGCTATATATGTTCATATAGACTGAAAGCCTTCAAAATATTCTCAGCAACAAGGAATTTTATTCCTTGGTAGTACTTAACTTCATACATTCAAAATTATGGAGGGGCACCTGGGTGGCTCAGTTGGTGAAGGGTCCGACTTCAGCTCAGGTCATGATCTCACAGTTCGTGGGTTCGAGCCCCACGTTGGGCTCTGTGCTGACAGTTCAGAACCTGGAGCCTGCTTTGGCTTCTGTGTCTCCCCCTCTCTCTGCCCCTCCCCAGCTGGCACTCTGTCTCTCCCTCTCTCTCAAAAATAAATAAACATTAAATTTTTTTTTTAAAAATTATGGAACTGAACTCAAATCAAATCACTAGGAATTACATTTAAGTTTTTACAAACCCTAAAAATTTCCTTTTTCACATGTGCAGACGATCAACTATTTTTTAGTACAACTGAATTTTTTTCAGTTGGTGAAACCAGCCAGTATTGGAACTCTGTAAAGACAGATGGCCCTGAAATTTACCAACAAAATTTATGAGTAAGAAATAACTTGACTCCTCTACCTTTAGATTCCCAGCGGCCGTAAGCACAGACTTCACAGCTCTCATGCCATAGTCATAGTGATGTTGTGAGGACAACTGCTCTGAACACAAGCGGTAGGTGGCCACGATTTTCACTGACAGTGGACGAGCTGTGACGAACCCACAGGAGTACAGGACTATTTCAGCAATCATGGCATAATCAGGCACCATCATTGCTACTGTCCGAAAGAGAGCCTGTAGGAGTGCAGAATAGGTGTTTTTTAAAGAAGACCATCATAAAGATAACTTACTGGGCATTTCCTTATGACTTTATAGCTCTTCCTCAATAATATTAAATTACAGTGTCCAGATCATATAGATAAGAACACTTAATTTTAAAAATGGGTTTCTAGTGGTGCCTGGGTAGCTCAGTTGGTTAAGAGTCTAACTCCTGATTTTGAATCAGGTCATGATCTCACGGGCTGGTATGATCAAGCCCCAGGTAGGGCTCTGTGCTGATAGTGCGGAGCTGGCTTGGGATTCTCTCTCTCCCTCTCTGTCTGCCCCGCCACTGCTCACATTCTCTCTCTCTCCCTCTCTCAAATCAATAAACACTTTTAAAAAATAAAATAAAAATGGGTTTCTTGTCATTGTTATAATACATATCATTAACTTCTGTATAAGTATTTTTCCTTAAATCATGATTTAAGAACACTTATGAATTCTTACGGTACTTAGATTGATTCTTCTTGGCAAGTGACAGATTATAGGGAAAAAGTATCCAATTCTGCTGGGATGTCCAAAAGCTGGGCTTTTCTTCTGGGCTGGTGAAAAAGTGCCTGGTTTGGGGAGACCTGGGCTATAAGTGAGGTTCTCTAGGAATCTAATGAATTATATGCAGTGGGCTAATCAGATTACTCCTAATAACAAGGCTATGTTAGATAAATAAGGTATTTTGAGATATTTTTAACTTTTTTGTGTCTATAGTAAGCATGTCAGTCTTTCATCAAACATAAAGAAATGAAAACTGGAAGTCACAGATAATTAATACTAGAAATAAATCAGTTTTCCAAATTGTAAAGATATTTTTATTGATTGATTTTTGAGAGATAAAGAGATAAAGAAAGAGAGAGAGAGAGAGAGAGAGAGAGAGAGAGAGAGAGAGAGAATCCCAAGCAGCCTCCACACTGATGTGGGGCTTGATCTCACAACTGTGAGATCATGACCTGAGCCAACAGCAAGAATCGTACTCTTAACCAACTGAGCCACCTAGGTGCTCCAAGATATTTTTTTCTCATGATATTTTAACTGTTGTGGGATAGATAAATGTTACATGATGCTAACTAAAGAGAAAGCTCAACAGATTTTAAAAGAATAAATAAGAAAATTTAACTTCACAGGGCACCTGGGTGGCTCAGTCAGTTAAGCATCTGACCTTGGCTTAGGTCATGATCTCATAGCTCGTGGGTTTGAGTCCTGCATCGGGTTCTGGGCAGACAGCTCAGAGCCTGGAGCCTGCTTTGGATTCTGAGTCTCCCTCCCTCTCTGCCCCTACCCTGCTCATGCTCTGTCTCTCTCTCTCCCTCAAAAATAAAGATTAAAAAGAAATAAAAAAATAAAAGAAAATTTAACTTTAGAATGTTATTACGTGTCAAGTCCTACTTCAATACCTCGTACATTTAGACAGGAACCTTTGTGTACTAAAGAGAAAAAAATAATATTCTAGAAAAGTGGCATTTTTTTTAAGTAGGCTCCATGCCCAGTGTGGGTCTTGAACTCACACCCTGAGACTGAGAGTTGCATGCTGTACTGATTGAGCCAGCCAGGTGCCCCTAGAAAAATGGCAATTTTTATTCAGATAGTTGGTAAGTATCTTCCAGGAATTCATTGAATTACCTGAAACACAGGCAGATAGAAAATTAGACATCTCGCTTAAGTTATCCTATAGACTGTTCCAGGTTGAGAATAAAAGATTTGCATCAAACAAGATCCTTCCAATGTGTTAATTACTAGCTAGAAACCTTAGTACACCTATTTTATCAGTAAGGTTACCATTAAAGAAAGAATAAAATGTTAAAAATACATAGCTTGAGCAAATAACTTGGAACAGAGAAGCTCAAACAAGTGCTCTAAAGCACTACATATTTGAGAAACAAAGAATGCAAGAGAATTACTATATACATAGTACCTCTTCAAATTTTTTTAATGTTTATTTCTTTTTTTTTTTTAATTTTTTTTTTAACGTTTTTCTAATTTTTTTATTTTTGAGACAGAGAGAGACAGAGCATGAACAGGGGAGGGGCAGAGAGAGAGGGAGACACAGAATCTGAAACAGGCTCCAGGCTCTGAGCTATCAGCACAGAGCCCGACGCGGGGCTCGAACTCACGGACCACGAGATCATGACCTGAGCCGAAGTCGGATGCTTAACCGACCGAGCCACCCAGGCGCCCCTGTTTATTTCTTTTTGAGAGAGAGACAGGGCATGAGTGGGGGAGGGACATAGAGAGGGAGACACAGAATCTGAAGTAGGCTCCAGGCTCTGAGCCATCAGCACAGAGCCCGATGCAGGGCTTGAGCCCACAAACTGTGAGATCATGACCTGAGCCGAAATCGGACACTTAACTGACTAAGACACCCACGTGCCATAGATAGTACCTCTTTAAAAGGGTAGTTTCTCAACCGCTTTTTTTTTTTTTCTCAAGAATGAATGAATCAATGAATCAATGAACAAATCAGTCAGTGGGTCCATGGCTAGATTAGGGTGGTGTGGTCTTTCCACAATAGTATAAACTGCTACTAGTTTAAGGTGAACATTCAGGTCTGTGTGTTGTAGGCTTCCCTCTGACAACCTCAGGTATTTCACAAATTCCTATTCACATTCTTTCAGCCCTACTAGCAATATGGCCGTGGAACACTATGCAACAGACAGATCAGTAGCCAAGAGAACAAAAAACAGAGTGTGGTAAAGAAGTTTTGAGGGGTTATCATGATGTTCCATCCAATAGGAATCCTTCACCAAAGACTTAACTTTGCTTTTTATATATCACAGAGGAAAGCATCCTGCTCAAAATATTTTTAGGACTAAACTGTTATGGGGGTGGATATTCTAATTCAATGGTTCTCAAACAGTGTGTGAGAAATACTGATATGATATGGTTTGATTTGAAATGTGTCAGAAATAATTTGTTAGTAACAGCAATAAGTTTAAAGGCAATTTAGTGCTCTTAAAAATTTTTAAGTTAGATTCTGGCTTACCCAATGACATACTTTCTTGAATGTAAGAGTATAGTTCCAAGTATCATACCCAGGCTTGAATAAATTCTGATACATATAGTCAACACGACCATTATCTTTCTGGAAAGCTATGTATCAGGTTATTGGCTTTGTGATACTAGAAGATCTGGAATATGCCTGTTTTACCATGGCTTCTAGCATTCGACTATTCTGAAATGTCATGTTGAGTGGATTAGAATAGTTTTAATATTAACTATAGCTTCTCTAACGTAGAAATGTGCTTAAGGAATCGACCTACTATGCAGATCTTATCTAGGGGTACAGGATGTCAAAAGGGGACTCTTTCTGCATGATGCACATAGGCGTAGGGAGATGGCAGCACAGGGGGAGCTGGGTCCTAATTCCAAGGTTCTTGTAGATCAGGCCAAGAACTTTGAACTGTTTTTCTGCAGGCAAAACAAAAACAAAAAGCCCAGTAGCTTAACTCTGGAAGTTATAGGATCAGATTTCTTCTGATGACACTGGTAGACTTTTAACGGGGAATTCGTTAGAGTGAATTTTAGTGAGGAAGAGATTGGTGACAAGTGGGTTGCTGCACTAAGACACACAAGAGGAGACTGAAGAGGGACAGAAACAAGGTGTGGTGATGAGACTAAGCGGGAGCAGCAAGAACTATAAGGCTTTTGTAAAATAGGATTCCCATTATTGGGGACCAGCTGAACCACTGGGTGAAGAAGAGGGAAGCTTCAAGGATGACTTTGAAGACATTCTCCAGGCCTCTGGGCCTCAGTAAGCCTTTTGTTTTTGTTTCAAGGAAGACAGATTTCTTTCTTTTCAGACTAAGGCATTTTCTTCAAAATTGTTAGGTGTTTCCATGTATACTTGCAAACAGACGTCCTGTAGCACTTCTAACTAAGGAGACTGCACAGTGGGAAGAACAACAAAGCTACCAGAATTTAAGAGCAACTTTTGGTCTAAAGTAGAAGGAAAATAATACATCACCCACAGAACCACAGGTGGATAATTTTGACACCATTTCAACACGCACAGCACATGAAACCATGAGACAACCTGCATTACAGGTTACAAGGGCATTGACACACTCAGCTAATAACCGTCCCAGCTTTTTATGATGAGCTATTCACACATTTCTGCCTTTACAAATACTGTGTAATCACGTTGATCCTACTTAAGAAAAACAGCAAATAAAAGCACTGCTACAAAAAGAGCTTTCCAAATGTAAACCACAATGAAAAGTTGCAAAATGCTTCTTAGATAAAAGAAGATTTACCAGTTTTTATTTTTTAATCATACCATCCTTCACTAAGGCAAAGTACTAAAACATCTAACATATAAAAGTGCTTGGAATACAAATACCAAATACTGGGTAGCAATTGGTTGAATCAAGTCTTTTCGGTGGAAGAGAAAAATTCCTCACCTAGTCTAAGAAGTCCATCTAAATATGTGAATAGTGGAAGGAATGTAGGAGCAAGCTCCAGGGGACTCGGTTTTAGATCCACAATTACCATTGCATTATCCTTCAACATTGTTCTTTATGCACTAGCCACAGATGCAGTTTATCAGAAAAGGATATAAAATGCCTAAGATATGGGGAAATGCCATATTTCTCTCACAATCAACTTTTTGTTTTTTAAGTGAAGATTCTAGATTGAATTAGCAAAGCGTTTTGCTCATTTTACCAAGAAAAAAAAAATAGTGTTGGGTATAAATGAGAACTGAGAGTTGATGTGAGCTGTGAATTATTTCAGCCTCTGTTGGAAGGCAATTCAGCAACACAGCACTTGGTCCTATGGCCATACTTAAGGAAATATTTTAAAATAGAGAAAAGCCTTAAGTAAAAATTGCCCTTGCATTATTATTTATAACAAAGGAAAACTAAAAGCAACCTAAATAACAGTAAGGCACAATGCAGTAAATTTATTTGCTGTTTTGAATTACGTTTATACAGACAGGAAAATGCTCATGCTATAATGTTAACCTGGAAAAAAAACTGAGCATACACAATTGCCTGATTCCACCATTTAAAATGAGCATTTTAAAAGGCATTTAAAATTGTGGGATATAATATAGTAAAGAATAGGATGGGTATCTTTTTCAGCATTTCCTATATTTTCTAATTTTCTGTAATTAGCATTATTTTTTTTAGTAGGCTCCATGCCCAACGTGGGGCTTGAACTCACAACCCTGAGATCAAGAGTTGAATGCTCTACTGACTGAGCCACAGCCAGGAGCCCCAATTATCATTATGTTTTAAACACAAATTTGGAAACTGCACTGGGTTTGCATATTTATTTTCTAAGGGCACTCAAAGCTTTACAAATTATTTTCTAAAAGAGTGTTCTATAACATCCAAAAGCAAATGTTTTGCATAAAATTCAAAGATGACATGTTCTTTCTTTTTTTACATATTAACTTTATAAACTACAGAAAGGAAATAGATGATATAATTGCCCCTTCTGTACCTTCAGATTATCTGGCAGTTCTGATCGCCCTGCATATCCAGGGTTCATTGTTATAAAGACAGCACACGTGGGGTCGAGTTTTAACTCGGTTCCTTCAAACACCAGTATATCAGTACCTGCATTAATACCTGTGGGTCATCAAGAATGAAATGCATTAGCAATTCCACATATAAATACGATTTGTGCCATGCACTGCCTCTCATATTTCTGTTTTCACATAATGCAGAGACAAACTAGTCCATTACCTCTTTGGATAGTAAGAATTTGTTGAGCAACCACAGACAGTACTTCCAAATCAATTCTGTTAAACTCATCAAAGCAAGCCCAGGCGCCACAAGATAACAGTCCCTGGGAGAAAAGAGTAATGAAATTTTTCAATTATATCTGATTGAATGTTGCATTGAAATGTTGCATTTTCACCTGATGTTTTCAAGGATTTAATATCCTAGCAAGGAAATTCCTTATTCACCTTTATCTTTAAAGACAGCATATTATTTTTTATTAGAAATTCATTATTCTCCATGAATAAGGAGTTTGATCAGTTGGAAAATTGTCCAATTGGTCTATTGCTTTTTATTTTCTGTATATCTTTTGGCATTTAGATGTATACCTGAAATCTCAAAGCCTTTCTTACTTTTTTTTTATACAAGTTGATTTTGCTTGCTTTTTCTACATGCAATTTTTTATTTTCTAGATTTTATTTTCTCATTTTCTAGATTGCAATAATTCTCTAAATAAGATGACTTCTTTGCTAATGAGACTACTTTGTGGTCTAAGGACCTTAACAGTCAACTAACAGTCTCAGGCCCTAGTTTGCACTTCTAACTCAAAACTACCTCACAAATATGTGTCCTTTGGTCATTAAAGGAAACTGGAAAACCAAGCTTGAGTAGCTCAGTCCAAATTCAAATTTACTTAAAAAAAATCAATTTGACATTTATTGAATGCATTTCCTGTAGATTGTATGTGTATGTATATGTGTTTCATTAAGTACCTGGTAGATGCCAGGCATGATGCATGTCTTTTATGTAAAGAAACTAAGACTATATCATACAAGATATTAAGTAATTAATAAAAGGCCACACAGCTAATAGTGCCTGACCTTGGATTTATACACAGTTCCACTACTGAATCACACTGGATTAAACGTGAACTCCATGAATTTCGAAGATTAGTACATTTTCATTAGAGAAGGCTATGACTTTGATCTCTGCATATCATAAAAGAATTAGAAATCACAGAGAACAAAAAATGCTTTTGAAGTTACATATTCAATCAATTATAAGGATTGTGAGATTCTTAATAGTAAGACCCATGTCTGTCTCATTCTGTACCCCCATTATTCAGCATGTTCCTAACACAAAGTATGTAACCAACACATACTTATCAATAAGCAACTTTAATATCAAAAGTATATGAATCTATAGCAAAGAATGAAGAATATCATTATATACATTCAAAAACTGAGTAGTACATACCAGACTTTCCTTTAAACATTTAGGAATATAATAGCTGTTCAAACTACACTACACACAGACTCTTTAAGATTTACTATCTCTTTCATAAATAATCATTACAGTAAGATTGTGTGTCATTACAGAGTATGATTAATGTGATAAGGGATCATTCGAATGTTTTTTTGAGACTTATTATAATTTTGACTTTTAAAATCTTCTTCTAATTGTTTCAGCATCACAAAGGCAGACACTTTTTATATTCCATATCTGTTATAAAATGACTAGGTTGTATTTCAGCCAGAACAGTTTATTGTATAGGGTAGGATTTGTATATTCTTTTTTTGTGAATTTGTGTATGTGCATTTTTAATGTTAACTTTTCTGAAAAAAAATTTGGAAAATAATTACAGAATATTTAAAAGTAAGAATTACAGAATTTTTACAGAAACATACACATAAACAGAGCCCATAATCCCAAATGGATAATTCTGTGGTCAACTGTACCAACTAACATTTTAAGGAATAATAGGCTGTAGCAATAAAATGCTAAAAAGACCAGATATTCATAGGTTTAATTTTTTTTAATGTTTATTTATTTTTGAGAGAGAGAGAGAGAGAGAGAGAATGAGCAGGGGAGGGGCAGAGAGACAGAGACACAGAATCTGAAGCAGGCTCCAGGCTCTGAGCTGTCAACACAGAGCTGGACGTGGGGCTCAAACTCACAAACCTTGAGATCATGACCTGATCCAAAGTCGGATGCTTAACTGATTGAGCCACCCAGGCGCCCCAGATGTCATGGGTTTTTAGACAAGGATGTTATATTTTTAACTTCCCCCTTTTGTAATCTTACAGACTCCTAGGAGTGAGAATCTGACTCAGAATAAGAATAAAAAGTGGATTTTAACTTCACAAAAAAAGATTAACTAGAGAGTATCTATGAAAGTAAATTACTAAATCATGACTTGTTAATAATAAGAGCTATAGGTTAAAGAAGAGATTCCCCACAGTCTTTACGTGATGTATTTGTTCTCACATTTTTAGCTGCCCCAGTATACTGAAGGGACACCACTCATTCCTATTAGTAATATTGACCCATCACAGCAGGGGCTGGGGGCTGAGGGACAGTTCCTTCTCAGGTAAGCTTTTGAAATAACCCTACTCCTCTTGAGAATGAAAATAGTGTTTTAATTTTACTTAAAATACAAATAAGTCCTATACTTGCATTAAATTATCTTTCATTATAAATGAACTTCCTCTCTGAGAAGTCATCGTTTTGTAAAGAAATGAGTCAATTCAAACCTTAAAGAATTTCCCTAAAGCTAGATAATCCAACCCATCAGAGCAGTTGAAAACGACACACTGTTTGGCCACTGCTTTTGCTAAATCTTTGGTAGTTTCGGTCTTTCCTGTGCCAGCTGGCCCTTCAGGTGCTCCTCCAAGGTGCAGGTGAAGAGCTCCAAACAAGGTCCTGAAATAGAAGCAATAAGCAATCTTTGTAGAATAATGTTATTCTTAAATATCTATTATGAACAGAGGAAAAGTTTAAACTGACAGCCAAATTTTCTCCTTCCTCTTAAATAATTTCTTCCTTCCCATGAATCTCGGAAAATCTCTGTGCATTACTTTATCTGTTATCATATTTAATTTGTGAATAGCTGATTATATATGACAAAGTCAGAACAAACACACTTTTGAAATTCAATGCTGACTCCGGTCAATATGGAGAATTCAGCTGAGGCCGTAAACCATCCAATGCCCCTAATTACAAGAATTTGGAAATGCTACATAGAAAAAAATACTAACTTTGGAAATACATAGCCATTTTTGAAAGAACGGAAAGGAAATCACCAAAGAAGAGGAAATGCAATGCTGTCAGTAATTAGGTGCTTAAACTAAGAGGTACATATTGTTTTGGGATCTGCATACAAACACAAGTGTATTTACTACCACACGGAATAGAAAAATTCTTAGAACTGAGCAAGGTGAAGAGCTGAAATAGATTTACCTATATAAACTTAGAAGCCTTGAAAAACTGACTTCTCTCTAAAGAGGAAGTAAAGTTATTTTAGCAGCCTACTCAAAAAAGACAAAGAATCAACTACAGAGGAGTTAGGAAGCTTATACTTCATGTAGCATCCAATCAAAAGCCTACATCATTCATAGGGGTATGGTCCCAATATCCATTATTCATGGGCACGTGAACCCAAACTAAGAAATTAACCTTGAAATTTTGTTCTGGACCAAAGAAAACCCTAGAGCCCTTTTCAGAGGTAAATGTGAAACTGCTCCCCATGGACACCTCCACAGCTGAGGAAATGTAAGACTGCATGGGGAAATGACCCTTACTAAAAAAGGAGCTCACGATTAAAACTAGAGAGAGAGGGATCTAAGAGTCAGACTTGCAGTGGCAGATGGACAAAGGTATGGGAGGATTACTGCATACATGGTACTCTTTGGCATCCTGGTGGTTTATTCAATTAGATTTTAATAAAAAGCAATAGACATAAGAAAATTGTGAGGGGGAAAAAAGCCAATTTCATAAAAGAGACAACTTGAACTCTAGCAATAAAAAATATAGTCATTGAACTTTTTTTTTAATGTTTATATTTGAGAGAGAGAGAGAGAGAGGGAGAGAGAGAAAGCACGAGCATGAACAGGGGAGGAGCAGAGAGAGAGGCAGACACAGAATGTGAAGCAAGGCTCCAGGCTCTGAGCTGTCAGCACAGAACCCAGCCAGCATGGTTCCCGAACTCACCAACTGTGAGATCATGACTTAAGTCCAAGGCATACCCTACTGGGACTTACAGGCGCCCCTAATGACTGAACTTTTTAAAAAGTTAACAGATTAAATAGAGTAACCATGGAAAAAACAGAATTCTGCACTAGAAGGTATGTGAGGAAATCACCCAGGAAGATTCTGAGATAGAATATAAAAAAAAAGTTGAGATACCATAGAAGAAGGAAGAGACTGCAGAGAAGTCGAAATTTAAAAAGCAATGGCTGAGAATTTGCCAGAATTGAAGAAAGATAAGTGAAAAGTCTCAAGTGGGATAAATGAAAACTTACCCACATCTAGTAACATTACAGTGAACATCAACAAAATCTTAAAAACTACAATAGAAAGAATTTACCTACAAAGGAATCATAATTACAGTAACACACTACTAAGTAGTAGCAATGAATGCCAGGAGAATAATAACTTTGGAGAGCTGAGGGGAAATTATGATTCACTTATGGTTCTATACCTAACTAACCTGTCATCTAATAATTGAGTGAAGACCAGATTTTTTTTAGACAAAGATTGATAGAGCTTATTATTTGCAGAACCTCGCTGAAATAATTACCAAAAGATGTCACCTAGTAAGAAGAAAAATTAAACCAGAAAGAAGGCAAAGGAAGAAGCAATAGGAAGTAAAGACAATGATAAAATTTTTGATAAACATATATAAACATTAGCTTTAAAGTATAAAAAAGTCTAAAAATATACAAATAGAGCTCTTTCTGTCTTGGAATGTTTATTAAAAACCCAAGCTGAGAGCAATGTATGCCATCTTATCTTACAGAAAGTAAAATTGGTCACCTAGCACCAGGGCATGTAGAGATTGGCTAGGAAGCTTGTAAATGACGGGTCAAGAGTAAGATTTCTTTGGAAAGAGCTGCCATTATGTTGTCTATTTCCCATTCCTCCGTAGAGAAGAAGAGCAGCACCTACCCCTCTC
Organism: Panthera uncia; assembly: GCF_023721935.1. Classification (NCBI taxonomy): domain Eukaryota; kingdom Metazoa; phylum Chordata; class Mammalia; order Carnivora; family Felidae; genus Panthera; species Panthera uncia. The sequence continues at coordinate 38,962,557 of NW_026057584.1, read as the reverse complement.
CCAAGCTACCTGAGGAGCTTTAGAGAACTATTCAAAAAGCTTGACACACTGACCCCTGGAATTTGTAAAATACAGGAACTGGGAATTCAATCACAACTTAAAATATTTAGCACCAAGAGAATGCCTGTAGCTGCTTCTGATGGCAGAATCAGGGAAAACTGTAACAGTGAGAGATGTACTCATATAACTGGCAAAATAAATGTACGTTTATCATCTGACCAGATCCAGATCCCACTGGAAGGGAGGTAGATTTGAGTCACATTGAATGGAACTCTGTGCAGAAGACCCACTTAGAATCAGAAAAGATCCCAAGGTGAATGTCAGTGTGTGGTTGACCTCAGACAGAGGCTGAAGCAAAAGTCACCAGCAGCCAGCCAGAGAAGGCATTTTACACAGGTAACTAGGGGATGGGGGAAGTTCCAGAAAACCCACATAAATATCCCATGGGAGATCTGGCGTATCTAGGCTTGCATCCCCACTGAGGGCACTAAATAGCCAAGAGATAGTTGTCACACAAGACACTTGTCACATGTAAACCCACCTCTCCCTTTCCTTCTCCCCTCCTCCATTAACCTTCAACATTGGAGGAGCCACAGGTGAGCTATTGAGGGACAGATGCTAAGGACAGGGATAAAACTGACAAAAGACTGAACACATTTGCCTCTCCAAATGCAGGCTTTGTGTCTGAGTCAAGCTCAAGCTGGGAGAGAAGGGGAGTTTTAAGTTGGATGAAAGAGGGGCACCTGGGTGGCTCAGTTGCTTGAACGTCCAACTTTGGCTCAGGTCATGATCTCATGGTTCATGAGCTTGAGCCCCACGGTCAGGCTCTATGCTGACAGCTCAGAGCCTGGATCCTGCTTTAGATCCTGTGTCTCCTTCTCTCTCTCTGCACCTCCCCTGCTTGCACTCTGTCTCTCTTTCTCAAAAATAAACAAACATTAAAAAGATTTTTTTAATTGGATGGAAGATGCTAACTTTGATATTATACCTATATGAACTGTTAATATCTGAAAAAAAATAACATTTTTCGTTTTTGACAATAATTTGGAATACAGGAGATGGGAACTTGGATTAAAGTTGTTAAAGCCTTTTTATTATTCAGAAACCTGATAGAAAAAGTATAAACATAAATACCTATGAGCTATCTAATGGAGATACCCAACCAGGCATGTATGTAGCACAAGTTTACAGGAGAGACCTTGGCTGGAGGTATAGATTTGTGGATCTTCAGAATGTAGGCTATTAAAGCCTGAAAGTGAATGAGAACATTTGGGAAACCATGAGTCATGGTACGAAACACTGCATGAAAACAGAAATCTACAAAATTCTGCGTTTCTGGGGAAGCAACAGTTTGCCTTAAATGATCCAAAACAAAGAGAAAGTTTCAAGGAAAGAAGAAACGAATAGTGTAAAAAAAACAGCAGCAAAATCTGGCAATATTTAGCTCCAGAGCTGAGAGGAAAAAGCCAGCAGAAAACGAGAAACTGAAAATCAAGTTGAGAGGAGTATTAAGAGTCTAGGAAAAGATAACATAAAATACATTTGCTGAGTCAAAGATAATTCTTTTAAAGATTTAGTGGTCTAGGGGTGAGTGAAATTTATGTCCAATAGACCCTTAAGTTAGCAAGTTTACCTGTAACATCGATCAGTGAGCGGAGTAATAACCAGTCTAGGGGAATTACCCAGATACTCATATCCATATCGTAAGCCAGCATTGATCATCTTTGTTTCTAAATGATTTTCCTAGGGTAAATCAGAGAAAATGAAGATAACTTAAATAACAAAATTTAAAATAATATGAAATTTCCAACTCTTTAAAACAATTGTCATGTTATAAACAAACTCCCTAAAATTCACTTTTCAAGTCTCTTCAGCAAGTGGTGCTGGGAAAACTGGGCAGCAGCAGGCAGAAAAATGATCCTGGACCACTTTCTTACACCATACACACACAAAAAAACTCCAAAATGGATGAAAGACCTAAACATAAGACAGGAAGCCATCCAAACCCTCGAGGAGAAAGCAGGCAAAAAACTCTTTGATCTTGGCCGCAGCAACTTCTTATTCAACACATCTCCGGAGGCCAGGGAAACAAAAGCAAAAATGAACTATTGGGACCTCATCAAAATAAAAAGCTCTGCACAGCAAAGGAAATAATCAGCAAAACTAAAAGGCAACCGATGGAATGGGAGAAGATATTTATTTACAGATGACATATCAGATAAAGGGTTAGTGTCCAAAATCTATAAAGAACTTATCAAACTCAACACCCAAAAAACAAATAATCCAGTGAAGAAATGGGCAAAAGACATGAACAGACACGTCTTCAAAGAAGACATCCAGATGGCCAACCAACACATGAAAAACTGCTCAACATCACTCATCATCAGGGAAATACAAATCAAAACCAGAATAAGATACCACCTCACACCTGTCAGAATGGCTAACATTAACAACTCAGGCAACAACAGATGTTGACAAGGGTGCAGAGAAAGGATCTCTCTTGCACTGCTGGTAAGAATGCAAACTGGTGCAGCCACTCTGGAAAACAGTATGGAGTTTCCTCAAAAAATTAAGAATAGAACTACCCCACAACCCAGCAATTACGCTACCGGTATTTATCCAAGGGATACAGGTATGCTGTTTCGAAGGGGCACATGCACCCCAATGTTCACAGCAGCACTGTCAACAGTAGCCAAAGTATGGAAAGAGCCCCAACGTCCATCAAAGGATGAATGGATAAAGAAGATGTGGTATATGTATACACAATAGAGTATTACTCGGCAACCAAAAAGAATGAAATCTTGCCATTTGTAACTACATGGATGAACTAGAGGGTATTATGCTAAGCAAAATTAGAGAAAGACGAATATCATATGACTTCACTCATATGAGGAATTTAAAATACAAAACAGATGAACAGAATGGAAGGGAAGCAAAAATAATATAAAACAGGGTGGGGGACAAAACATAAGAGACTCTTAAATATGGAGAACAAACAGAGGGTTACTGGAGAGGTTGTGGGGGTGGGGGTGAGCTAAATGGGTAAGGGGCATTAAGGAATCTACTCCTGAAATCTTTGTTGCACTAAATGCTAACTAACTTGGATAAATTAAAAAAATAAAGTATAAATAAATAAATAAATAAATAAGTAAAATTCACTTTTCAGACATCATTAAATTCAAAGAACTAAATATCTGATTTTCTTAGATAAGTAACGGAAGCCACTGGCTTCCATTTTTTCCGTAGATATCTATGAAAAACATATTTGTTCCTTATTTTTCCTATATATTCTTTTCTTTTTACTTGCCAAGCCTTTTTAAAATTAAGGTATAGTTGACATACAATATTAGTTTCAAGTATAAACATAATTACTCAGTATTTGTGTTTACTGTAAAATAATCACAGTAAGTCCAGTTAAGATCTATCATCATACATAAGTACAATTTTCTTATAAGGAGAGTTTTAAGATTTAGTAATTTTTAAATATGTAGTACAGTACTATTAACTATAGTAAAATACTGTGTATTACAACCCCATGGCTTATTTATAACTAGAAGTTTGCACTTTGTGACTCCTTTCACCCATTTCTCCCCCTTTCCCATCCCCAGCCTCTGGCAACCACTAATCTGCTCACCAATCTAGGAGTTTAGTTTTAGACTGCACATTTAAGTGAGACCGTATTGTACGTCTTTGTCTGACCTATTTCACTTAGCATAATGTCCTCAAGGTCAATCCATATTGTTACAAATGGCAAGGTATCATTTTTTTTGGCTGAATAATATTCCCCTGTACATATATATCATGTCTTCTTTATTGGTATGTCAATGGACATTCAGGTTTGTTTCTATATCTTAGTTATTGTAAATAATGCTTCAATAAACACGGGGGTGCATGTATCTTTTCTAGTGTTTTTGTTTTCTTCAGATAATACCCAGAAGTGAAATTGTTGGATCATGTCATATTCTATTTTTTATTTTTTGAGGAACCTCTATACTGTTTTCCATAGTGTCTGCACCAATCTACATTCCCACCAACAGCATACAACAGTTCCTTTTTTTTTCACACCCTTGCCAGCAATTGTTATCTTTTGTCTGTTATATTTTGTCTTTTTTTAAGGTCTATTTATTTAGAGAGAGTGTGTGTATATGAGTAGGGGAGGTGCAGAGAGAGATTCCCAAGCAGGTTCTGCACTGTCCAAAGTGGGGGTCAATCTCAGGAACTGAACCTTGAGATACTAACCTGAGCAGAAATCAAGAGTCACACTTGACTGAGCCACCCAGACGTCCCTCTTTTGCCTTTTTTGTTAATAGCCATTTTGTTAGGTGTGAGAGGATATTTCATTGTGGTTTTGATTTGCATTTTACTGATGATTAATGATGTTGACCATCTTCTCATGAACCTGTTAGGTATATGTACATCTTTGGAAAAATGTCTATTCATATCCTTTGACCATTTTCAAATTATATAGTTTGTGTTTTTGCTATTGAATTAATTGTAGGAGTCCTTTACATATTTTAGATGTTAACCCCTTATCAGATATGATTTGCAAGTATTTTCTCCCACCAAGTAAGCTGCTTTTACATTTTGTTGATGGTTTCCTCTGCTGTATAGCACGTTTCAGTTTGATGTAGCCCCACTTGTTATTTTTGCTTTTGCTGCCTTTTTCTCGCCAAAAAAAATCATTGCCAAGACTGATTTAAAGGGCTTACCATCTATGTTTTCTTCTATGAATTTTTTATTTCAGGTCTTACATTCACGTCTTTAATCCATTTTGAGTTAATTATTGTGTATGGTATAAGACAGTGGTCCAGCTTCATTATTTCCTATATGGTCATTCAGTCTTCCCAACACTATTTATTGAATAGACTGTCCTTTCTCCACTGCATATTCTTGGCTTTTTGTCATAAATTATTTGGTCATAGATGTTTGGGTGTATTTCTGGGCTCTCTATTCTGTTCCATTGATTCATATGTCTGTTTTTATGGCAATACCATTCTGATCTGATTACTACAGCTTTGCAATATAGTTTGAAAACATGGAGCAGGATGCCTCCAGCTTTGTTCTTTTTCAAGATTGCTTTGTGTCTTTTGTGGCTGCATACAAATTTTAAGACTGTGTATTTCTGTGAAAAAATGCCATTGAAATTTTGATAGGGATTACATTGAATCTGTAGATTGCTTTGGGTATTAGGAATACTTTAACAATATTAATTTTCCAATCCACAAAGTATCTTTCCATTCATTTGTGTCTTCAATTTCCTTCATCAATGTCTTAGAGTTTTCAGCATGCAAATCTTTTACTTCATTGTTTGAATTTATTTTTATATATTTTATTCTTTTTTGATGCAACTATAAATAGGATTGTTTTTTTAATTTCTCTGGTAATTGATTCTCCTATATTTATAATCAATTGTTCAATTCATCTTCACTATTGAATATTCTCATTATCATCATTTTATGGGTAAGAAAGCTGATGCTTCTAGAGAGTAAGTAACTTGCCCAAGTCCTAAATCTGGTAAGGGAAGGATCTGGCATTCATTCATTCATTCATTCATTCACTTATTGATTGAAAAGAGAGAAAGTAGGAGGAGCAGAGAGATGAGGAGAGAGAGAGAATCTCAAGCCAGCTCTATCCTCAGCAGGGAGCCCCACACAGAGCTCAATCCCATGACCATGAGATCATGACCTGAGCCAAAATCAAGAGTCAGATGCTTAACCAACTGAGCCACCCAGGAACCCTAGGATCTGGCATTTGAAATGATTCCACACTGAGCTCCTACCCACTACTTCTTATGGTTTTCCCGGGTTCTTATTCTTGTATCTTTTCTCCTCCCACTCCATACCTACAAGCCTTTCACAAAAGTGAATCTGCTAAGAACTTTTGAGTCTGTATCTCCAGACATCCTCAGCTCCTTCTTCCCACTCTCAACAGGTTTAACTTTGTCCACTGTACTAACTGTTCCTATTCCTCCTGCATTCTCAGCTGTGCTGCCATGACCACCCACCTGGGTATCCTGATAAGAGCCTTCCTTCCAGATGTTTCTGGAGCCTTCTAGTGACCAACAAGAGCAAACTTTAATGATGAAATCAAAATAAAAGTCTGAGTTTTTACATTGTTTAGATGTGTCAAAAATCTGAAATTACAATTTTAAACTGTCTAGTTTGGACATTTTACAGATTCTGTGAGCATAATGGCTTATTTAAAATGAGTGATTTTTATAATTACTCAATTTGTGAGCACCCATATATGTATATATATATACACTGTATTTATATGTAACTATAAATTTGGGTATAGAGTTGGGTATAGATATAGTTTTTTGTTTGGATGATATATAGTTTCGCCTCCCTTAACCTTCAGCCTGGAGAATGCTTCTTTGGGTAGAGTCAGCCATCAACAAAAAATCTTTTTCTTTTAATGTTTATTTTTTATTTTTGAGAGAGACACAGAGCATGAGCGGGGGAGGGGCAGAGAGAGAGGGAGACACAGAATCCGAAGCAGGCTCCAGGCTCTGAGCTGTCAACACAGAGCCCGACGCAGGGCTCGAACTTACGAACCGAGAGATCATGACATGCGTCGAAGGCAGAGGCTCAACCGACTGAGCCACCCAGGCGCCCCAACAAAAAAATCTTCTACTACTATTTCCCATATGAGCAAACAAGCACAAATTAAAGAGCTACGAGCTGAAATTGCTGTGTAATAACATTCAGTGATTTCACTTACTTGCCAATAGTACCTAAGTTGACTTAACCACTCGAAGTCACTGTCATCGCTAACTTGTTTTTTAACAAGTGATGTGAGGACATCTCTAGCATGGACATCCAGCACCACAAGAGCTCCCAGAGTAACACGATTCTGCTTGGACAATTTGCCACGGACCAAAGTGACAATGTCATCAATTTGCATGTTACATGTTTCCAAGTACTGCTCAAGAGCCTGAAAGAAAAGAAGATATAATTAACGTGATCAGAATTTTTCTGAACAAAACCATTTCAAGCTAGCATATATACAGAGTGTTTGCCACATTTCCCCCCATTTGACACCATTTAAAAATAATCAATTCTTCTTACTACAAAAGTATTAGGTGAATGAGGCCAACCTGGCCAGATAGAGAAGAATATGTGGTTTGTGTCTACTCAACATCCTTTCCACTCCTATCTCCACTCCTTCTGTATGCTCTGTGGTTCTGGTGAGCTGTCCCTCACCTTGCCCTATCCCAACGGCAGCAAGGAGGGGGATGTGTGACCCAGCCAGGGCCAATCAGAGTTCTTCCCAGGAAATGCTACACACAGAGAAAAAAAGTGATTTTCTTTAGGTTTGGGGGACTCTGAGTATGCTAATCTGAAGCTACTGCAAGCCTTCATCCACTTGGCGGAACAAGCCTGCCAGAGACCAGCAGAGAGGAAAGGCAAAGGAAGAGAGATACTGCAGTAGCAATGATGCTCTGAGACCCCAATTCCGACCGCTCTTCCTTGAATCCCAAAGTCCTTTCAGTCCTGTTGTGTAAGCTTTCTGAGCTGGACGTGTGCCACTTGAAAAGTAAAGATCTTAATAAACAAAACATCTCCCATTTTAGTTTATGGTGAGCAATGCCAGTTCTGAGTACCAGGCTCTCTTTTGGTGGGTAAATCTAATTAGTACGTTAAAAAAGAGAAGAGGGTTTATGATGAAGATCAAATTAGAATCAGTGAAAACCGCTATGCTTAAGGGAGTGTCAACACGCTCCAGAAGGCTGGTGTGCTTTCTTTCTCCACTCTAATAATATTTAATGAACACTGGGCACCAACCAGTGTATTTCATTCCTTCAGGACCAGGTAAGTGGTAGCGATGTAACTAAAAATGAGCATTTTCAAGAATGAGAGCAAGTTTAAAGGGCAGGGTTGGAGACCGCACACTGTTTCTCTGAGGGGCACTTTTCTTCCTTGAAACATTTCATCTTTATTTTTAAGGAGGTCAGTCTTTCAAAGGTTTGAAGTGCTTGAATACTATTGCCTTCATATTAGTTACATGATCGATCGCTATTAATTCTCTTCATAAGCAGTGAAAGATAAACTTCTGTCTGAGCCATTTTTAAGTGTTGGGGCGCCTGGGTGGCTCAGTCGGTTGGGTGACCGACTTCACCTCGGGTCATGATCTCATGGTTCGCGGGTTCGAGCCCCGCATCAGGCTCCGTGCTAGCAGCTCAGAGCCTGGAGCCTGCTTTCGATTCTGTGTCTCCCTCTCTCTGCACCTCCCCTGCTCGTGCTCAGTCTCTCTCTGACTCTCAAAAACTAAATAAATGTTAAAAATTTTTTTAATAAATAAAAATAAATAGCCATAAGTGTTTAAATTCTTGGAGCCAACTAGTGAAAATATGTTAAAATGCCAGTGAGTGCATCTTAGTTTTCACATCAGTAAAAGTGGGGGTCTCTGAGAGCCTTACCAGTTCTCACACTCTATAGTTCAACACAAAACACAAAATAAAAATTTCATCTTTCAATCTGACAGCACAAATTATATGTCCATAAGAATTTAGTACTACATACACTAGCAGAATGTATTTTCCTATACTAGGAAAACAGATTTGGAACTAAAATTTAACTGCAAACTGCAACAAACTGAGTTCTTTAGGAAAAAATCTATATGAATCAATGAGAATTCAGATTAGATAGAAAAAAAAATCACGGTATCGATAGCATTTTTGTTACATTTTCTTCCTTGTAAACCATTCTGTATAGTGAGCTAATGAATCTAAAGGTAGCAACTATTCTATTCTGTCAAAATAAACCCTGTCTGAAATCAAATATTTTTATCATACCTAGATCCTTCTACGTATGCAATGATACAGTGACTCAAAATCGCATCAGTATCTGCAATACCCCGAGCTCTGTGACAGTGTTGATTCTTTCATTCATTTTACAGCCCTTGCAATGCCTCACGCAGACGAGTTGCAGAATCAACATTCACTGAATAAATTGAACAGGTCCTCTGGGAGTGTGACAGGATAACACAGGGCTATTATAACATCAAGCTCTAGACAACTTGGGATGTTTGCAGACAATGGAAGTGTCCAGTCTTCTATGAAGCTGCGAAGAGCCTCTGTTCAACCAAAGTGATCCGTTTCAAATGTTTACCACACATTAATCAGGAGGAAAAATTATCAACACATATAATACTAAAGCATATGCTAGCCTCCCATGATAGACCTACACATTAAATTTTTAAAAATCAGTACTAATACTATAGAATACTAAATCATAGAGTACTATAATTACTTTTATAATTATAGAATACTAAAACATGTGCCAGCCCCTCATGATGCTACTACAGAACTTGAATGGACTGAACATGGATGAAATACAGACAGGGATGAGGTGCACAGATAGCAGATCACAGGCAGAAAGAAGCAGGATAATCACACGCAGATGAAAAAGAATTAATTTTTAAGGACACATATAAAGCCTAGTTTCATATCATGAAACTTAGCTATGAAAGCACCATAAAATGCAACAGACAAGGGCAGTCTGGCAAGCAACAATAACCGAGGTGTAACGTGTTAATCTTGCTAAGCTGCAGCTCTAGAGAACCTTGAGTCTATGAAGCTGAATCACCCTCAAGTAGCATAGGTTCTCATTCTGGCTTTCTCTGTGAATGGCTCCATATCTGTACCATGTAACATAAGTAGGAAAAAAAGCTGAATCAACTGATAAATGAGTAAACAAGCAACTTAATTTCAGTATCAGTGCATACTGCTATAAAGAAAACCAACAAAAAACCCTATTTGCATCTGTATGCAATATGGTAAGAATTATAGGCAGATCGTTTTGAGCAGAAGACGCATTGAAATGGGAGTGACCTAAATGGCAAGTCCCTTGAGATTCAAAGTATGCTTGGGAGATAAGTAGAAACTGTAGTTTACACTTTAATGCTCCATATCAATTCCCACTGTTGCAGCCTGCTTGGAGTAAGATCAAAGAAAAATATGGATTTGGCAGAGGGGTAGAGGTTTGATAAACACCACATTTAAACTGAAGAAATTTGGAAGATGCCTCCAAGTTTGTCTAATCTGCTCACATTTGCTTCTTCGTTCCCTGCAGACTGAGTCCCCACAGTGGCGAGTGATAAAGTTGGTATTGTGTTTTGGGGGGCTGGCCAGCAGGCAAGGAGGGAGATCCAGGAGGCTACATGTTGCCCCAGCACGCTACATTGGTGATGGAGGAATCTCTCTGTGTGGGGAGGTTAATGAGTGGTGGCTTAAAAGAAAAAGAGAAAATGAATTCTCTAAGTCCACTGGGAGAGAAGAAGGAGGAGGAGGAGGAGGAGGAGGAGGAGGAGGCAGAGGAGGCAAAGGAGGAGGAGGAGGAGGAGGAGAAGGAGAAGGAGGAGGAGAAGGAGGAGGAGAAGGAGAAGGAGAAGGAGAAGAAGAAAGCACATGTGGCTAGAAACTGAGGCCCCAGAAGTAACTCCAAGGGCTTATGGTTGTTAGGGAAACCCCCCCTTCCCCAGGGTCTTGTGTTCCATGAAGACAGTTCTTCCAGAAAACCTTGAATTCCTACCCTATACCCTCATCCCTTCCCACAGGAAATAAATAAGTGACCTGTTGTTAAGTTTGACAAAGCTAAGTATGTGTTACTCAGATCCATACTCTATGGGATCCGGCTGCTGACAGAGAACATTAGGTTCTCAAACCTCAGCACTACCAGTGTTCAACAGTACATTAGAGTTAAAGACAATAATACCAAACTCCATGTCAAAAATATATTTGAGGGGCACCTGGATGGCTCAGTTGGTTAAGCGTCCAAATCTTGGTTTCAGTTAGGTCATGATCTCACAGTTTCATGAGTTCGAGCCCCACATCTGGCTCTGCACTGCTGGCATGTAGCCTGCTCGGGATTCTTTCTTTCTCTCTCTCCTCCCTCCCCTTCCCCCCATTCAACGGTCTCTGTCTCTCTCAAAATAAATAAACTTAATTTTATATATATATATATATATATATATATATATATATATGTATATATAGTGTGTGTGTGTACATATATATATATTTGAAATTATATATATTTGTAATTTATATATACTTGAATTATATATTTGAAATTATATATATTTGATATATATATGTATATATATTTGAAATTCATGGTTCTAAACAAAAGATCCACAACTATTACATTGCAACTGGCCCATCAGTCAACTGAAAGTTGACCTGCTTGAAATCCTATAAATGTAGTTTCTGTTGTTAATTACTAACAGCAAGTTAATATTATTATGCTAACATACCTAATAGAATACTTAAAAGTAAGCATTCAAAGTATCAATAATTACTGGGTGCCTGGGTGGCTTAGTCAGTCAAGTGTCTGACTCTTGATTTTGGCTCAGGTCATGATGTCACAGTTTGGGAGATTGAGCCCTGCCTCAGGCTCTGACCTGTCAGCTCAGATTCTCTCTCACTCTCTCTCTGCCCCTCTCTTTCCCACTCTGTCTCAAAATAAATAAACTTTAGAAAAAATCAATAATTCTACAAAATCAATACATTAAGAATAAAAATGAAAATAGTAAAGTAAGCTAACCGATACCTTGTCTTCCTACTTCCTCTTTTACTCAAGGTATAAAAGAGGATTATGCTATTTTCCTCCTAATCTTTCTGAGTTTAGGAAGCTTAGTTCTATTACAATTCTATGTTTAAAGGTATAAAAATGTATCTAGTAACAAGATTGAGGTTCAAGTACCCTTGACTTTTTGAGAGGATTGTCTTTATTTTGTTTTTTATAATTAGTATATTCCAGCAATAGTACCTGTTTAAAAAATGCTGAAAAACCTGGGGCAGGGCAGTAATGAAGCTTACCTCTTGTCCCTTTGGAATAGCTGTTTGTACTTCTGTTGTCCAGAAGATCTGAGATACACAAAGCACTGTCTGTCCAGGCCACTCCCTCACCCAGTTAATTCGCATGTTTTGTGTATAGGCAGAAATTGCATCTTTAATTACCTAATTGGAAACAAAAATGCTAAAGATAGTTTCACAGTTTACTTAAACAAGCTATACAATGAGGACCTAAACTCCTAAACAGATTAACTCATACTATTTAACTTTTTACAACATCTTAGCCAATTATGAAGACTCAAAGCATGTCATTAGACTATTTAAATTCAAGTTTATTCATATACCTATGAGCAAAAGCATACATTACACAGCATTTTATTTTGCTGATACATGATCAATTTGTGTGAACCCACATTATATCGAATATTCGTGAGACCAGTCGTAGCCAAAGATATCCTAGATACATTTGGGTTGAACAAGCCCAAGCAATTTTATTGCAAGATTTAAAGTTAAGTAATTCCAAATTCATAGACAATAATTTTCTTTGAACTTGATCAGATCCCCACTCACCCAGGCGCACATGTATGTGTACGAGCACTCTCAGGCAAACCACACCACTTCTCTAAAGTTCCTTCTGTGTTTCTGGATCTAACTTCCTCTCAATCTATAGTTAGATGCCCGAGGCAATGATGACAAGCAAGGGGATATAACTGATTTATGGAGAGTTAAGAATCAGGAAAGTCAGAAAGTCTTATTTACATTCTTTGCAACATGATTTAAGTCTAATTCATGTACTTCTCCTCCATATGTTTTCCGTGGATTGACATATCCAGTTTTTCTACCAGCCATCAGCGAGAAACAATCTAATCTTTTATATCTATCAACCCGAAATGGTCATGTTGTCTATGAGGTGATACCCACTTTAATGTTTGGTTTCAGAAAAGACGGTCAAAATTAGATTTTTCTGAGAAATATATAAGGATGTATGAACCTTTCTAGACTTCTAGTCTGGCTAGGGTATTTATGGAGCTGAACAGAGACAAAGGGCAGTGGTAGCTATTGATAGCAAAGAAAGTTTCTAAGGCCAGAAGGAGCCACAGAAAGGGCAGGTGCAAATGAGCAACTGAGAGACGGCAGAAACAGAAACTAGAAGGTACAGTACAGAAATGTCAAAAATGGAATAAATATGTGCTCTAGAAGGACAACACGGAGAGAACAAGAGGAAGACTTTAAAATCTAAATCACAATTGCTACATAGTTGGATGAGGAGAAACAATTACAGAAAGTTCTGCAATACTGTATGTAAAATATATCTATGTGTGCCAGATATATATACACATATATAAGTACATGCATATTTTGGAAGTAACATACACATGATAATCTAGTAACATAAGAGGTACAAGTGCCAAGAACATGACTTTTTTTATTATCGATAAGTGACCTAAAATTTACTTAATTTAAGCATGCAGTGGTCTTGCTAGCATGGGACTACATACAGTAGAAACATAGTAACACACATCTCTATTTGTATTACTTTATATTGCATTCGATTGCACATTTCAGAAACACAAACTTACACAAGAACATTTGGGGATGATGTTTTCCTGGCTACCCCATCTAAGTGCTCCGAAATGGCAACCAAAATACCTTCTCTAAGCACTCTGACAAACAAAATGAAAAGAATAGTTGTAACAGTATTGGATATGTCTAAAACAATGAGTTATCACTGTATACAACAATTACCAAACCATATAACCAAGGCTGGTAAATAGTGGTCAAAGTGGAATTCATTTACATTACTTACAGCTGCATAAATAAAATAAACCTTATTTGTCAATATGCACCAAGGCCTATGAAACCTTGTCTCTTTAAATTTTAATTTTCTTTTTTAACATTTATTCATTTTTTGAGAGAGACAGAGAGAGAGAGAGAGAGAGAGAGAGAGCGCGAGCATGAATGGGGGAGGGGCAGAGAGAGAGAGAGGGAAACACAGAATCTGAAGCAGGCTCCAGGCTTCCAGCTGTCAGAACAGAGCCTGATGCGGGGCTCAAACCCACAAACTGTGAGATCATGACCTGAGCCAAAGTTGGATGGTTATCGAACTGAGCCACTCAGGCGTCCCAAAACCTCGTCTCTTTGACCTAGTGGTCCTACATATGAGAACTTATCATGAGAAAGAATTCATTCAAAGAAACCAACTATATCCATAAGGACATTCACTCTAATTTAATCCACAATAGGGAGAAATGAAAAACTCCAAATGACTTTACATCTATTGAAAAACTATTATGCACGCAGATATTAAAACTATATTTAAGAAGAGGAAGCAACACTAAGGCACATTATATACATTAAACACTTGGATTCCAATGAATTTTTTTCAACAATGTGTGAGAGAATCCGAAAAATTAATGAAAACTGTTGTTAATTAGAACATGATGCCATATTCCTTCTCAATCCTGCTCTCGTGATCCCCAATTCAATCATGATTTTTATTCTTATGAGCAACTTGAATGCTAAGTCCATAGTAGAGTAAAAGATGAATTTAACTGCTCAATTAATCTGTATTTGTTTCCATGACTTGAAATTTTCTACTAATAGGGGCGCCTGGGTGGCTCAGTCGGTTGGGCGGCCGACTTCGGCTCAGGTCATGATCTCACGGTCCATGAGGGCTGTGAGTTCGAGCCCCGCGTCGGGCTCTGTGCTGACAGCTCAGAGCCTGGAGCCTGTTTCAGATTCTGTGTCTCCCTCTCTCTGACCCTCCCCTGTTCATGCTGTCTCTCTCTGTCTCAAAAACAAATAAATGTTAAAAAAAAAAATTAAAAAAAAAAAAGAAATTTTCTACTAATAAAAATAATTACAAATGATTGAGTTGATGTTTTAGGAGATGTGGAAAATATGAAGTTATTAATTATAAGAAGTATTTGTGATTTTCTAACATTTTGGTACATATTTTTTATATGCATAGGACAAAAAGGCTCACCTCAGAAACGTATATATCAAGGAGAATAATGTAAAACTATAGAGAAATGCATGCAAGGCAACTAAATACAGACTCTGTAGACCAAGGTGTATTTAATTAATGATCAAAGAAATAACTTGTAGCTGCAAGAAACAGGATTTATTACTAAAACCCAAGAAACCCAAGTTTTCTGTAGTATGGATGCTATTTTGTCCCACTTTTCAAGTGGGTCCCTATGAAATTAATTTCATAGATTTTGTCTTTGAGCTATATATTACAATTTAATTGGTAATTCAGGACTCAATTTCTATCTAAAAACAGTGCATTTATTAACCAGACATTTTTACTGTAATCACTGCCCCCAGTGTGGGGCTCAAACTCATAACCCTAACATCATGAGTTGCATGCTCTGCCTACTGAGTCAGCCAGGCGCCCCTATGATACATTAATATTCCATATCTTTACTAGAAATAATAATAAATATAGCTGAGTACCTTGTGGATGGACTTAATCATAACTCTCTCCAATTCAACCAACCACTTCTCCACTTGACCTCTGGCTTTGGCTGTTGAAATGGTCTCTGTGAGTTCCACCAACTCTTCTTCACTACTCTTCATGTGAGTAATATCAAGTGTTTCTGTAAATTCTACCTTTGCAATTCCTTCAAAACATTTCTTCAAGTGAGGTTGCACCCTGTCAGGGGAAAAAATGTTCAAGAGAATTAATCAGATTAAAGCAGTTCCTTAACATCAGTGTTCTTTGTGTACCAATCTTTACTCACAATTTATAAATGTGCATCACGTGTCAGGCCCCTGCTAGATGCTGCTGGAGATGAAAGGCTGAGGGAAAAAGACACAATCCCTGTCTGTATGGATTATACAGTCCAGTAGGAGGTCATCATTAATTGAATAATCACAAAAAGATCTGTAAAACTACAATTATAATAAGAGCTACAGAGGAGACACCCATGAGGCTTTGTTTCCAACACAATAAACTGAAAGATATTAAAAGCAACATAAGGAACAAACCAATCTTGGCTAACAGATAATACACTAATTGGAAGAATCTTCGAATGCACAAAACTAGCTTTTTCAACTGGGATCTTCAGAGACTGCTCACAAATTATGAACTAGGTTTAGCACTTTAAGTACTTTACAGTTTACTAAATCAATAGCTTTGAAAGTATCCAACTGTAATCATTGTAACACAGATGGAAGTGACTAAACCCCTCATTCTGGGCACATTACTAATAACCAAATGAACTCATCTTTCAATAGGCAATAAAGAATCAGAATATAAAAATTCAGATAGAAATCTGAGCCTACAGGAGGAAGTCAAACTTTCACCCTTCATAGATGACATGATACTCTATATGGAAAACCCAAAATATTCTACCCAAAAGCTGCTAGAACTGATCCATGAATTCAGCAAAGTGGCAGGATACAAAATCAATGCACAGAACTTGGTTGCATTCCTATACACAAACAATGAAGCAAGAGAAAAAGAAATCGATCCCATTTACAATTGCACCAAAAACCATAAAATACCTGGGAATAAATTTAACCAAAGAAGTGAAAAATCTATACACTGAAAACTATAGAAAGCTTATGAAAGAAATTGAAGAAAACACAAAAAAATGGAAAAAGATTCCATGCTCCTGGATAGGAAGAACAAATATTGTTAAAATGTCCATACTACTCAAAGCAATCTACATATTCAATACAATCCCTATCAAAATAACACCAGCATTCTTCACAGAGCTAGAACAAATAATCCTAAAATATGGAACCAGAAAACACCCTGAATAGCCAAAGCAATCTTGAAAAAGAAAACCAAAGCAGGAGGCATCACAATCCTGGACTTCAAGCTGTACTACAAAGCTGTAATCATCAAGACAGTATGGTACTGGCACAAGAACAGACACTCAGATCAATGGAACAGAATAGAGAACCCAGAAATGGACCCACAAATGTATGGCCAACTAATCTTTGACAAAGCAGGAAAGAATATCCAATGGAATAAAGACAGTCTCTTCAGCAAGTGGTGCTGGGAAAACTGGACAGCACAGGCAGAAAAATGATCCTGGACCACTTTCTTACACCATACACACACAAAAAAACTCCAAAATGGATGAAAGACCTAAATGTAAGACAGGAAGCCATCAAAATCCTTGAGGAGAAAGCAGGCAAAAACCTCTTTGACTTGGCCGCAGCAACTTCTTATTCAACACGTCTCCGGAGGCCAGGGAAACAAAAGCAAAAATGAACTATTGGAACCTCATCAAAATAAAAAGCTCTGCAAAGCAAAGGAAACAACCAGCAAAACTAAAAGGCAACCGATGGAATGGGAGAAGATATTTATTTACAGACGACCTATCAGATAAAGGGTTAGTGTCCAAAATCTATAAAGAACTTATCAAACTCAACACCCAAAAAACAAATAATCCAGTGAAGAAATGGGCAAAAGAGATGAATAAACACTTCTTCAAAGAAGACATCCAGATGACCAACCGACACATAAAAACTGCTCAACATCACACATCATCAGGGAAATACAAATCAAAACCACAATGAGATACCACCTTACACCAGTCAGAATGGCTAAGATTAACAACTCAGGCAACAACAGATGTTGGCGAGGATGCAGAGAGAGAGGATCTCTTTTGCACTGCTGGTAAGAATGCAAACTGGTGCAGCCACTCTGGAAAACAATATGGAGTTTCCTCAAAAAATTAAAAATAGAACTACCCTGGGGTACCTGGGTGGCTCAGTCAGTTAAGCGACCAACTTCAGCTCAGGTCATGATCTCACAGTTTGTGAGTTTGAGCCCCATGTCAGGCTCTGCGCTGACAGCTCAGAGCCTGGAGTCCGTTTCGGATTCCATGTCTCGCTCTCTCTCTGCCCCTCCCCCACTCACACTCTGTCTCTTTCCTTCAAAAATAAATAAACGTTAAAAAAAAGAAAGAAAGAAAGAAAGAAAGAAAGAAAAATAGAACTACCCTATGACCCAGCAATTGTACTACTAGGTATTTATCCAAGGGATACAGGTATGCCGTTTCAAAGGGGCACATGCACCCCAATGTTTATAGCAGCACTATCAACAATAGCCAAAGTATGGAAAGAGCCCAAATGTCCATTGATGGATGAGTGAATAAAGATGTGGTATGTATGTATGTATGTATGTATGTGTACATATACATACATACAATGGAGTATTACTCGGCAATCAAAAAGAATGAAATCTTGCCCTTCGCAACTACATGGATGGAACTAGAGGGTATTATGCTAAGTGAAATTAGTCAGATAAAGACAAATATCATATGACTTCACTCATATGAGGAATTTAAGATACAAAACAGATGAACATAAGGGAAGGGAAGCAAAAATAATATAAAAACAGGGAGGGGGACAAAAACATAAAGAGACTCATAAATATGGAGAACAAACATTCTTTTTTTTACTGAGGTTTTTTTACTGAGGTTACTGGAGGGGTTGTGGGGGGGGGGATGGGCTAAATGGGTCAGGGGCATTAAGGAATCTACTCCTGAAATCGTTGTTGCACTATATGCTAACTAACTTGGATAAAAATTTTAAAATAAATAAATGAAAGTTAAAAAATATATATATAAAATAAAATAGCAAAAAAAAAAAAAAAAAAGAAGAAGAAGAAGAAAAGAAATTTGAGCCTAAATTTATCTTTTTGTCTGGATTCCTTGTCTCCTACTTTGAAGGCACAAGACACAAAACTAACAAATTTAATAACTTTCCATTCACTGTCTGCTGTACACCAGACATACACACTTTTCTAAGAAATTGGGCATCAGCGTCGGGGAAGAAAAAGAAGTCCAAATTCTCTGCCATCATGGAGCTTATGTTCTGCTAGAGGAAATCAGACAGTAAACAAGTAAGTACATGGTAGAGTGTTCCAGATGCTACAAAAGAGGCCGAAGGAAATAAAAGCAGAGACGATAATCCACTGGCTAGGCAGTGCTGGAAGGGTTGCCATTTTAAATACAGTGGTCAGGGAAAGTCTTCCTGAGGTGCAGACCTTTGAGCATATTTCCACAAAAGTCTAGAAGAGGTAAAAGAAGTCAGAGATATTCAGGTAAGGAGCAACTTCCGCAAAGATGGTGGTACACGGATGTAGGGGGCTGCCCCTTTTAGAGTGGACTTAGAAGGACAGGTAATGGGACACCACCAGCGGGGGTCACTGCAAGCCACTGGGAGCGAGGTGTTCTGAAAAATATGTAGGAGAAAATGGGTAAATTAGAAATCCTCCCCAAGATTTATCACGTTTGGAAAAATCACCTTCAATGACATTACTTATGTCGTTTTAAATAATTACATTGGTTATTGATAATACTGGGAATATTCTTGAACATAATTATATGTGTTTTTATTCTGCCTTATTTTAAAAGTAAATTTAAGCAGATAAATTTAGCTATGTGCTACGTATGTAAGTTACTTACCTAGTGGGATCTTTAGTCTCAGACAGTATCTCAAGAAGTTCATCATTAGACAAGAAAAAGAATCTGGGGAAGAAGAGACGTTTCTTTTCCAAATATTCATTAAGTCCTTTAAGAATGAGTTCCAAAAGTTCGTTTGATTTTTTCAGCCGTTCCAGCATTCTCTCAACAGTTACAACGTGTAGAACACGTTTATCCTAAAAATAAACACCCAATTCAAAAATATTAGATACTAGCTTTATTTGTATTCTTATTGTATTTGAGGTTGCCTGTTTTTAATCAAACAAAGGTCAACCAAAATTTAAAATGAATATTTTCTAAAAGTAGCCTCACAGACTCTAGGTCTAACTAGCCTCTTTAATTAGTAAGAGTCATGTTGACTTGATCCTTAGTGATGTTGCTCACAGTGTCTCATTCTACACTGGAAAGCATGAGAGACAGAAAATGAGTGTGAGGGGGAGGGAAGGAAGAGAGGGATGCGGGGGGTGAACGCTCATGCACTGGGATGGGGCAAGAACAGGGAACTCACAGGAAGGATGGGGGAAACAAAATAGTATGAGATGTGTTTGTCTTTTATTCATTGAGAAAAGTATTCTAAAATGATAAATCAGCATTACTTCATATATTATTGTTATCAATAATAAAACAACACAATCTCTGTTTTATAACTGTAGATAAAAATATAAGTGTTTGAGGGTGAAGAAAGGAGTTTTCAATAAAAATCTTACACTGCAAAAACTGTATTTGGAACTACAGAGGAACACTGCTTGCTAAAGGACTTAAGTTTCAGGTATATTCTTCCTGAACGCTCTAGAAGCTAAAACTGTGCTACCTCTAAGGCATGGACCTTTGACTATTTTATCACGGAAAAGTGCAACTGTGAGCTGTTTGGTTTGAAGCAATTTAAACACAGTCAAGTATTTAAAAGAGCTTTCTTTTATGCTGTGGGATGCAAGGTAAGAATTATAACTGAAAGCTAATCTTAAGAACTGATATTTTTAAAAAGTAAATAGTTTATTGATTTATAAAAATAGCCATACAAACAAACACTGGGTTTATGAAAATCTTTAGAAACACATTATTAAAATATGCTCTAGACACAGTTGAAATAAAATTATTTTTCCTTCTTTTTCCTTAACACCTGACTGAGGGCATCCAGGTCTAAAGGCTAAAAGTGTTAGCCTTTTAATTTCAAACTCCATGTTCACCACTGACATCAATGACAGAATAGTAAAAGTGCTTTACTAAATAAGCATCAATGTGTTAGAAAGAGGTGCTAGGGGGGCGCCTGGGTGGCGCAGTCGGTTAAGCGTCCGACTTCAGCCAGGTCACGATCTCGCGGTCTGTGAGTTCGAGCCCCGCGTCGGGCTCTGGACTGATGGCTCGGAGCCTGGAGCCTGTTTCAGATTCTGTGTCTCCCTCTCTCTCTGCCCGTCCCCCGTTCATGCTCTGTCTGTCTCTCTCTGTCCCAAAAATAAATTAAAAACGTTGAAAAAAAAAATTAAAAAAAAAAAAAAAAAAAAAGAAAGAGGTGCTAGGGGCACCTGGGTGGCTCAGTTGGTTAAGCGTCCGACTTTGGCTCAGGTCATGATCTCATAGTTGTGAGTTCGACCCCTGCATCGGGCTCTGTGCTGACAGCTCAGAACCTAGAGCTTGCTTTGGATTCTGTGTCTCCCCCCTCTGCCCCTCCCCTGCTTGAACTCTATCTCTCTCTCTCTCAAAAATAAACATTAAAAAAAAATTTTTTTTAAAGAAAGAGTACTAAAACACTTTAGAGATTTTAATCACCAGACCAAATAAATAATAAACCTGTGAGAACACACTAGTACATTTATTAATACAAGGAACAGGACATTTTAGAATGTATAGATATTAAGAAAATGTTGTTAAAAGATTAAACATGGAATTTCAAGAAGAACTAATTTAGCTTATTTGTAGTACTCAGCCTTGACTAAGAGATCAACCAAAAATATCAGCTGTAAATTGTTCTATACAGAAATTTTCTTCTTCTGCAGGACCCTCTAAAATGTTTTTGTTACTATACTTTGAAAGTAGTCAAAAAGGAAAGATATACTTTTCTGCTTTTTTTTTAAATTTCTTTTTAATGTTCGTTTATTTTTGAGAAAGGGAGAAAGAGCATGAGAGGGGCAGAGAGAAAAGGAGACACAGAATCCAAAGCAGGCTCCATGCTCGGACCTGTCAGCAGAACCTGACATGGGGCTCACGGGGCTCAAACTCATGAACCATGAGATCATGACCTGAGCCGAAGTCAGACAGTTAGCCAAATGAGCCACCCAGGCACTCCTGCTTTGTTTTGAATTTTAACAAATTTTAGAAACAGCAACTTACTCAGAGAATAATTATCATTAATATCTGTTTTCTCAGTGAAACAGGTTCACATGAAATATGTAACATATTGGTGTATTATCTTTAATTTTTTTAAGTTTATTTATTTTGAGAGAGAGAGAAAGAGAGAAAATGAGTGGAGGAGGGACAAAGAGAGAAGGGGAAAAAGGATCCAAAGGGGGCTTCTGTGGTGACAGCAGAAAGCCCAATATGGGGCTCGAACCCACAATCTGCGGATCATGACCTGAGCTGAAGTCAGATACTTAACCAACTAAGCCACCCAGGTGCCCCTATATTAACTTATCTTTAAAGAGACAATATTTAAAAGACATTTTATTTCTTAACAGTTTTATGTTTAAATAAACTTTTCAAACACATGTAAAAAGAAGCATGACAAAAACTCAGATCATCATTTAAATGTGCAATTCATCCAATTAAGGATAGAGGAGCACTCTTGAATTCCTAAATCCTAAATCCAAAATGGTGTTCTCAGAGTGCCACCTTCTGGTGAATATGCCTTTCCTTGTTGGAAAAAAAAAAGAAACTGAATACTTGCTAATAAATATGGAAAAACCCCTTTCATATAGTAACAATATTTGTTTTATTTTCAAAGAATTTATTACAATATTGCTATTTTGGGCCTGAGGTTTAAAAACTAAAGAAAATTTCAGCTATCTAATTTTTTTTAAATTTTTTAATGTTTATTTATTTTGGAGAGATGGGGAGGTGTCGGGGAGGGGTGTTGCGGAGAAACAGATAGAAGGAGACAAGGAATTCGAAAAAGGCTCTAGGCTCTGAGCCATCAGCACACAGCCCCACTCGGGGCTTAAACCCACACACTGTGAGATCATGACCTGAGCCGAAGTTCGACACCCAAACAACCGAGCCACCCAGGCGCCCCGAAAAATTCAGTTATTTAAAACAACAGTTCATACTTCTTTCCCTAAATATTATAATTACAAAAGAAATACTTCTGGAAACACCTAACATTCAAGTAAAAAATTTTTTATTGAATTCCTCAGGTCAAACCTAGTTAGCCAAATTAGCTCAATGACTGAACCAAACATTCTAGCTCTCGATGAACAAAGGCAATAATATCTGTACCTTTGTGCGTGGACTTAAGGAAAAAATATATAAAACTAATCATCTTGTGACTGGAAAGTAAAGTACCTTCACTTTCTTCCTGTGAGAAAGTGAACTTAATGAAGACTGCATCAGATAAAGCAAAGCACAGACCTGGTTCTAAACCCCCATGCTCCTTATTACCTGTCTGACCTTGAGTCATTTACTTAACCCACGTCTCTATTTTACCTTTAACATGGGAATAAGAGCCCTCTCTCAAAACTGTTGTGAGGACCAAGTTAGATAAAATATTTGAAGCACCTAAAATGGTCTAAGTATGGGAAGCACATATACTTGAAACTACCCTTTCCATTTTCTCTTCCATAGCTGTCTATTGAAGAGACTGAGACAGACAGACAGACAGACATTACTGGGGGGTAGGGTGGGGTGGATGGAAGGCATGAGGCAGTTACTCCACTCCATCAGTTCTATGGAGTTCAAATGAACAGTTTATAATCTTCCATCCTTCAGGTAAGCTATTTATCATTGTAAAATAAAACTGGCTGTTAAGTTCCTTTAAGGATTGCCATAAAATCTTAGTCCACAATAGGCATTCCATCAGCATTTGTTGAGTGCATGAGTGAAAGCAGGATGAGGTTCGTCTGTAGACCTACAGAGGAACTCAAGTAAGTACAACCCTCCATGTTGCACCAGGATGCAGCTTATCAGCTGTGTTCTCAGGACATAACAGCGGGATGTTCTAATAGGAAGCTACTAGAAATTTGAAACTTAATGTGAGCCCCTTGACACTTTATTTACTTTATGTCTCCTGGAGGGGAAGAAAAGGAATTGTTAACCATCATATTTTTTGGGGGGGGGGGGCAGGGGTGGGTTAAAGAAACAATTTTCCAAATTTGATGTGTCTTCTTATGCATCATAAGCATCACTACTCTCAGCAGCTCAAATGACAACCTACTGGTTGATTTACACTTTTAAACCTGTGATATCAGGGGCCTGAAACTTGAATTTGGGTATAGAGAGAAAGCATTCTAATTACTGCCAGCAGGAAGCTTCACAGAAAGTACCATTCCATATGCTTAATGGAATTAAGCTCAAGCCAGTTCAGTAAACGTCCAAAAGCATAAGCTTCCTAATCAGAAATCCCTGGACAACGGAAAACTTGTAAGATACTCATTAAGGCTTTTAAGCACTAAGAGATAAAATGTGGGTTCATGGAGTAGGCCTGAGGATACACTGCCTTGCATATTTGTCAGGTTTCTGCCAAGGCTTCTGGCAAGGGAGGCTCAGCAGTAGGATGGTCAGGGACCCCGAGTCTATCAAATAAACTCAAATGTCCCCATCTCCGGTTCTCACCATCCTACTCTTTCCCAATAAGTAACCTACCTTGCACATAACAGATCTGGCAAGGCTAGCAATTAAATTACATTGCAGTTTGGCAACCCACTGAATCAGACTCTATCACTCATTTTTGGCTACATCCAACTTGTAGCTACGAGAAATAAGAGGCTTTTTGATTGCAGTCACAAGGGCTCCTTAGTCCTCTGACCATGTCTTGAGCTAGTTTTCAACTCTGATCTAAGCCATTTCATTCCTTTATTTCTCTAGTGCCTTTGAAAGAATTCAGCCCATCTCATACCCTTTTATCCCAGATCCTACCATATTATCTTATTCCAGCAGCCACTGGGTCCTCCAAAAGATTGCCTGTAAAATAAGACTCTTCATTCCAGGAGACCAAGGGCATAATTTAAGTGATTTGTGTACTGTATGCCAGGTACCATGAATGTTCCATTTTCAAATGGTAACTAGATTTTCATTATTCTCAAACCCAACTGGGTCATATAAACAATCCTAGTTCCATCTTTGAGGTGTTTATACATTTATTCAGAGTTCAGTGCAAAATCCTTCTAGGTATATTAGGCGAAAAAGACATTTAACGTAGGGAATTCAGTGATTGAAACAGCATCAGAAGGTCTGGGGTAGCACACCCAAAGTGGAGCTTTCAGGAGAGACTTCTAAGACACTGTGGAACTGAACTTCCAGGAGCATGTCTACTTCTGCCCCAATCAGAACAAAAGGATACACCACTATAACTGTGCATTCAAGAACACACTATAGTGGCTGCGATTCTAGGGCTCAGAGAGCCACCATCATCACTGCCCCTGGACACCTATAAAACTGATGACCAGACATTAAGTCCTGCTGGAAAAGAAAAAAAGTCACATGTTCATGATCTTGCCTGATAGGAGAAATCGCTAAGACGGCAAGAAGGTGGCTGCTGTTTCACTTATGCTTTCCAAACCGCAGATGAGTGTTTATAGTTGTCTAAATCCAATTCACTGCCAAAAAACTAGATGCTATGGAGTCTGAGAGATGGGGTTTTTAGCTTTCCAGCTCACTAGAAAGAAGTGAGATGTATGGTGCCGAGTGGTCATATTTATTATAGAAAGAAAGAAAGAAAGAAAGAAAGAAAGAAAGAAAGAAAGAAAGACTCCTAAGTTTCTCATCTGAGCAACCAGCGGAATAGTATTTATGTCTACTAAGATGGGGTTAGACTACAAAAGGAAAGTTTTGTGGAGAAGTTCAAGAGTGCATTTCTCTGCCTGTAAGGAATACACACAAAACTCATAAGGGTCAAAAGTCAAGTTTGGGAGCGAGTGCGGTATACATGAAGAATGATTATCTACTTCTTTCACCTCCAGATGGCATGAAATTAACTGGTTTTCACCCCTGAATGTTAGGAAGGGGGCCAAGAGATTCCCTAGAAATGTTTGTAAGTGTCTACAAAGAGAGGAAGCTAACATCTTCACCAACTGGAACTCTGCTCCGTCACTGGGTGCACCGACCTCCTCTAGTGCTACCAGAGCAGGGAAAGAACACTGGGAGAAAACAGTTGGTGGGATGACCAGGTGAAGAAGGGGCAAAGAGCATGTGCTCAAGGTTAATAAGATGTACAGAAGATAGATACCCCCTTCCTGCAAGCCCTAGATGAAATCAAGACTTACGAAATACTGCTGTAGCAGAGATTAGAAACACACGCAAGAGAGAAATGTGGTAATAGCCACCATGGAAGGTCAGGCTGAAGGTTGAAGGTGGCAGATCTCACGAAGGATGAACAAACCTGGAAGAGATGCTCAACACAGAATCTCTTAGCAGCCAGGGCTCATCCAGGGGTCTTCACCTGTCCACACTGAGTCAATCTGTGGACTTCAACTGTCCACAACTGATGAAAAAGCTAGACCAGTTGTGATGACCAACAGCAAAGATATAGTGCCTGGACACCACTCACAGGAGGTTGTCCATCTTATGACCACTGATGAAAAGGACAGCCAATTTGGCTGGATCAGTTATATCAGTAAATCCTCTCTCACTCTTGCCCTCTCTCTTTCTCTCCCTCTTCCTATCTTTCTCCCCCTTCCTCCCTCTCCCTTATTCTCTTTGACCCAGCACCAGGCAACAAGCCCAGGAAGGAGAGACATAGCATGGGAGAGCAGTCCCACATCTCCCCAACACTGCAACCTCAGGTTTACCTACCCTGTGCAGAGGAGAAGAGCTTTGGATAGAACATGAGATTGAGGTTTTGAAGAGTATTTTGATCAAATATAAAAAAAATAATGGATTTTTTATTTTAAAAATTATCTTAACTAGGAGAATACAAACATCTACCTTTTGCTTTTGCGGCAGCCAAAAAAAATCTACTTCATCCTTTTCCAAATGAAAATGTGTACATTTTACAAGGGTTTTGCCCCATTGTAAGGAAACAATATATGAAAGGCTAAATTTTTTAAATACGTTAGAGATGATTAAATGTATTACAGTGTGACTCACTATAGGTTCTTTAAATATAGACTTCCAGTGTGATTAATTTTACAAAAGTTTAGGTTATACAGAGATTTGTTTCAAGTATTATTACATAAAATGAAATAAACTTATTCAATCCATGTCTATCTTTCTGAATATTTTCCTAGCAGATATATAGTTGATGTTGATATAGTATTGTTAGTATTTAGGATTATAGTCACAGTTTCAAAGTTTAAGTAATAAAATTATGTGTATTTGTATTTTAGGGTAGGAAAATTTTAAGATAATACTCATCCTACCTTATAATATTGTATTTGATCAAAAACACCAATGGATAAATTTACATTCATTTAACGACTATAATTTAATAACTAATATTTCTTCTATTTTAATGTTAACTTCCTGGTAACATACACACTGTGCTTTGTGGGCAGTAAATGTCTTTTGAATTGAACAAAAAAAAATCGTATCTTTTTCACTGTTACTAGTATTTACCAAATTCCATCCTTAACTAAAATTGTAAGTTCTCCTCCACAGTATTTGTGTTTTGACTGATTGATTGCATTTTGTTTGTATTTATTGGTCTCTTTAAATTAATCTTTGCAACTCATCTTTTTTTAGATGCCTAAAGAGAAACAATGATTGAGTGGCACGCTAGCATGTTTCCACCACAGTGTATCTCAGTGGTGGTGCAGCCCATAACAAAGGGACATAGAATAGAGGGGGACATTGAGCTCTGTGTACAGTGTCTTCCTAGCAGAGCATCCCGTAGGCACCACTAATAGAACCATAGGTCATCAAATAATTCAAATTACTTCGGACCTCAAGGATATAAGAAGATATCTAGTTAGTTTTGATATTTCTTGCTCCTGGGATTCTAAAATAATATCTGAAAAGTGAACATATGTGGGGGAAGAGAAAATGACTTATTCGGGTTGTTTTGAAAAAAATCATGTCACTTCAACCGAATAATTACATTCTCAGAGATTTTTACCTACTTGTATGACACTTTTCATTGTATCTCTCCATGTTTTATCCACAGCTGTAAATCGTCTTCCTTCCTCGGGCATTTGAGACATGATGTCTGGAGAACTGAAAATAGGCTCCAAATATAGCCATGTGGCTTGGACTTTGAGCCATTCATCCAGAATTTCTTGAAGCAGCAGGAGCTTGCCCTCCCATTCTCTGAGAAGCAAAACACGGTGGCTCAACAGCAAATCAAGCAATGTTCCATATGACAAAACTCACAACGATGCCTGGATTGTCAATCTTGTATGCTGTGCTCTTATTTCCATTTTCATTCATCTACCTACCGTCATTCAATGATAAATCACCAAATTGGTTGTACAAAATATGTCTTAGAATAATAGCATCAATGTTTATGTTGATACTAAAACACACATTCAGATATAACTACCTACAAATGGGGTGGTTTCTGTATATGTCATAGCAATAAACCTTTCTGCATTTCAATTCCATGGCTAGGGGGTACAAATTGAAAAATTAGATTTTGGGGACAGTAGTGATGTTCTCAGCGAAGGGCACTCTGAATATCTTAGGAAAGGTAGTTACATCCATGACTCATTTCCTTTAACATTCTTTTTAAAAAACAAAATTGAGCCCAAAAAAACCTTTATTTCCAGAATACAGTATTTCAATTCATAAGATGTAACTGGCCTTTAAAGAAAAATCTACATAATCTAAAATATAATAGTGTGTCTTTCATGAGTAGGAAGCATTTTTAACCTGCATTCATTTCTAAATATGGAGAACAAAAATAATGACAAGATTTCCTCAAGAATAAATATCATAATGATACCATAAACTAATAATTTCATTAAGTACATTCTAAGGCCTCTGTATGGATTTGCTCCCGCTTCATAATCCTATAGGGTCCAGTATAATATCTGTTTACCAATGGGGTAAACATAGAGGTAAGTACCAGGTTTAAGTTCAGTAATAAATAATAGACCCAATAATAGACCCAGATCTGAACCCAGAGAACTGCAACCACAATGCTACAAGAGATAACATAGCCATCAAGAAGAATGATTGGTTAATGGCAACAGAACTTAGAGATGGGATAGCTTTATGTGTATATTAATACATTACTCATCATTTATAATTAGTGATCTGTAATTTTAGATTGTTAAAACAAAGATATATAAATAGAAGTTTCCAAAAGTCACTGGGCATTATCAAATGCTTTTCCAAAGTACTTCCTTGCAACATTTATCAATGATTTGTTTAACCTCCTTTTATAAGAAGAAATGAATGCCTCTACCTTCTGTTGTTCTTTCCTTTTTCTCCATCTAATCCCTGATGGATACAGAAAATTTCCTATGAGCTAATGATCGCATGTAGAGTCCTTAAAAATAGAATCTGAATATGCCACTTTTAGAGTAGTTTTTTTTAATTTTTTTAACGTATCCTTATTATTTTTGAGAGAGCGAGACAGAGTGCAAGTGGGGGAGGAACAGAGAGAGAGGGAGACAGAATCTGAAGCAGGCTCCAGGCTCTTAGCTGTCAGCACAAAGCCCGATGCAGGGCTTGAACTCGTGAACTGTGAGATCATGACCTGAGCATAAGTCAGATGCTTAACCAACTGAGCCACCCAGACGCCCCACTTTTAGAGTAGTTTTAAAAATTACTCTTGACAAACACTTGGGAGCAAGTAAGGTAGGAGGCAGAGCAACCAGAGTGACTGGGCCAAAGTCAGGGCATACTCGAGTTTAGGATAATTCATTAATAACCAGAGGCAGATACTACCAAGAAGTTAGCTTTCCTTTGTCATACAAATTCACACTGAAGATGGTAGTCTGATTTGGATTTACTTTTATTTTTTAAGTTTATTTCTTTGAGAGAGAGAGAGAGAGCATGTACACATGAGCAGGGGAAGGCAGAGAGAGAGGGAGAAAGAAAATCCCCCAGAGCCTGACATGGGGCTCAAACTCATGAACCATGAGATCATGACCTGAACCAAAATCAAGAGTTGGATGCTCAACCAACTGAGCCACCCAGGTGCCCCAGGATTTACTCTCATTTTTAAGGTAAAATATAAACTGCTTAATACAAATCACAAAAATTTAAAAAATGGACAGGACAAGGATTTAATATAATCATCCATGTCAGATGCCTGAAACTCCAGACTAGAGTCATAATATTCATACTTCTGCACTTACCCAGCCATCCATCTTGTACAGGAGTGAAAATTACAATCAACTTTCAAGGATCATCTACCCTAACCTAATTAGTATATTTGGAAAATGACATTATCTTCAATTTCATAGTTTATGTGTTCTACAAACTACATACATAGATGTGAAATGATTTTTGAGTCAAACATATAGGATCAGATTGCAGGCAATAAAAATGAATATCTGGAGGCTGATTGTCCACTACCTTTGTTATGACTATAGACCATAGCGAAGGAATAAGTACTATTCCAAAAGCAAAGAAGGTTATCAAACCTTACAAACTACTCTTTAAAATATTAAGTATGAACTGCAGAATCGATTTTCAAAAAGAACTGTATATTACCTACAAGTTACAATTTTGATAACAGCATTGACGCGTCATATAAATATTACGTTACCTTATTTGTTTTTCGTAAGGCTTAATGAAAGGAGATCCTCGCATAGTTTGTGTTTTAATAATGTGGTCATCCAACAACATCTGAATTTCATCAACTGATGACAAAATAAATGTCCCACTTTCTCTATAAGGAAGAATGACAAATTCCATTGCATCCCACTCATTAGTCATCTTGTCCATGGCCTTTTCGAGAGAATATTCTTTGCTAGCTGCTTCACTAATACCTTCAAATCTATCTAAATATGGTTCCAAATTCATGTCTAAAAAAGAGAAGACGGTGGAGTCATCTGCTGGCTGCAGTGGGTAACCAACAACATTGGACATGGCCTCCCAGTGCCTGGGGCGCAAACCAGGATTACAGATCACTTGAATGAGAGGAATGTGCTGCTTGAAATCTTCCACCTTTGCTTTTACTTTTTTTGTCATTGCCAATGCATTTGGAGAATCATGGAAGGTTTTTTCCAGTTTATACAGTCCTCTCCAGTAATTTCCAACATCTATTTCTACTTGGTCTGGATTCACCTTATGATATGGTCCTTCAGTCCATCCTCGGTACTTGTTGCTAAATTCGACAGCAGTTTCATAAAGACGAAGATAAGGGTTCAAACCATCTTGGATTTTTTTGCGTTGAGGATATATTGATGGTAGCCAACCAAAAGCCTCTTCTTCAGCATTAAATTGCTCAATCTAGAATGACAGATATTAGATTTATTATTCTGGAAGTGAATGATAATCAGTATTAATTTTTTAAATATTTTTATCAAATGTGACCCCAAAACCCTCACTAAACCCCAAAGTTAAACTTAAATCTGGCCATAATCCAGAAATACTGAGCAGTAATCTCTGTTTTCTCTTTCTTTTTTACTACATTTTCCAGAGAACACTATCTGGTTAGGTTAGTTAAAATAGTAACAATATATATAAAGAAATCTTTGCCCATCCAGATATATTGAGGATAGAGCATCATTTATTAACGAACAAGAATTTAAGTATTTTCAATACGTATAGGATTGTATCAGGTACTGTGGAAAACAGAGGAAAAAAGTACTATATTGCAAAATACCAACTCCCAGGAGTCAGTTGCAACTGTTCAACAATAAAATATGGCAGTTAGAAAAGAGGTCTTGGATCAGTAGCTCTTTAATATAAATGAATAGTATATACTGAAAATGCTACAACGCTACAACTTAGAGGCAAGGGATCATGGTGAATAGATGCTTACATAGAGAAGACGAGTCTTGAAGATGTGTAGGATAAGAAGAGGCCAAGAAAGCATTAATTTCCTTTTTGTTTAGCAGTGAAGTATGTGAGGATATGGGTGGTTTAGAGGAGAAATGTATAGAATCGAAAAGTGTGAGTTAGGTATATAAACTACACAGGTTACCCAAAATTCCAGTGGCTATAGAATTTTAAAACTACAGTTTCTCTTTTCTCAACATGTGTTTACATATTTGTAACTATTATAAACTATTTAATTCCCTGAACTGATACTAAAATCTTTCAATGTAAGAAAAATGGGAAAGCATCATAATACAGTCTGTTTTCATATTCCCCCTTTTTATAAAAAATGCAATTAAAAATCTCAAATATCTTATTTGGCAAAGGGTATGACTTTTCCCCCTCCAGCTTCTTCTGATGAGAAAGCTGCCTTCTGACACAGCAATATGGGGAACAATGTGGCTTGATGGGAGAAGATAATGGGCCTAATTTAAAAACGTGGCCACCAAATCTACACTGGCTTCTGTGAAGATAGGCAAACTTAAGTAGTAACCAGGTGCTAGCACATAATATAAATGATTAAATGACACAAAATTAAAAATAAGCAGATGGAGATAAAACTATCTCTCAAATAAAAGATGAAGGCCACTGGAATGTTATAACTATCAAAAGAAAAAAACAAAGCTGCTTCTCCTTGAAGCTTGTCTGTAAGATCTATTTTTGTCATTTGTTTTTTAAAATTTTAATTCCAGTAGAGTTAACCTATCGTATCATATTAGTTTTAGGGGTACAGTGTAGTGATATTTGTGCCATTTATATTATTCTGTAAAGGTAGTTACACTTATACTTGAATCTATTTTTAAAAGGCGAATACACGGTACAGGCTCAATGCTCTTTCTTTTCAACTAATTCATCTGTTTAAAAATTTTAAAATTATACCTTGTCTGCTGCTAAATCCAACTTTCCATTCAGTGTTTGAGCCTTTCTCAGGTATCGTTGTACATCCTGAAGGTCTCCGAAGGAGTAAAATTCTTCTGACTGTTTCGCATAACTCTCCAATTCCTCCACAAACCGTTCACACCGTAACTAGTACAAATAATATTTGTTGTTACAACTTTTTAAAGGCAAAACCCCTAGGCATCCCAAGAAAATTTAAATATTTATAAGGATTATCAGAATTATTATTATCACTGGCAAAATGTAAAGAAAGGAATGATCTGGAAGAGGGCAGGGATCTAAAACATGCAGAATTTTTAACAGTCAAGATTTAAAAATAATGGATTGAGATTCCTATAATTGACAAATTAGACAAAGTTAAACTTACACTATCAATGTAAGAAATTCTAACCAACAAAATAAGAATGTGTTAAACAATGGTATTATGCTTTAGTATGCTAAAGAATGTATGCTAACAAATGATTTAGAAGAATTTTTTAATTTATAATCATCAAGTATGGGGTTAAAAGAAAGTTCCACTTTTTTAAGGGCTATAAAGAGATCCCTGGCATTTTTATAAACAATGGAAAAAGACAGACTTTTTTTAATTGTGTTCTGAATTCAGTAGTTTTTCAACTTTCAATCCTAAAACAAAATATTCCAAGGTTATTTTCCTTGTCCTATGGGCTTTTTTTCACAGGAAATGTGCAAGGACAAGGTAAGTAAATCCAGATTTTAAAACCTAAAAACTATAGCCTTCCAATATAAAACAGGTTTGTTTTGTGTAATGAGAAAAGCTCATTACAAAATTGTCACTGGTAAGGCACTCCAAATTAAATGGCTCTTAAAAAAAATACCTCTTAATAAAATATTCAAAGTCAAATCTGGGTTATTCAGAAATAGATTTTATATTTTATGGATTATCTGGGCTTATTTCTGTCTTCTTTAATTCATGGCAATTTTACTGCGCTGGCTCAGTTGGGGAAGGAAAATGAGAGGATGAAATTCATCAATATTATGTGTAGTTTCCAGAATAGTAAACTTTGGGGCGCCTGGGTGGCTCAGTCAGTTGAGCATCTGACTTCAGCTCAGGTCATGATCTCACGGTTCGTGAGTTCGAGCCCCGCATCGGGTTCTGGGCTGATGGCTCAGAGCCTGGAGCCTGTTTCGATTCTGTGTCTCCCTCTCTCTCTGCCCCTCGCCCACTCGTGCTCTGTCTCCCTCTGTCTCAAAAATAAATGAACATTAAAAAAAACATTAGAATGGTAAACTTTACAACAAAGTGTAGATAATTCTGGGCCACCTAGCAATTTTCTAAAAATCTATTATAGTGTAACTTCTTTGTCTAATACTATCATGATGTTTTCTACAGGTTTAGAAAATTCTGAAATGACCTAAATGTACAAGAGAAATATAGACTCCAGGTTGTTTTTGTTGTTTTTAAGTTTTGTTTTTTTGTTTTGTTTTTGAGAGAAAGCGTGTGCGTGCGCAAGTGGAAGAAGAGCAGAGAGAAAGAGACAGAATCCCAGGCAGCCTCCACACTCAGCACAGAGCCCGCACGCAGGGCTCAATCTCAGGAACGACAAGATCATGACCTGAGCCAAAATCAAGAGTCGAGTGCTCAACTAACTGAGCCACCCAGGTGCCCCTAGACTACAGGTTAAAATAAAGGTTTTTGTTTAAGCCTATTAATTATTCTCTAAACAACGATCCCGTGAATTAATTGTATTTTCTGTAATGTGATAGGAAGAGGCTAGACTTTCTACCAAAGGACATCTCTCCTGGCTGACCAGGCACGAGTCTCTTCACTTTGGGAACCTCCGTTTCTTCATCTGTGAAATGAAACTGAAAATACTAAACCGTTTATTGATACAATAGCTATGGAGTGCTCACACTGTTGTAGTGTGTCAGGCGCTGCACCGGCCCATGGGTATAAGTGGAGGAAAGGAACAAATCAAACAGCCCTGCTGTCAAAGAGCTGACCGTCTACTGGGGAGATGCACCTGACGATAAGAACATAAACAATCAGGTACTTGGTCCAGTGGAGATGTGTTAAAAGTGTAATGGAAGCAGAGAGGCAGAATTGAGGTCTAATTGAGGGGAATTCTGAGAAAGTCAATCAGGTACACAGATAGACAAGAACGTGTGTGGGCTAGCTGTATGCTCACGAGCCAATGGAGAGAATGTGCAAGAGAGGAGAGGTGTAGGAAGGCAGGGACCTAAAAGTTGCTCAGGGTTGCTGAGAAGTCAAGAACAAGGAGTGGAGGAGGTAGAAAATGAGGCTGGACAAGTAGACGAGGGGACATCCCAAATCATCCTCTATGAAAGACACACAAAATGGTAAGAGTTACTGAATGTCAGAGCAAAGACTCTGGGCATAATTATTAGGTGAGTTTGAGTGACTATGAAGCTCTTCACCAAAAGAGCTTTGATGTTACACAGTAAAAATAACTCAAAAGAGTGCTATAAGCTGTATAAGATAAACACTATTTTTATTAATGGTCATTTGTGAGCAATATATTAGAAGATTTTGCCCTTGAAAAGCAAGAAAGGATACCATATCGATGCAGTATATATACCATCTTCTACTAAAATTGATGATATGAGAAAGCTTACATATGTGACCCCGTGAAACAGAGTTGACAATGCTACGTAAGAGGTAAAAACTTAAACATTTCCAGAAAATGAAAATAATTTAAAATATCTATGATGCCAACCTTAAGACCTTCTTGATATTGCTCTGTTTTTTCTTTAATGATTTTCCTGTGCTCATCAAAAATTTCGTCCATTCTTCCATACCATTGGAAAACATTATTATTTAGCCTGATGTCTGCTGGAGAGAAGTTGGTGCACTCGATGAGGAAGGCAAGGCAGTTTTTAGAATCCACCAATCTCTGTTCCAATTCAACCATGTCAGTCGTCTGTACTTTCTGAATATAAGCCTGCAGGAAAATAAAAATTACAAATGGCATTTTAATGAACAGCTCAAGTAAAAAAGAGGCTGTGGAGATGCTTTGCATAAATATGTACAGACTTCTTAGCAGTGTAGACTTTTGGTTCAAGACAGGAGACTGCAGCACAGTTTACTTCTCATTGGTTCCAAGCACCTCCTCACAACAG
This sequence comes from Panthera uncia, assembly GCF_023721935.1. Taxonomy (NCBI): domain Eukaryota; kingdom Metazoa; phylum Chordata; class Mammalia; order Carnivora; family Felidae; genus Panthera; species Panthera uncia. The sequence continues at coordinate 38,927,232 of NW_026057584.1, read as the reverse complement.
CAGTGGGGAAAAAAATAGCAAATACTGGGCAACACATAAAAAAGAAAACCATGGGGCACCTGGGTGGCTCAGTCGGTTGAGTGACTGACTTCGGCTCAGGTCATGATCTCATGGTCCGTGAGTTTGAGCCCCGCATCGGGCTCTGTGCTGACAGCTCAGAGCCTGGAGCCTGCTTGGGATTCTGTATCTCCCTTTCTCTCTGCCCCTCTCCTGCTTGTGCTCTATCTGTCTGTCTCTCTCTCTCAAAGAATAAAAAATATAAAAAAAAAAAAAAAAAAAAGAAAAGAAAATCAGAGGGGCGCCCAGGTGGCTCAGTGGGCTAAGTGTCCGACTTTGGCTAAGATCATGATCTCTCAGTCTGTGAGTTCCAGTCCCACATCGGGCTCTGTGCTGACAGCTCAGAGCCAGGAGTCTGCTTCAGATTCTGTGTCTTCCCCCTCTCTCTACCCCTCCACTTTTCTGTCCCTCTCCTTCCCTCCCTCCCTCTCTCTCTCTCAAAAACAAATAAATATTAAAAAAAAAAAAAAGAAAGAAAGAAAGAAAGAAAACCAGAGAATGCTATGGTTTTCTGGGAGAGATGAAGCAGATAATATCCTCCCTTCTTTCAGAATAGCATTTTAGGGCACCTACTACGGTGCCTGACATCGTGCCAGGTGCTGGAAATTCTGCACCTGACGGGGTCAACAGACTGGGGCTCTGCCCTCAGAGACTTTCTGGACTAGCTGGGGAGACAACTGTTAGTCAAATCCCCACCACCGCAACAAATGTAAAAGTGCAAATTTGCAGCGGACACCAGCCCTACAACGCTTTCCTTAATGACAAAAATGAAAATACAGCTACGGGCAGATTTAATAAGAAATGGGCTACGCCTGTATGAGGAAAACTACAATACTTTATTGAAGGATAGGTTTACAGTTCTAAATAAATGTAGAAACGTATGTTAAGATGTAATATTCTCAAGATGTAAATTCTCCTCCACTGAGGAGGATTTCAATCAAAATTTGAATTTCAACGGAAAGTGCAATGGCATTTCAATCACACGAAGAGCTCCAATATTTCACTTCCCCCAGTGGTGAAAACTCTGCCCTGTGGTGTCTTCTCAGGCTGACTGTGGCCATGTGACCTGCTTTGGCCAATGAGATGTTAGCTAATGTGGTACCCAGAGCAACTTGAAAAGCACAGACACCTGGACTTGCTTTTGTGTCTCCACGATGCCTTGAGTACACGCCCAGTGAGCCTGCCTGAGTGTAAGGAACAAGTGGAGCAGAGTCAAATTGCCAAAGAGAGTTACACCAGTCAACCCAACTGAGAACTAGCTGACCCAGTTGAGTGAGTGACCCACTCGTTACCAGTACCCAGCCTGAATCACCAAACTCCAGACTCATGAGCTAAGAATAACAAAACAAAACAATGCATGATTTTAAGCCTCTTAACTTTTGGAGTGACTTGTTATTATATTATCATGTTGACAATAACAGCTGGGGAAAAAACAATTAACTTATACACATATGGCTATAAAAAGTTTATAAATAATACCTTCATTTCCATTAGTTCTGCTGTATTTGGAGGAGTGCTAAGAGCTTTTTCAGCTATCTTCTCAAATTCATCACATAATCTGAAACACCAAACAAAATTAATCTTAAGTAATTCAATTTTATTCCTAAATACATCCCTATACTATTTAAATGTGCCATTGCAAATACTACTCAGTCATCAAAAAAAAAAAAAAGAAAAAAAAAAGAAAAAAAAAGAAATCTTCCCATTTGCAACAATGTGGATAGAGCTAGAGTGTATTATGCTAAGTGAAATAAGTCAGTTAGAGAAAGACAAATACCATATGATGTCACTCATATGCAGAATTTAAGAAAGAAAATAGATGAACATATAGAAATGAGAAAAAGAAGGGGAAAAAAAAGGAAACAAGCCCTAACAGACTCTTAATGATAGAGAACAAACTGAGGGTTGATGGAAGAAGGTGGTTGGGGGGGTGGGCTAGATGGGTGATGGGTATTAAGGAGGGCACTTGTCGTGATGAGCACTGAGTGCTGTTTGTAAGCAACGAATCACTGAATTCCACTCCAAAAACCAATATGGCACTGTATGTTAACTAAAATTTTTTTTAAATGTGCCATTACATGAAAAATAAAGATGCTCTTATCTGTATGATATCTAAAAAATTAAAAGCAAACTTGTGTCCATACTCACTCAATACACATTTAATGATCATCTATTGCATACCCAACTATAATATTAAGTGACAGAGATAGAGAAGTAGAGAAGATATAATAATGATTCTCAAGCAGTTCATAATACTATATAAGAGACAGGACCATAAACAATCACTTCTAATCTAGAATTTTAGGAGCCTTAGCAGAGATTCAGTTGAGATAACACCAAAAAGGTGGTACTAAATAAGAGAGTGATTCACTCTACTTGCAGGGAATGGTTAAAATGGGTCTATATGTTCAGAAACCTCTGGTGATACGCAAATATCTCCTACTCATTTTGGTTGTGGCCAATATAATGAACTTACTGTGAGGTTAAAAAAAAAAAAAAAAAAAAGTAATGGAAGCTAAAAAAGTCCAGGTAAAATGTGTAGAAATTTCTTCAAGAAGATTGGCTGTGAGATGAAACAGAGAGAAATAACATGGTGATGAGGTTGGGTTGAAGTCGAGGGGAGGAGGTGGAAGACAAAAGAGCGTTTTGAACACGATTTTAAGTTTGAAAGGCAGAAGCCACAGCAAAGGAGAGATTTAAGTGAGATACAGAGGAGACGGATGACTGGCCGAACCAGCTCCAGAAGGATGGAGGGCAATGACGTTGAGCCCATAGGCAAAGAGAAGAACTTTGAGTGGTGTGATAGACTCTCACCCTCTGGAAAATGCAGAGACAAGAATGAGGGGTTCATACAGAGGTGAGTGGAGACATGTAGAGGCAAGAAGTTGAGGCATTCGTATCTAATGGCTCCGCTAATATTCCGGGTACGTCCTCTGTAAATCCGGTGAGTGTGGTGAGAGGTAGTATTAGGAGAAAAAGGGAAAACGTAGAACTGGTACGAGCTCAGAGGGCAGTTTGGAGGCAGGGAAAATAGCTATGAAGTTAAAATAAATATTTCGCTCAGCATGAAAAGCTACAAGTAAAAGACATTTTCAGTATTCTTCCACAACTTTTAGAAGAAAAGATGCTTTTACAGCTGAATACAGGATTCTAGTTCCTGGAGAATCTCTACACAAGTCCTCTTTCCTCAGAGTGTCTGTGAAAGGAACACAAATCAGTCCTAGTTGTTAAAATATACCATGCCATTTTCATACCTCACACCCTTCTACATGTTACCTTTTTCTACCTGGAATTCTTTTACTTACATTGTTCACCTGGCAGACTGCTACTACTCATCCTTCAGAATGAATTCATGTATTCTCTTCCTCTTTGTAACTAGCTTTCCCTTGATTTTCCTCTCTTCCCCAACCTCCACGGTGAAAGAATTTCATCATTTCCTTCTCTGTTCTACTTCCGTAACTCACTACAATATTTACCGAGTCCTATTGTAATTTATCAGTTTGTTGTAGGTCTATTTCCTCTACAATATTGTAACTTCCTTCAGCAGATTTGTTCATATTTAGAGTATAAGTACCTACTGTTGTGCCTAATACAAGCTTCCTTCAGGCTTTACACAACCTGAATATTCTTTTCAAGGATCTAATTTTTCCTCTAATCCTGTAACTGTTACAAAACTTCTGAGTATTTGGTGGGGATGGGGGGGGATTTTCCACGTAACTGATACCAGAAAAGAGGTTCCAAGAGCAACACTAAAACCAGTTGTTGAAAGACTAGTTCTACTTCTTGCCTTAAATCAACAGGTATTCTGCTTTACATCTTTACATTCTGTGAGTTTATTTAACATGAGCCAGTTTTCCTAAAAATCTTCAGGTTAGTCAACAATTAAGTTTTAGTTAAGACAACAAGTTATCATAGCTTTAGAGAGTAATTACAGTAAGATGAAGTTCCAAATTTGAGGATCCATCAGGAGCCATGACAACTCCTGGGTAAATCCACTTTGAAAATCCAGTTTGTATACTGATTATACAAACTTATTGTTCACCTTAGTGAAGTCAGATAACACCCATCTTACATGTACAAACAAAACGTACATTTTAATACCCCCTTAACTGAGACAATTGGGAAGGCGCATTTGTGGTGAAAAATAATAATAGTCACAAAATAACAAAACCAAGTAGAAATAAGTTTGGCATTATCTTTTTGGAGGGTCACTGATGACACTGTTCTAATCCCTAATTTTATTTGAATGACAATTGGTTCTATCTAACATCCCCCTGAAAAAAACTAATCAATATCACATAAATACCTTGTATTTACTTCCTGATGATTTCTGAACATTTTAGCTATAAGTCTTCCACAAATCATGTCTGCTCGCTTCACCAAAGCTCTGATTAATTCCTCACAGCGAATTTCAAACATTCCTAAACGGATAGTCTACAATGATAAATATTAAAAGCTTAATAAACATAAAAAGAAATAAAAAAGTCCCATACTTTTGCCTCTCTCACAATATTGGTTTTGTGTGTGCATGATCTAACAAGATTGAGTTTTTGTGGTTTGTTTTTTGTTTTTTTTTTTTTTTTAATATGATGCAGGCAGGATTTTCTAAACGCTCATTTGTATTTTACAACTATCTTCTGGGTAAATCTCCTTCAAGAGTTTGCTATCTTGGAAGCCAATTCTATTTCAGGACAACAAATGGATATAAGAACTTTGGAGAATCGAGTTATTGCAAAATAGATAGTAAGGGATTTAAATGCTATAGATAGTAAGGGATTTAAATGCTATATTTGCTCTATACAAAACAGGAATGCGTGCTTAGGGTGGAAAATGTGGAAACTATAAAAAAGGACAAAGGAAAATTTTAAATTACCAGTCTCTTACTAAACAGAAGCAATCACATTTTGGTATAATTACCATATTTTCCAAAGGATTTATAAACATTACAGCAAAAAAAAAAAAAAAAAAAAAAGTTCTTGGAATTTTTGAGGGCTCAAATCATGTAAGTACTTAAAAGTCAGGCTTGAAATACTAGACTTCCAGCCCTATAAGCACAAGAACCCTGTGCAGGGCTCGGCCATGTTTGGCACACGGAAAGACAGTATTTTCCCTGTTGAGAGTAACGGCCTGATTCTTTCACTTCATGGTCTACAAACACATCCTAATGAAATTGGGAAAAGATCGTTAGTTACAAAGAACAGCTGTGCAAGAATGGATCATTCACCTTTCTAGATGTGTACTGTATTTCCTCTATTAGTTTTTGGTACTTGCGAATTTCTTGTATTATTTTCTCATAATTATGATTTTCTTCAAGGAAAACATCAACATCTTGCTCGGCTTTTCTGGTGATCAGAAAGTTGTACTTGTCGTAGCATCTGAGGTGCTCCAGAGGTGCCACGCTCTCTCTCATTATCACCTTCCTCACCTTTTCTTTGTGGGCCTCAATAATTTCATTCAGAATTATCGGCTTCAAGGTTGTTGGTTTAGACTTACTTTCCTAAACAAAGGGAAAAATAATGTTCGTTTTGAAAAATAAATTTAGGTAGCCATAGTATTTATCTTTGCAAAAATGCCAATCGTACCATATTGTCTTTTATTTATTTATTTATTATTATTATTTTTTTAATGTTTATTTATTTTTGAGACAGAGAGAGACAGAGCATGAACGGGGGAGGGTCAGAGAGAGAGGGAGACACAGAATCTGAAGCAGGCTCCAGGCTCTGAGCCATCAGCCCAGAGCCCGACGCGGGGCTCAAACTCATGGACACGAGATCGTGACCTGAGCTGAAGTGGGACGCTTAACCGACTGAGCCACCCAGGCGCCCCTGTCTTTTATTTTTTCCTCACAAGTTCTTTTTGATTTTCTAATCTCTGTAGAAAGATATTCAGTCTAATCACAGAAGATATTAAATATCTAAGTTTCATTTAGTTTTTTGTTTTCCTTCAAGGCTACCCGGTTGTGTTTTGTTTTTCCAAATGGATGAAAGAACTGTCACTTGAAAATATACGCAGAATATGAGCATACAAAAACACCCAAGTCCACATTTTATTTGTGCAGTTGTAAATGCTAGCTTTCTGAAGGTAGTGCTTGCATTGTACTTTATTTTTAAAAAATAAGCCAGCTCAATGTCATATCATCATATTCTTTGATGACAGTACTTTTTCACCTTGAGGGGTAATCTGTCTAGAACAAAGAAAGATTGTTTACTCATTCATTGACCTTTGATCTTTGATTCTGTGAACAGCAACTAGAGCAGACTAATCCCTAGCTGCAAGATGTGCATTCTGCTATTAACATAGGAATAATGGATCAGATAACAATTTTTAATATGCAAATCTCAAAGCCTCATCTCCTCTTTTCAAATAGGAGGGCAAGTAAATGTGCCTGCATGGTTTATTACCTTGAATCAAGTTACATTTAAAAATATACATGCTCTACCTCTCATTCAGAAGAAGAGATTTTTAACTGTAACTAACAAAAACTATGATCTTTAGGGGATATTCTACAGCATTCACTTGATAACATCAAAGGATTCCTTAGAAACCTGGGTAATTTATTCGGGTATCTGGAGTGCATTTGCCCACTATGCCCCCTAGTGGGATTTTAGGAAATTCTATTGTTTAGAACTAGATGCTTCTTGAGAACTTTAGTGAAAAAATTGTATTTAAAAAATTTTCAAACTATTTATTTTAGTGGGGGGGGGGAGCAGAGAGAGAGGGAGAGACAGAATCCCAAGGAGGCTCCGTGCTGTCAGCGAGGAACCTGATGCAGGGCTTGATCTCACAAACCATGAGATCATGACCCAAGCCAAAACCAAGAGTCAGACGCTTAACTGACTGAGCCACCCAGGTGCCCCCAAAAAAGTGTATTTTATTTTCACTTCAGTTTCTATCAAAGATTGTGATAAGAACAGTTCTTATGAAAGTTCTTCCATGAGTGCCACTTCTGCAGTTGTTGTCAAAGGTCATTGAAACCAAGTTCAACGATCTTACTTGAAGTACCACCTATATTGCTTGTTTCCAAACCTAACTGATCACTAGAAAAATATCCCTAGATGATTCTGGCAAACTATTTCTAAGAACCAACTATCATGTTGAATCCACGTCTCTAGGGCAAGAGGTGGTGATGATGGATTTGTATTTTTAAAATGTCACCAGGTGACGGTGACACGTAGGATTTCAGAACACTACCTCATGTACAATGTCTCATTTAAGACCTCCCTCTCAAAATCTGATACCAGGAAAAATACCTGAGCAGTCTAAATTAACTGTTTAATCCTAGTGAAAACGTGTCCAATTTTCCTCTTCACTTTAGAAACCAGGAAACTTAGAGCTTTATTTTATTTTAAAGTTTGTTTACTTATTTTGAGAGAGACAGAGAGAGAATCCCAAGCAGGCTCTGCACTGTCAGTACAAAGCCCAACTCAGGGATCCAACTCATGAACCATGAGATCATGACCTGAGCCCAAACCAAGAGTGGGCTGCTTAACCGACTATACCACCTAGGTGCCCCTGGAGCCATATTTTATAACCATTAAATCATAGCAACTGTATTCACTCAAATAATGGTAATCCTTTACTCCACTTTGAGCACATCTAGTACAGTAAAACCTTGGATTGCGAGTGACTTGTTCTGTGAGCGTTCTGCAAGATGAGTGAACATTTCTAATAAATGTTAACTTGGTAAATGAGCGATGTCTTGCAATACAAGTAGTACATGATCCTGAATGTCACATGATCACAAATGAGTCAATGGTTCTTGAAATTCACTTTGATATACAAATGCTTTGGATTACAAGCATGTTTCTGGAATGAATTATGCTCGCAAATCAAGGTTTTACTGTTATTCTTATTAACTTGTTATATTTGTTTCATAAGCTCCCTCAAAAGTCATTCTTGAAAAAAGGCAGTGTATGACCAGAGAAGGAGGCAGTAGACTGAAATTAAACAAAAGACAAAGTAAACTACGTTTCTCGAGAGACTTCTATTTTTGGCAAAATGAGGAATAAATAACCTGAAAATAACTGTCTAGTTCAAAACATAGAAGTATATTGGAAAAATTGCCAAATTTAGCTTTTATAATACATAGCTAAGGAAGCTAAGGAAGCAATAATAGGGCAAGTCTAGGGGCCAAACGGCAGAGAACACGAGAATTGAGAGGCAATTGTGTGTAGAAGTGAGCAACTGCCCTGGAGATTGCTGATCGCTGGTGGCCTAAGCTTTGCTTTCATGAGTCTCCAGCAAAGTGGGCTTATGTGCAGGGGAGGAGAATGGAGTGAGAAAACAGCTGTCAGGAAACAGAGCCTCAAGCCTGAGCGAGAAGGGAAGTCATAACTGATACACCAGTGGGAAGCCAAGAACACTGAAATGTGACACAAAATTTCAGAATGCTGAAAGGTGATGGGACCTTTCAATGAGGGGGCAAAATTAAGGAAAATATCCTGGTTAGACCTTGTTTTTCAGTGGAGAAGAAAAGGATGGCCATCGTAAGAATTTATGACCGCCAGCCTGTTCTCAGATTTGGGTAAGCATTCACACGGCCAGTGTTTTCCATGAAATTCTCAGCAAGAATTTTGTTAAAAATCATCCTTGGTAAGGGGCGCCTGGGTTGGCTCAGTCAGTTGGGTGACGGACTTCGGCTCAGGTCTTGATCTCACAGCTCGTGAGTTCAAGCCTTGCATGGGGCTCTGTGCTGACAGCTCAGAGCCTGGAGCCTGCTTTGGATTCTGTGTCTCCCTCTCTTTGTCCCTCTGCTGCTCGCACACTGTCTCTCTCTCAAAAATAAACATTAAAAAAAAACAAACAAATGTCCTTGGTCTGCAGAGGCCTCCAGAGTAAAATATGCAAATTCTAAAGGAACCAATTTAAATTAAGGCCTCAAGGATTTCCCTGCATGAAGTTCTTACATTTGTAAGCCCATAATAAGGTAGAAAGAGAAGAATGTGAACAGGGAAGGGCAGTGGGGAGCAGGGAGAGCTAAAATGTATCACTAATATTCCATTTCTCTAGTTAGATTGTAAGTAGATAGGGGTTAACTTTACTACCACTTAAAACTACACAATAGTCTCTTGGACTCCTGTATACATGAAATATTTGTAAACTATTTTAAAACTAAAACAAGAAAGCTACTGGTTGGAGTTACAAAGCTTGAAAACCTTTCCAATTAAGGAATTAGACACGCTCATTTCATATACTAGATTGCAGTAACTACTTTTGAAATGTCATAGTTCAGCATAGCTTTGCTAAATAAATGGCCAAAGAGAGAAGGGAAGTAGAATCTATGATTTGGAAGTACAGAGACATTACTACTTTTGGGAAAAGATATATGAGGAGAGTCTCATCGACTGGGGGACAGTTTTACAGAGCTAGCAAAGTGTAATGGAGGTCTATGGCATGGCCTGTGTGCTACAGCCAATACTCACTGACTGCTTTAAACCTGGTCACAACTTAAAACTTTCCCTTAAGAAAATTCTCAGTCTAGTGGAAGACTAGGAAGAAACTAGGAATACTGTAAGAGCAGCTAATGGGAAAATTGTATTTTTTTTAATTAAAATTTTCTGATAAGTCAATGTTACTAGGCCATTTATATTATGCAAAGCAGAGGATATGTGTCCACAGCTTTTAGAGGTTGAAGTGAATATCATCATGCAAATTCAAACAATCATAATATCCTTGTTACTTACCCATTTGGAATACAATTTGGTCTCAACTCTTGGCACAAAACTGACAGCCTTAATCATGATATCATACACATTTAGAAGGATGTCTATATAGTCACTGAACTCAGGTTCAAACTTAATGGTGTGATTTTCAAGAATCAGCCTCATGATGAAACCTGGATGTTCAAAAGCTCTAACAGAATCCTGCAAAAAATATTCATAAGTGTATGTGAATATTGACATGAATTGAGAGAGACTCAAGAGTGCACTGGTCCCAATTAGAACACATGGGAACTCACCCTTCCTCTTATGCCCTAGACAATTAAGCCAATGAGGAGCTCTACTAAAAAGGTCAAGAGCAATTTCCAGCTAGACTTGTTGGTATCTAGTATTCACTGGGCCTACAGATCAATTATAGTGTCAAGGTTCCAGAAAAAGGAGGATATGCATAGCAGTGGGGCTCTAGAATCACATAAGAAAGAGTCCAAGAGAACATTTCAATTCTTAGGCCCAGCTCACATTCTAACAGGACCTTCTTCCAGAAAGAAAAGAGTTCCTTGCAGAAATCTCCAGCCATCATGACCCAAATTTCCCAATAATGAGAATTTTCACTTCTCTTCACTAATCCGCAGCAATGTGATGAGAATCATATATCCTGAATATTCAGGTTGACGCTAACTTTTTTACAACAGGTAAGTGGTCTAAAGATTTACTTCCTCATCTTCTACTGGTAGATTTTTTTTTTTATCTTTTCCCTTTTGAAAAGAAATTAGTAGATGAATACTGGTTTAACTACACCATACTTACTGGTGGTCGTGCAATTAGGTCTGTGAAATCCTGCATGGAGACCAAAGTGAGTTCCTGCAGCTGTAAAGTCATAAGTGTAGCAGCACAGTTGAAAAAAGATTCCAATTTGGCATTGCTGTCACCAGTTGGCAATTGCTTTTTTTTATTACCTTGGTAATAAATATTCTGCACTTCTGGAAACCACCTTGAAAGCACAAAAGACTTTTAGAAGTTAATTCTTTCAGTGAATTACTCCTTTTACATTAAGCATTAACAGTAACTTCTGGACATCCAAAGGTCTTCACAGAGAGCTGTATTGCTCACTGACATTATCCACCCTCTGAAATGTAAGCAGTAGCATATTTCACTTTTGCTAGGAAAAGAAATGTTCATCATAGCCGATAGAAAATGACTCAACAATGTGATGCTGTAAGAAAAAACTGTAAGTCTAACTCCTGAAACCATGATTCCTATACTACTGAAATAAAAACTATTGGATATTACAAAATACTCCTTACCAGTCTCTAAAATGTTCCTCAGGGAACGAATTTGTTAAACGTAAATGTAAATATCTGATTAGACCAAGAGAGTTATTTGGTTCAACCAAATAGGTTGAATTTTATCCTATGCTTTTTCACAATGACTTGAAAACAAGACAAACCAATAAAATCAAGTGTATATGTTCTTATTCCCCTCAACGTGAAATCCTGAAAGAATGACTGATTTAAAACAGTTTCAAATGTGTATGTATCTTTGTAATAAAAGGCTAACAGTAAATTTATAAACAAAAATTCAAGTTTCCAATTTATAAAACCACTAACACTACAAAATTAAGGAATGTTAATATTTCTTTCTTAAGAGATAATGGATTTTTTAAAAGTAGAGTGCACATATTTTTAGGAGTTGCCTGAATGCTCCAAGAGAGATCTAAATATTAAATATATGTATTCATTCCCTTAACAAATACGTGTTTAGCATCTATTGTGCTTTAGGAACAGTGTCACAAGAGATATAAAAAGATATGACATCATCCTTTCTCTTATAATAATGAAGGCAATGTGTCATAGCAGAAAGACAGTCTTGAAGTCAAAGGATTAAAATATAATTTTCCATGAAAGTAACAGAGAAGGGTTTTATAATGAAGATGGCATTTCACTGAAGGATGGAAATGAAATGAGGAAGATTGTGAGAAAACGACCTGAAGTAGAAGTAGGATAATAAGAAAAAATAGGTGGATAAGTGGGGCTAATATATGTGAATCATTTCATTGTCTGTAATAGAGATAATATAAAGATTTCTTCCTAGAATAGGAAGAAATAAGTGGGAGAAAGTCTGTAAGGACTTTTGCACAACCTGAGAACTAAACACAAGAAGTTGCCACAGCCTCATGCTCCAAAATAAAGCCATGGTAGATAATTCTCCGGTAAGTTGTCATTGTTTAAGCAATAAATAAAGAGGACAAGAGGCAAATACTAAGTAGTGAAGGGCAAAGCTAGATTAAGAAAGGAGACTGAGAAACTTCCAGTAGTTCAGACAAGAGATGGAATAAGTTTGGGGCTATATCACTGGATAAAGCGTTTGTCTTTTTTTTTTTTTTTTTTAAAGAAAATCTTGGGGCACCTGGGTGGCTCAGTCGGTTAAGCGTCCGACTTCAGCTCAGGTCATGATCTCAAGGTCTGTGAGTTCGAGCCCCGCGTCGGCCTCTGTGCTGACAGCTCAGAGCCTGGAGTCTGCTTTGGGTTCTGTCTCCCTCTCTCTCTTACCCTCCCCCATTCATACTCTGTCTCTCTCTGTCTCAAAAATAAATTAAAAAAAATAAAAGTTTAAAAAAAAAAAAAAAGAAAATCTAAAAATTTTTCAGCCATTGTCCCAAAGGCTCCCTATTATGTATAAAACATTTGGTACAAAATTGTTACTCAGTCTTCAAAGCACTTATGGGCTAATGGAGGAAAAGACAAACACATAAATACATATTATAAAAGGAAGGAATTCTAACAGAATAAAGTATCAGAGGTATTCAGATGGGAGAGATAATTTTTCAAGAGGTAACCATAGAGATTTCACAGAAGAAATGTCATTTGGACTGCATATTGAAGGACAGAAGAGAAACTTCTCCAGTAATAAGAAGTACCATAAATAGTGTGAATCACAATATTTTGGTGATGGCATTCAAGAAGCTTTTGTTCTGTTTAATTTCCTTAACCTCTGATTCAATTTGATATAATTACGTGTGCAAAGACGGCAATGCTAACAGGGAGGCAACTAAACAACTTTCAAATTTTCCTAGAATCCCCATCCTACATATAAAAAAAATACGTAACTATTTTAAAAATCAATAATTGGGGGTGCCCGGGTGGCTCAGTCAGTTAAGCTTCTGACTTTGGCTCAGGTCACGATCTCACGATATGTGGGTTTGAGCTCCGCATCGGGCTCTGTGCTGACAGCTCCGAGCCTGGAGCCTGCTTCAGATTCTGTGTGTCCCTCTCTGTCTCTCAAAAATAATAAATAAACATAAAAATAAAAATCAATAATTGGCTAAAAAGGAGAACAAAGAGCCTTTACCCATTGAATACTTAACAGTGGTAAGATACAGTTACAGACTAGTCTTAGAAGTTATGTCCTGTTTAACATGACAGTTTCTCCAGGCATGGCCCAAGGTGAAAGTCTTTTCAGAACTGAGAATGCAAGAGATAGGTTAGGTCCAGGTTGCAAAAGACCTTAAAAAAGGTTAAGAAATGTTGACTTATTTGGTCAATGAAAGGTAAGCAATGAATTAGGGGTTAAGATTCATGTGCCAGTAGTTTGTAGGCTACCTGGGAGATTAAAAGAGCCTGCCCCGAGTAGTTGCAATGGGAATAAAGGGAAAGGCGTACACACAGAAGAGGCTTCTGAGAGAAGATAAAAAAATAGTTGGTTGTCCTAAGTCTCAAAGAATACAAAAGGATTGAAATCATACAAATTCTAAATCAGTAACAGAAGGACACTCTGGAAATTTACAGATACATGGAAATTAAACAACATAGTCCTAAAGAACCAGCCAATCAAAAAGGAAATCACAAGGGAAATATGAAAATAATTTGAGATGAATGAAAATGAAAACTTTACCAAAAATCACAGAATGAAAAAAAAGCAATGACCAGAGGGAAATTTATAGTGGTCAACACCTACATTAAAAAATAAAAAAAGATCTTGGAGGGGCGCCTGGGTGGCTCAGCAGTTGAGTGTCTGACTTCTGCTCGGGTCATGATCTCATGGTTCATGGGTTCAAGCCCTGCATTGGGCTCCAGACTGATGGTGTGGAGCCAGCTTGCGATATTCATTCTCTCTCTCTCTCTCTCTCCCTCCCTCCCTCCCTCTCTTCCACCCCTCCTGCACTCACGTTTTCTCTCTTTCTCAAAAAAAATAAATAAATAACTTTAGGGGGTGCCTGGGTGGCTCAGTCAATTGAGCATCCGACTTCAGCTCAGGTCATGATCTCGCGGTTTGTGAGTTTAAGCCCCTCATGGGGCTCTGTGCTGACAGCTCGGGGCCTGGAGCCTGCTTCGGATTCTCTGTCTCCCTCTCTGCCCCTCCCCTGCTCATGCTCTGTCTCTCTCTGTCCCTCAAAAACAAATAAATAACTGTTGAAAAAAAATTGTTTTAATTAAAAAAGGTCTTAACTCAATACCCTAAAATTCCACTCAAAACTGGAAAAAGAAGAGGAAACTAAACTCAAATCAAGGAGAAAAGAAGAAATAAAGATTTAAGTGGAAAAAATAGAGAATTAAAAAAATAGAGACTCAAAACAGACTCAAAAGTTGGCTTTTTAAAAGATCAGCAAAATTGACAAAACTATAGCTAAACTGACCAAAATTGAAAGAAAGAAAGAAAGACTCAAATTGTTAAAATTAGGAGTGAAAAAGAGAACATTAATATTCACCTTATAGATATTTTTAAAAACTACAAATGGATTTAATGAACAATTATATGCCAACAAATTAATCTAGCAAATTCCTAGAAAGATACAAACTGCGAAACTAACTCAAAAAGAAATAGAAAACATGAATAGAGCTATAACAAGAGGCTGAGCTAAAAACCAGAAAATTTTCTAAAAAAATAAAAAGACCAGGCCCCAGGAAAAGATGGCTTCACTAGTAGGTTCTATAGAACATTTAAAGAAGAATTAACAACAATTCTTACCAACTCTGCCTAGAGAGAGTGGGGGGGAGAGAGAGAGAGAAATGCTTCCTCATTCTATGAGGCCAGTATTATACCAAAACCAGACAAAGATATCACAAGAAAAAACTAAAGACCAGTATTCCTTTTGAATATACACAGAAAAATCCTCAACAAAGTACTCGCAAATGGAATCCAGTAGCACATAAAAAGAATTATACTCCATGGCTAAGTGGGACTTATTTCAGGAATGAAAGATTAGTTCAATATATTAAAATGAATATATTAATAAAGTAGAAAAACCCATTACGATCTCAGGTGCAGAAAAAACATTTGGTAAAATCTGCCCTATTGCATGATAAAAACAATCAAGAAACGAAAAATGAAAGGGAAATTCCTCAACCTGATAAAGGAAAACTATATAGCTAACTAAATGCTGCAAGACCGAAAGCCTTCCCCTACCTAACATCATGAACAGAATAAGGATGTCTACCCTTGCCACTTCTTTTCAACACTGTACTGCAGATTCTAACCAAAGCAATTTGGCAAGAAGAAGAAAAAAATCAAATGCTTCTGAGAAATGAAGAAGTAGAACTATCTCTATTTCCAGATAGCACAACCTTACATAGAGAAAAATATAAAGGTTCCACACAAAAAAACTATTTGTGCTAATAAGCAAGTTTAGCAAGGTTGCAAGACACAAGATCAATATATAAAAAAATTAATAGGCTTTATCAAAATGAAAAATATTCGTACCTCAAAGGACTTCTCAGGAAAGTGAAAGGATCCGCCACAATAAAGAGACAAAAATTTGCAAATCATGTAACCAATGAAGATTCAGTAACAAGAATATATAAAGAGCTCTTACAATTCAGCAATAAAAAGATCACTCAATACAAAGAGAGCAATGATTTGAATAGACATTTATCCAAACAAGATATGTATATTATATATACATATACATAATATAATATATATATAGACAATAAGCATATGAAAAAATGTTCAACATAGTCATCAGAGAAATGCAAATCAAAACCACAATAAGAACTTTACATCTATTAGGATGACTATAATCAGAAAGATGGGCAATAACAAGTGTCAATAAAGATGTGGAGAATTGGAACCCTCATACATTGTTGGTAGGAACATAAATCTGACCCTTTAGGAAGCACTGTGGCAGTTCCTCAAAAAGTTAAACATAGAGTTATTATACAGCCCAGCAATTCTACTCCTAGGTGTATACCCAAGAGAACTGAAAACACGTTCGTAGCATTATTCCTAATAGGCAAAAAGTAGCAACAACACAAATGTATGTGTACTGATGAATGGATAAACAAAATGTGTTAGATCCATATGATGGAATATTATTTAGCCACGAGGAGGAATAAAGTATTGATATATGCTATAACATGGATGAACCTTGAAAACATTATGCTTAGTGTAAGAAGCCAAACACAAATGGCTACATATTATATCATTCCACTTACATGAAACATTCAGAATGGAGATAGAAAGTCTATTGGTGATGGCCAGGGCAAATGTGGAGTGATTGGTAACAGATAAAGGGTTTCTTTTGGGGGTATGGAATTAGTGGTGATTATTGCAAAAACTTGTGAATATATTATAAACCACTAATATGTACACATGAAAGTGGTAAGTTTTAGGGTAAGTGAATTATATCTCAGCTTAAGAAAAAACACAGCAATACACTGCTTATGGCTGGGGGCAGGCTGGAGGTGGTGAAGATGTTGATGATAACCAAGAGACAGAAAAAGTCATAAAGTTTTCAACTTGGCCTAGGAATGGTCCAGAACAGGTAGAGTCTCCGATCTGGAAGAAAGAATAAGCCCTGTTATGGAGATGCTGAGATTCTGATGCTGATACAGCATGGAGATATAGAGTACAAAATTAGTAACAAGGGCCTAGAACTCCAAAAGCATAAGATCTTCAGACAGATGAAACAGATGAAATCATGACATTGTCAGGAATATAAAGAAGACAAGAGCAAACTTAGGGGTTTGCACTTGAGGGGCCTCTATTCTTAGGGATAGTAAAATTAAGTATAGCTGGGGGAAAAAAACAGATTAAAAAAAGAAACAGTTGGGGCGCCTGGGTGGCTCAGCCGGTTGAGCGCCTGGCTTCAGCTCAGGTCATGATCTCACAGTTTGTGAGTTCGAGCCCCGCGTCAGGCTCTGTGCTGATGGCTCAGAGCCTGGAGCCTGTTTCGAATTCTGTGTCTCCTTCTCTCTCTGCTCCTCCCCCACTCATGTTCTGTCTCTCTCTTTCAAAAATAAATAAAAACATTTAAAAAAATTAAAAAAAAAAGAAACAGTGGTACATGGACCTAGAAAAATGGGTTTCCAGAAGGCAAGGGTGATAAACCATAGCAACTACTGCATAACAGCAAAGGATGAGTATGCAAAGAAAGGTCTGGGTTTCGGGTAGAGGTCCTAATTAATCATTTACCAATTGTTTCTTCACTGTGGTGAGGTGATGTTCTGCCTTTTAGCCATGATAAACACATTCTGGCTCACTATTTAAAGTATGGTCAGAGTGTTGTCTGAGAGTCAATCAGGAAGCATCAAGAGATACAGCTCATCAGTCTACAACTCTCAGCAAAAGTTTTCAATAAAGGTCTGTACTCTGCTCTGTACTTTGACACCCAATTTACCAAAATTTACAGTAATATATTCCTGAGGTATAACTCTGAAGTTATAGATCAAGAAAATGTACTTGTATTCTGTCTTAAGAGGTCATTTTATTCTCTGTAATGATAGGGTTTCATTCTACATCTCTCCTCTATTGAACGTTAACTAAATACTAATATTAAATAAAAGTCTAGAGTTCTTTCAAATAATGCCAAAGATTTGATTATAACATATTGGAGAAGAAAAAAAGATAAAGGAAAGGTTCAGTCTTCAACTATCAGGATATATTTCTAAATAACTTTTGGAAATCATGAAGCCATGCTGGACCTTCACAGCCTCTGTTATCTGCAATTTGACCTAATTTTAATGTCCTATTTGTAACAACCTAATAACCCACGAGAGAAACAGTTTTCCTGTATTGTTTCACAGCATATCGTCTGGCACCTAGATCAATAATTTTCATATCTGGCTATTCCATTTTGAAGGGTCAAACCAAAAAGATGTTGAATTAATCATTTGAGAGGTCTAACCTCTCAATGTCATTGTAAACTCATTTAAAGAATATATTTTCTCCACCTAATCATGCTTTAAACTCTTCTGCATCCCCAATCCAAAAGCAAAATCAAAGAGGTACAGTGCCTTATACATATTAATAGATGTCATAAATATCTAGAAAATGGGTTAGTTGATGATCATTCCTCCCATTACATTCAACCCCACTCTCAGAGCATTAAGTAGAAACCAGACATTGGGGGAAGAAAGCACTATAATCATTTTAGTTTCTGCATCATCTGTGCTGTGTAGGACATCTTCTGGATGGACATTACAGACCAAGGCACTTAAAGACATTATATTTAATTCTTGAACAGGAATAATTAAAAATGTTTTAATGGGATTTTCTAAATGCATTTAAAATATAGTTCCCCACCAATCACATTTTTAAACTTGTTTTCTTCCATGAAACTTCAAAACTTTACATTTTAAGTAGAGTCTCTTTGGCAGATTCCATGTGTTTCATGACAATGGTCTGAAATACTGATAGCTCTAATGCATCCTGGCGATTATGAAATTCTTCTGTATCAACTAAACGTAATTTTCTGCAAGAGATAAAAATGAACAATAATTAAGGCAGGAGGTTTTTTTTGCATTTAATATTTTTGTTAACTGATCTTTTCCAAAATAGGATATTCCTAGGCTCATTAAGGTTTGTGTTTAATAAAATATTTAAAAACCTGAGATTTTAAAATGTAATTTTAATTTTAAAATAATTAATGTAATTAAAGTCAATAGGAACACACGATCATGAAATGTCACTGTGAAATAGAAGAGAGTTGACATGTTTTTATTTTTGGTTTCAAACTGGAACAATTAAAAAACAGGAAAAGAGGTGAAGCTCAAAGCTTACAAAGCTCCTAAAACAAAAATTGCACCCACTCTGAAAAGAAAGCAACCTTAGATTTTAGGGTGTCATGGTGTGGTAGAGTTCTCACAAGTAAGACCTACTGTATCAAAATATTTTGATCCTGTCCGGTTTTGATTTTTTTTTTTTTTTTTTTTTTTAAGAAAACACAGTGCTTACTCTAGTCAACAATTCTCCATACAACTCCTTTTCTGACTACAGTGCTATGGATCTTTGTTATACATGATTTATACCTTTAAGATTTTCTGTTGGGAAAACTGGACAGCCACATGCAAAAGAATGAAACTGAATCCGTATCTTACACCATACACAAGAATTAACTCAAAATGGATTAAAGACTTAAATGTAAGACCTGAAACCATAAAATTCCTAGAAGAAAACATAGGTGGTAAGCTCCTTGACATCAGCGTTGGCAATGATTTTTTTTGGATCTGATGCCAAAAGCAAAGGCAACAAAAGCAAAAAAATAAACATGTGAGACTACATTAAATAAAAAAGCTTCTGCACAGCAAAAGTAAGTCATTAACAAAATGAAAAGGCAACCCACTGAATGGGAGAAAATATTTGCAAATTAAATACTGATAGGGGTTAATGTAAAGAATTTATAAAGAACACATACAACCCAATAGAAAAAAAATCTGATTAACAAATGGGCAGATATTTGAATAGACATTTTTCCAAAGAAGATATACAAATGGCCAAAACGTACATGAAAAGATGATCACTAATCATCAGGGAAATACAAATCAAAACCACAATGATACATCATCTCAAACCTGTTAGAATAACTATTACAAAAAAGATAAGTAACAACTTTTGGTGAGAATGTAAAGAGAGAATTCTTGCGTACTCCTGTTGGAAATCTAAATTTGTGCAGCCACTAAGGAAAACAATATGGAGGTTCCTCAAAAAACAAAAAATAGAACTACCATGTTATTATCTAGCAATTAAATTTCTCGGTATTTATCCCAAGAAAACAAAAACACTAATTCAAAAAGATTTATGCACCCCCTTGTTCATTGTGTTATTTATAATAGCCAAAACATGGAAACAACCTAAATGTCCATTGCAAGATAAAGAAAATGTGGTATACACACACAACGGAACATTATTCAACCATAAAACAGAATGAAATCTTGCCACTTGAGACATCATGGGTGGACCCTGAAAGCATGCTAAGTGAAATAAGTCACACATAGAAAGACAAATACCTTTATGATCTCATGTATATGAAATCTAAAACAACAACAAAAACAAGGCTCATGGATATGGTTGGTGGTTGCCTGAGGCAGAGGCTGGAGGGCAGGCAAAATGAGCGTTGGGGGTCAAAAGGTACAAATTCCCAGTTATAAAATAAGTAAGTCATGGGAAGTAACATATGGCATGGTGACTAGGGATAATAATACTGCACTGCATATTTGAAAGTAGCTATGAGAGTGGATCTTGAAAGTTATCAACAAGAAAAAATTTTTTATGTACGAGGGTAGATGTTAACCAAACTGTTGTGGTGACCATTTTGCAATATATATACAATATATACAAACATCACATCATTAGGGTGTATACCTGAAACTAATATGTTACATGTCAATTCATTTTGGAATTCATTTTGCCACTCAGCCACCAGACCAATTTTCCCTGCAGCTCCTTAGTGTTTGATTTGAGGCAGAATTCTAGGCATAGGCTATCCATCTTTGAGGTCTTGAAATTGAAAGGCCTTTTCACATGTTTTAGAGTTCAACAACTTTCCATGAAATCCCTGACAACATTTCCCATTTGGTCCATAGTCTGAATTGTTACAAAGATGAGAACAACACGACCAGATACTCTTATTCTCTCAGGATGATCCCAACAATAACCTAGCAGTAGAACAATAGTTTCAACCACTGGTTTAAGACTATAGGAGTAAGGGAAAAGATTGCTACTTTGCATTAGTTTGAACTTGGTTAGCTAGAGAATAATGTTAGGTTTCTAGGTCTCAAAGTTTTATGATGATGAGTCCTCTAACTGCCGAAATCTCTTCTTCATCTCAATTATCTATTAATAGAACCAAATAATAGGCTAAATCACTCAGGTCCTGAACCCTAGGACCTTTGCTAAAGGAAGATGCCATGTGATGTTCATCACAGGTTGAAACACATCTTGACCCTTGGATCCATCACTGATTTCAAGCAGGAGGTATTTCAACAGTTCAGGCCCAACACTGCACACTTAGCACCAAGTCCGTCTCTGATTTTGTTCTCCTGTTCTCAAACTTAGTATCACTTCTTAAAGGGACCAAGTCACCCTCCAAATTTCACCCCAAGTGCCTGCATTTCTTGTTTGTTCCCTGAATTTTTCCTTTTCTTTGAAACACGTTTTGTTCTCGCCAGTCCCCCTCCCTCGTTACATTCAAAACAGCACACTATAGACCACGTTCTGCACTTGATTTTTTCCCTTACTACATCCTGGACACTTTACACATTAGCGCATTGAGATCGTGTTCATTTGGATTTTACCGCTCTGTAGTATTCCATTGTGTGAATGAATGTACTATAACTTTTTGATATGGTCCATAATTGATGGACACTTGGTTGTTTCCAGTCTTTTATCAACAAATGCCACAACAAAGAACATCATACCTATATCGTTTCCTACATTTTCAGGTGTATCTGTAGGCTAAGGTCTCAGAAGTCAGATTGCTTGACTCAAATGTCAAAAAAAAATTTAATTTTGATAGCTGAATTCCCCCTCAGAAGAGTATCCATTTCTCCAAGCCTTGCCAACTAAATGTGATGGCAAGATGTTGGAATTTTGCCAGTCTGATAGGAAATAGAAGGATTTCTCAGTGCAGTGTTTATTTCAATCTCTTTCCATTTCTCTTGTGAATTAGATTAAGCATCTTTTTAATGCATTCAGGAGTGATGGAACTTGTATCTTCTGAATCCTTTGGGTAAGTGAATCCAAATTTCAATCTAGAAACATTTTCTTGGGCTCACCTTACTCAAATCATGAATTTTAAAAAATTCATTTTATATTTTAACATAAGCTTCACTTAGACTTCCTTTTATATTCAACTACTGTCATTCATATTCTATGATAATTTCTACATATATATACATACACACACACACACACACACACACTTTACACATGTGTCTTCATATATACATACTGTTTTTCAAGCAAAAACACCTGTGTGCTGCATAGGTTATAATTGCATTGCAAATGATATCTCTGACATTAAGTGGGTTCTATAAATCTACTCAAAGACATGAGCTTGCACATTCCCATCTACAGAGCATCCCCTTCAGGTTTCCACACATGCATTTTTACAGTCATTCAGATGATTTTTGCATTACCATTCCCTAACCCACTGCCACACATAGAGATGTCCTATATTTTCAAGACCTGCTGAGATTCAGGCCAAATGACTGTCACCTAGAGGAAAGATGCCCTGTATATTCAACACTGGCTCCTACTCCGAGAGGCCGTCCTCTTGACTGCCCACCACTCAACATTCACTTAGAAAAGGTGACTCATATGAAAAGCCCACAGCTAACATCATCCTCAATGGGGAAAAACTGAGAGCTTTTTCCCTGAGATCAGGAAGACGACAGGGATGCCCACTCTCACCGCTGTTGTTTAACATAGTGCTGGAAGTTCTAGCATCAGCAATCAGACAACAAAAGGAAATCAAAGGCATCAAAATTGGCAAAGAGGAAGTCAAGCTTTCGCTTTTTGCAGATGACATGATATTATACGTGGAAAATCCGATAGACTCCACCAAAAGTCTGCTAGAACTGATACATGAATTCAGCAAAGTTGCAGGATACAAAATCAATGTACAGAAATCAGTTGCATTCTTATACACTAACAATGAAGCAACAGAAAGACAAATAAAGAAACTGATCTCATTCACAACTGCACCAAGAAGCATAAAATACCTAGGAATAAATCTAACCAAAGATGTAAAAGATCTGTATGCTGAAAACTATAGAAAGCTTATGAAGGTAATTGAAGAAGATTTAAAGAAATGGAAAGACATTCCCTGCTCATGGATTGGAAGAATAAATATTGTCAAAATAAACAGACACACAGACCAATGGAATAGAATAGAAACCCCAGAACTAGACCCACAAACGTATGGCCAACTCATCTTTGACAAAGCAGGAAAGAACATCCAATGGAAAAAAGACAGTCTCTTTAACAAATGGTGCTGGGAGAACTGGACAGCAACATGCAGAAGGTTGAAACTAGACCACTTTCTCACACCATTCACAAAAATAAACTCAAAATGGATAAAGGACCTGAATGTGAGACAGGAAACCATCAAAACCTTAGAGGAGAAAGCAGGAAAAGACCTCTCTGACCTCAGCCGCAGCAATCTCTTACTCGGCACATCCCCAAAGGCAAGGGAATTAAAAGCAAAAGTGAATTACTGGGACCTTATGAAGATAAAAAGCTTCTGCACAGCAAAGGAAACAACCAACAAAACTAAAAGGCAACCAACGGAATGGGAAAAGATATTTGCAAATGACATATAGGACAAAGGGCTAGTATCCAAAATCTATAAAGAGCTCACCAAACTCCACACCCGAAAAACAAATAACCCAGTGAAGAAATGGGCAGAAAACATGAATAGACACTTCTCTAAAGAAGACATCCGGATGGCCAACAGGCACATGAAAAGATGTTCAACGTCGCTCTTCATCAGGGAAATACAAATCAAAACCACACTCAGATATCACCTCACGCCAGTCAGAGTGGCCAAAATGAACAAATCAGGAGACTATAGATGCTGGCGAGGATGTGGAGAAACGGGAACCCTCTTGCACTGTTGGTGGGAATGCAAATTGGTGCAGCTGCTCTGGAAAGCAGTGTGGAGGTTCCTCAGAAAATTAAAAATAGACCTACCCTATGACCCAGCAATAGCACTGCTAGGAATTTATCCAAGGGATACAGGAGTACTGATGCATAGGGGCACTTGTACCCCAATGTTTATAGCAGCACTTTCAACAATAGCCAAATGATGGAAAGAGCCTAAATGTCCATCAACTGATGAATGGATAAAGAAATTGTGGTTTATATACACAATGGAGTACTACGTGGCAATGAGAAAGAATGAAATATGGCCCTTT
Organism: Panthera uncia; assembly: GCF_023721935.1. NCBI lineage: Eukaryota > Metazoa > Chordata > Mammalia > Carnivora > Felidae > Panthera > Panthera uncia. The sequence goes on along the minus strand of NW_026057584.1, from coordinate 38,903,384 downwards.
GTAGCAACGTGGATGGAACTGGAGAGTGTTATGCTAAGTGAAATAAGCCATACAGAAAAAGACAGATACCATATGTTTTCACTCTTATGTGGATCCTGAGAAACTTAACAGAAACCCATGGGGGAGGGGAAAGAAAAAAAAAAAAAAAAGAGGTTAGAGTGGGAGAGAGCCAAAGCATAAGAGACTGTTAAAAACTGAGAACAGGGGCGCCTGGGTGGCGCAGTCGGTTAAGCGTCCGACTTCAGCCAGGTCACGATCTCGCGGTCCGTGAGTTCGAGCCCCGCGTCAGGCTCTGGGCTGATGGCTCAGAGCCTGGAGCCTGTTTCTGATTCTGTGTCTCCCTCTCTCTCTGCCCCTCCCCCGTTCATGCTCTGTCTCTCTCTGTCCCAAAAATAAATAAAAAACGTTGAAAAAAAAAATTTAAAAAAAAAAACTGAGAACAAACTGAGGGTTGATGGGGGGTGGGAGGGAGGGGAGGGTGGGTGATGGGTATTGAGGAGGGCACCTTTTGGGATGAGCACTGGGTGTTGTATGGGAACCAATTTGACAATGAATTTCATATATTAAAAAAAAAAAAAAAGAAAGAAAGAAAAGGTGACTCATGTCTACAAGGGCAACTTTGGAGTTTGCTACCCATAGAAGGCAAAGCTTCTTTCTCATTTGTCTCTATCCTGGATTCTCTGAGGTTTGCTTCACTTGCTGCTACTAATACCCTGCCACCATGAACATGGACACCAATTTGGGGCACATCCATTCTTTACTGTGGTTTCATCTCCACTTTGGAACTTTTTCTTCCCTTTCCTCCTCTCAGTTTGTCTCTTGCAAACTTCTGACATCATCCAACAAAGTGTAGCCTTTTATGGAAAATACGAGGCACTGAAGCCTGGCCTCCTAGCCTCCAGCACTACGTGTGGGTGGATATAAAAGAAAATGGCTCTGGTAGTATGGTGAAAATGAAATGTATTCCTGCATGCCAGCGTCCCTTGTGAAAGTGACGCACTACATAGTACGACCTCATTACTGCATGCAAAATTAAATCATGAGTCTTTTCAGGAAGAAGTATTTGAGCCCCAGTATCCAAAAGAAAAGAAATGAGAAAAACACAGGCAAGGAGATAACCTCTCCCCATTCCAAAACCCAAATTCAAGTGGTCAAGAAATCTACATTATAACAATGGAAAGCCAAAAGGATGCCCTTTCTAACAATCTGCAGTCTGACCAGCAAAAGCCATTTTTGTGCTATGTACGTGTGTACATTGTATGGATACACATATGTATTTGGTGATAGGAGATATCCCAATGGGTGGTTATCATGTGTCTTTGGCTGGGCTGGTGGAAGAAGGGCAGAGATAAGGAAAAGAAAGGCTGGTGGAAGTCAAGCAAAGTAAAAAATACTGGACTTAAATATACCTGATCACATTTACAGGTTTATATAAAGTTACATCTGCATAAAAAACTAGAATTTAAAAAAAATTTTTTTAATGTTTATTCATTTTTGAGAGAGAGAGAGAGCATGGGCAGGAGAGGAGCAGAGAGAGAGGGGGACACAGAATCCAAAGCAGGCTCAAGGCTCTGAGCTATCAGCACAGACCCCGATGTAGGGTCGAACCCATGAACAATGAGATCATGACCTGAGTCGAAGTTGGACGCTTAACTGACTGAACCAACCAGGCACCCCTAGAATTTGTTTTTTAAAAAAGGCAGAAAGGGACAGAGGGAGGGAGGTGAGGGGCCTTGGACACCACACGTCATTTTACCTGTGGAAAAACAGAGACCTAGGGAGGGAGGACAAGGGGTGAACTAGAGAGCTTAAAATCAGATGGTGGCCACTCTCCAGCAATCTTGGATGGCTTCGCTTCCTGGAACGGACCTCAGGGATAGCCCTAGTAGGGCTAGAAGGGGCATACTAAAGATCCTAACTTTGGGAAGAGTTCAGAGAAGTTGGTCAGTGAGGTGCCCCTAGCGTAGGTCCAGGGCTTTCCCAGGGGAAGACAACAGCTGCCTTCTGCAGCAGCCACAGCTCTTAATGCACTTCTAAAGACAGCAGCTTTCCTTTGGCTGGTTTTGGGAGGCAGAAACACGTGCTCATTTACTATGCCCTCCTGCTTGCAGAGCAATACATGGAACAAAACCCAGGAGACCCTGGAGAGCAGGTCACTTGTAACTGGGCTGCAGTTGTGGGGGTTGAAATGGTTGGGGTGGGGTGGTGAGAATAGGCCCAGGACACCTTGGAGACAAGGTGCCATCTCCTCTACCATAAGGCAGGGCCCATCCAGGTTCTGAGGTCCCTGAAGGGAAACCTTCTTTAAGAAAAGTAAGTATAGGGGCGCCTGGGTGGCTCAGTCGGTTTAAGCGTCCAACTTCGGCTCCGGTCATGATCTCACGGTTCTTGGGTTCGAGTCCCACGTCGGGCTCTGTGCTGACAGCTCAGAGCCTGGAGTCTGCTTCGGATTCTGTGTCTCCCTCTCTCTCTGCTCCTCCCCCACTCATGCTCTGTCTCTCTCTCAAAAACAAACATTAAAAAAAAAAGAAAAAGAAGTATAAATCTGTATTACTTTTGTATATTTTATGAAAGCCTCTGTCCACAGGTGCATGTTGCTGGGATGCCCCGCAGTGTCTTGGAAGAGGCCATACAAGGGGGCGGAATATGGAGAAGGAGTTTCTAAACTGTGCGACTACCTGTCCTCAGCCCTAGGACCCAGGGTCCACAATGCCCACCCGCATCCACCTACAGCCGTGCCAAGTACTTGCTACGTGTAGCTGGGCTGTCCCCACTGTGACAGTGTCTGTGAGGTGATTCATAATCTGTATCAACTTGAAGACCCAGGAACTTCAACTCCTGCCATTCAGGTGGGTAATATTTACTAGGTTTCTACCCCGTTTAGGTGATTGTAGCAGCTAATGTTCTGTGGGATTTAAAACACAGCATGACGATTCAGCCCTTTAACTGTGATTACCCCTTAAACTGTGTGTGGTAATGGGGTATGGGATATGGGGGTAGAATTGGGTTAGAGATAAAAGGCAATGTTTGTGTTTTACCCTACTTCTACATTGCTGATTTAAAACCATATTTGAATACTGATGTTAAATTTGTAGTTTATTGATTTGTAGTTAAAATAGTAAAAGAAATAATTAAGGTGTGACAAAACAGCTTTCATCACTCTTTTGAAAAGAAGCTCCATAAAGCCAGAAGTACTCACTTAAAAGTATTGTGCCACAAATCTAGTACAGCCAACATTGTAGGGTTTATTGCGTTCAAGTGATCCTTAATGTAATTGCTTGCAGCTAAGAAAGATTTCCTCCAAGGCTTTGGAAGAATTTCCATCCTGAAAAGAAAGAAAAAATAATCATTTATCTTTCAAAATCAAAAGAAAGTATTGTTATAGTGTCCTTTTTTGAATAATAATGGCTTCATTTTAATAAAAAGTATGACATATCCCTTGCTGTAACAACAAAACACACAATTATGTATTGAAATACATAAAGGTCATACTTTTTACGGTTCGGAATAATTTTAGAATAATTAACACATATGAAATTAGACTTGAATCTTTTTTTTTTTTTTTTGAAGTTTTAAGTAATCTTCACGCCCAACATGGGACTCAAACTCATGACCTGAGATCAAGAGTCACATGCTCTTCTGACTGAGCCAGCCAGGTGCCCCATAGACTCGAATCTATAATATATAACTAATTTTTCCTTGAAATATTTGATCAAGTCCACAAATAGCTCATAATGATCAAATAGAAACAGAAGCAGAGTTTTTTCATGTCTTAAAAGAATTTCAAGACACTAAATGTTTAAGTTTTTCTAATTTTTTTTTAAACATTTTAAGAACATAGTCCAGCCCACCTGTGGAAATCCCCTTGAATTTAACCTCTGTTAATGTGTAAAGGACACTTCCCAAATCACCAGCACTAATGTCCTTATTTGAAGACGTTTACTGCTTAACTCCTATGACTTGAATAGTCATCCTTAATATATTAAGGATTTGCCATTTTCATCTTTCAGAGTATATTTAAAACATTTACATTTGATGCCTACAATTTTTTAATTCTCACTGATTTTAAACACTTAATCTTGTTTTATTATATAGTAAGCTTAATTCAGTTTTTCAGCTGTAGTCATACTACCTTTACAATTATAAAAGATGATTTTTGTCTTTCCCCAGGAGAAAAGCTGTTTTCCACAGAAGATATGTTGGAAGTGGCTACATATCTTTTTGTGGCTGTTATAGGAAAACAACCTGAGGTACTTTTAAATAATATGAAAGAAAAACTGAATTGTTTACTAAATCATAAAAACATAAGTTCTATTCTTTAAACTATTTAAGAGATTTATTCCTAAATGTTAATTATTTTAGGAAAATATATAGCTAGTGGGTTTTTCTATTATATGTTCTATATTTTAATCTATGTAACAAATTGCAATATACTGTAAATGTGCATATTTTTTGCAATGTTTGCACTGTGTTTTTACGCATTCCAATTGCCATCAAGCTTTTATACCACTATTATATGTGAAGCCTGTGCTAGTAGCCTTGGAAATACAAAGATCTGTATCAAGTTCTTTCACCAGGGTATTTATGTTTTAACAACATAGATATCATCTGTCTGTCTACCCATCTATCCCTGGATTTGTAAATGTAACATATTAGGGCTTAAATACATAAGTATAATAAGAATAATCAGTTGTATATGAGGTACGTAAGTTATAAGCATGTACATGAGAAAATATAACGAGTGTGTGAATCTATATACACCTACACAAGAAGGGTCACATAATCAATATTCTTTGAGAAACTTGATTACTTACTCAGCACGATGGGGTGGAAGTTCATCTGGTTTTTTATCATCCTCTTTTTCTCTAGGATCTTTTAAAACAAAATCAACTAAAAAGAAAATTGAAAAGTTCTGGTAAATAACCTTATATTAATTACAGTATATTTCCAAGCAATTGCAAAACTAATTGCACTAAAATCAATTATTTAAATTATATTATTTAAAATAATGGAGTAATTTGTGCATTTATGAATATAAAAATATTTATGAGAAAAATCTGTAATGTGTGTGCCTTTGAGAGTATGTGTTCTCTTAACAATGTGTCCCTATTATTTCATTTGAAAATAATGATTGCTTTTAAAATTACATTTTCCTTTATAGCTGTTCCACCAAAAGTAGTTCTCACTGAAGGTCAACAATACAATCATAGTAGCTTCCTTTCACTGAGGAAACATACATATTGCTTTGTTCTCTTTTAAGTTGCATAAAACAATCCAGTTATCAAATCAGTAAAGGGAGCTACACTTCAGCTTCTATCTTCTGTGGTCATATTAATCCACAGTTAACTCTAATTTTCCTGCCTGTCCTTTAAGATGCTCTAAAATGTAAATATGTAAATATTTTAACCCCTCTGCTTAAAATCCTTTGGTGACTCTCCTTTAAGTTTGAATGTTTTAAAGAGGCCTAGAAGGCCCTTCAGATTCTGTCCCCTTCCCAAATGCACCCTATGCTTTGGCCATCATGACCACTTGCAAGCCCAGAAGGGGCTTTCACATGTGTCTTCCAATGTTCACACCATTTCCTCTACTAAGCACACTCCCTAGCATTCAGTTTGTGTGTCAAGACGATTTAGGCACGTCCAGAGTTCTTCCTACCAAATCAGGCATGAGCTCTTCTCCCTTACAGCAGCATGTCCTCTGTTTTCCTCCTCATTGTGCCTGCTATTTTGTAATTAGTGGTTTGCCCATCTCCCTCATTATAATGATGAGCTCCTTGGGGGCGAAGATTTGGCTTTTTATTTTTACATTACCAGGACACTCAATAAGAGTCTCAAATCCAGTAAATGCCCTCCTACCCAAAAGGAATCCGGGCAACTCCAAAACATGATGATTTCTCCAGTTTTAAAGATGACATCAATTATATCAGGTTTATAATACCGATTAATTGGAGAACTTTTTCAAAAAATATATTTTTGAGAAAGAGTGCATGAGCAGGGGAGGGGTAGAGAGAGAGGGGGCAGAGGATCCAAGGCAGACTCCCACTGACAGCAGCAAGCCCAATGTGGGGCTCGAACTCACAGACCCTGAGATTGTGACCTGAGCCAAAGTCGGATGTTCAACCAAGAACTTTTAAGTATAGATTCGAAGGCCCTGCCTCCAGAGATTTTAATTCAGATGGGTTCAGAAATCAGGATGTTAAAAATTATTCTGATGATTAGTCAGCCTTAGAATCTATCAGTCTATGCCAGGACTCAGCAACATTTTTATGTAAAGGGCTTCATTATAAATATAATACTTATATACTATTTATAATATTGATTATAAATTAAAAAATGCAGAGACAAGGTGTCTATCACAACTATTCATCTCTGCTCTTTTAAAAAATTTTTTTAACATTTGTTTATTTTTGAGAGACAGAGCAAGACAGAGCATGAGTGGGGGAGGGGCAGAGAGAGAAGACGACACAAAATCCAAAGCAGGCTCAAGGCTCTGAGCTGTCAGCACAGAGCCTGATGCAGAGCTCAAACTCACTGACCTCAAGATCATGACCTGAATCAAAGTCAGACGCTTAACCAACTGAGCCACCTAGGTGCCTCTCATCTCTGCTCTTATAGCTCAAAAGCAGCCACCAACCATATGCAAATGAATGTGTATAGCTATATCCCAATAAAACTTTATTTACAAAAACAGGCAGTGAGCCAGACTTGGACCTGTGAGCTGTAGTTTGCCAACCCCTGGTCCATAGCAACAATTTTTAATTAATCACCTCCTGTCCTTTGCTAAGATATAACCCTACAAAAAAAAAAAAAAAAAAGATGGATTTTTAAATTTTTTGCAGTACTTTATTAATGAAATTTGCCTAAGATCTCAAGCAATGAAATAGCAATGCAAGAAGCAGTATAATATAATAGTTTCAAGTATAGGTATTAACTTTCAGTTAATAAGACACATTCGAGTTAGAAAACAAAAATACTGATTTACCTATGGATTTTTTTACACTAAGAAGATAATCTTCTCTCATTTCATCAGATAATGCAAGTATGCTGTTAGTGAGGACTTTTAGATGTTGGGGGACTAAATTCAATACGTGCTCTAGCCAAGAATCTTCCATTGGGGCTACATGATCTGTATCAATTCCATGGTGAATATAATAGTAATATCTCTGCATATAGAAGATGGAGAAAAAAGATGGGTTTAGTCCTATAATGAAACAAGTGTGTTCATCAAAAATAAAACTAGTGAGAAAAATCAAAGTTTTAGGAAAACAAAGTATTTACAAATCATAACAAAGTATTTTGTGCAATTCTTGGAGGCACTATTGGAGATCCCCTAAATTTAAAAAATACATGATGTTTCATGAAAATTAAAGCTCTTACCTCAGTTGATAACTATAAAATATCAAGTTATATTACCAAATATATAACATACTAAGCAGAACCCATTCTGAAGTAGAATTTAGTGCTTTATAAATATGTAAAAGTGTGGTAAATTAATTTTTCTTCTTTTATTATTGATAATCAAGGCCATCTTACAAGCTGCAAGTGAACCAGTATCCCTACACATTAAGCTCAGAAATCTATGACAGGATTTAGGAAACTTCCAATTGGCTTATTAATCGTCCATATTATAATTTTACAGCTGCTATTAAAGGTGTACATAAAATATTCATTTTAGGACATAATAGGATTTCTCTAGCAATGGACATTCAACTTTGATATATTTTCGCTAATTTTTACATGTCACTTATGAGAAAAAATTTAAAACATCAAAATATTTTTTCAAAAACACTCTCAAATTAGTAATGTTAAAGTCTTTGACGTTTACGTTTAAAACAATTCTTCTGTATTTGAAATACTAGAAGAACTGTATTTCTAAAGTAAGTTAATATGCTTTGTGAAGTGTCCATTATATAACTAAGATAGTTTCCCATAGAAGAATAAAGACACATAAAAGACTGAGGCTCATTTTAACAAAGGGAGCAAGTAAACCGGAGATTCTTTAATTGTGGTCTTAGGTGGCAAGGGAGACAATGATCTTAATCTAATAGAACAGATTAACACATATGAAATTAGACTTGAATCTTTTTTTTTTGAAGTTTTTTTTTTTTTTTTTCAACGTTTTTTATTTATTTTTGGGACAGAGAGAGACAGAGCATGAACGGGGGAGGGGCAGAGAGAGAGGGAGACACAGAATCGGAAACAGGCTCCAGGCTCCGAGCCATCAGCCCAGAGCCTGACGCGGGGCTCAAACTCACGGACCGCGAGATCGTGACCTGGCTGAAGTCGGACGCTCAACCGACTGCGCCACCCAGGCGCCCCTGAAGTTTTAAGTAATCTTCACGCCCAACGTGGGGCTCAAACTACATCCACAGAGTTCCACAAGAGAGGAGCACAGAATAATCTCAAAAGTATAAAAGTATCTTCAAGTGCTTCCTTTACATTCAATGATAGCGACAAAAGACACAGCCCATTACCAAGATGTCTTTCTCTATTGCAGAAGTGGTCAGTTTGGGAAATGTGCTTTCATCAGGGCTAGCTGAGTCTAAGACAGCATCTTGTTGCCTAAGAAAATGATAAACACACTATTCAACTAAACATGAAAGGCAGTCAGAATATACATTAATGGATATATAGCTGACCCTTGAACAACTCAACTTTGAACTGTCCAAGTTCACTTATACATATTTTTTATTGTACAGTGTTGTAAATGTATTTTATTTTTTTCTAAGTATTTTCTTTAGCTTATTGTAAAACTACAGTATATAATACACATTAAAAATATGTGTGAAATGACAGTTTATATTATAAGGCTTCTAGTCAACAGTAGGCTATTAATAGTCAAGTTTTTGGAGAGTCAAAAGCTATACACGAATTTTCAACTGCGGCGGGGTCAGTGCCCCTAACCCCTAAGTTGTTCAAGGGTCAACTATAAAAAAATCAGGACCGTTTCCTATTAAATCATAAGAATGAGCTGTTGAACATTTTATTTATAATGCACATAATACATATTTGTTTGATACCACATTCTTCCCAGAACACTTCCTCTTTATTCATAGAGATAGTTACATTGGAAGTGATTGCAAGACCTAATTCAGAGGCTGCATTCTTCTTGATGGGCTTTGCTTATTCTTCCTCATGACTCTAAACTCTCTCTCTCTCTTCTTTGAAATTCTATAGGAGTACTCTTGCAGTATTACTAAAATATTTATAGTTATTTATAAATAAGGGATTTAAAAGAGCACTGATGGAAAATATTATAAATGTAGACACAGATAAATTCTTGAAAAAATCATTTCTCAGATATCTAAAGATATATAATACAAGCTAGCAAAGAGTAACATAGCTTATACATTCCTATGTATTTATTATTGGCTAACTGTTCATTAAATACTACAGGGTTGAGAGCTATAATTCAGTTCAAACTCTATACCAGATACAAGCCTCATTTTGTGACTTCTTCTGGGGCACCACTGTGGAGAAAGACATAGTTCACATCTTCATGAAAAATAACAAGTTGTTCTGGGATGGCTTTAACTTCTTTATCATTAAATGTATCATGCTCTAGATCCCAAGTTCATCTGAGATGGATACAGTTCAGTGATGCTATATAATAAAATATTCCCTCCCACTAACTACCCAGTGAGTGGAGACTGGAGGCTTATTGAACATCTGTCTGAGATACCATACTAAGATAGATACCAGGATGCATCATCTAAATTATTCTGTCTTTTGCAAATCCAGGAGTCAAATACTTTGTGAACTTTATACTCATTTTTTCAATTATATGGATCAGGGAAAAGAGTCAATGCAATAGCTCAGGTAATGTCTTAGTTTAATTCAGTACATAGTAGATGCTTAACAAATGTTTATCAGACATTTGGGAACAAGAATATAAAAGGAGCAGTGGAAGATCTTCAAGGTATTCTACACTTGGAGTGAGAAGGGTTGACTATTCTAATTATAAAAAAAAGTCATCTCATTATTTTGATTATACAGTCAAGAGGTACTAATGCAACAGTAATGGACTTCAAGAATCAGGACATCTGCATGCAGATTCTGCCACCATAATGTATATGATCTTAATAACTGTGTTGTTCATGTTTTTAATGGAAGAAAGTCTCCTGTTATTTACCTTGCTAAACCCAGAGAGTCCAACAAGCTTCATCCTCCGTGTGAGTAATGCCTGCCTAGAAAAGTGCAGTAAGGTCAGGGAAGGTGAGGAGGAAGTTGGGGGCTATAGGGCCAGCTGCACAAGTATTGCAGTCATAATGAAGATCCTTTCAGCTCTAAAACTCTAGGATTCAATCATTCCGTGGCTATAGGCTAAGATTCTGCTCTCTAGAAACAATAATAAAAACTTTTTATTGATCACCTAGTCAGGCCCTCAACATTTTCACATGTTATCTCTAATCCTCACACCTATTGTTAGAAGAGACAGAGAAATCATCACAGATGAGAAACTGAATGTCAGAGAGATTAAATAGCTTCCCCTTTGTGTTTGTTAATTAAATACAAACAACAAGGATTTGTCCATCCATATGTGCTTTCAAACTGTCATGCTCTTTCCAGCAGAACAATATTCCTTTCAGAAATAAATCTAAAGGCGACACTTTACCTGACTAAAGAGAAAATATGATGTACCTCATTTCCTAAAAATGAAAAACCTATATTGATTTTCTTTATTAATTCAATAGAGATATTGAGTCAAGATGGTGGCAAAAACATCCCTTTTTTTCAAGTTTCCTCATGAAAATGGCAGTAATTTTAACCAAGGACTGTAAAGAGACTAGAGGATCATCAGTTGAGATATTTCAACAAATTTCTGGAACATGAAAAGAAGAGAGAAGACAGATAAAAACAGTTGAAAACACCATAGCCCATAACTCATGTAAGAAGACAACCAATCTGCCTACGAGATCCTTAGGAAAGGCTCTAATCTTGGAGTCGGCAGGTACCAAAGGAGAAAATGAGTAGAATGGCTGTAAATAAGGAACTTATTTTCTGAACTTTATGCCAGCAAATTAGACAACTTCAGTGAAAATAGATTCCTAAAAAGCAAAAATACCAAACATGACTCAAGAAGAAATAGAAAATCTGGATATATAACAAGTAAACTAATTGAAGGAGTAATTAATAATCTTCCCACAAAGAAAACTTCAGGTCTGGTTGGCTTCAAAAAGTTCCATCAAACAAGGATGAAATAATACCAATTCTACCTAAACTCATTCAGAAAAGAGAGGAGGTAAAAACACTTCCCAACTCATTTTGAGGCCTACAGCCAAAGACATGACAATAAAAATACAGACCCGTATCATTCATTAATATGGACTTGAAAACCTTGAACACAATATTAGCAAATCAAATCCAGCAACACACAAAAAGGATTGTACATAATGACTAAGTGAAAGGGATGTAAGCTTTAACCTGAAAGGCAGTTACTATACTATACTGAAAGATTAAAGGACAAAAACGAATTCTCATTTCAATGGACACTGAAAAAGCACTGGACAAAAATCCAGCATCCATTTACAGTAACATCTCTCAACCAACTAGGAAAAGAAGGAATCTTTTTAACTTGATAAAGGGTATGTGAAAAACCTACAAGTAACATCCTACATAAATGTGAAAGACTGAATGGTTTCCCACTAAGACTGGGAAGTCCACTATCAGCAATCCTATTTCAAAATATACTGAAGAACCTAACAAGTGCAAAATGGAAAGGGAGAAAGATGGAAGACACTGGACATGAAGTAAAACTGTATTTGTAGACAACATAATTGTATACATAGGAATTCTATGATATCTTTTAAAAAGCTCCAGAACTAGTAAACAAGTTTAGTAAGGTCTTACAGATAGGAGATCAGTAAGTAAAAATCAGTTGATTTTTCTGTATACTGGCCAAGAACAATCCAAAAATTAAATAATTCCATTCACATCAAAAAGTACTGAAGATCTTTTTAAAAGAAGTACAAGACATATATTACAAACACAAGACATTGCATTGCAAGGAGCAATTAAAGAAAAACTAAATAAAAAGTTCATGTTTATGGACTAGAAGATTCAATATTATTAAAATGGCAATCATCATAAAATCAATCTACAAATTCAATACAATGACTACTAAATCCTAGTAGGCTTTTTTTTTAAATTGTTTTTAATGTTTATTTATTTTTGAGACAGAGACAGAGCGCAAGTGGGGGAGGGGCAGAGAGAGAGAGGGAGACACAGAATCTGAAACAGGCTCCAGGCTCTGAGCTGTCAGCACAGAGCCCAACGCGGGGCTTGAACCCAAGAACCGTGAGATCATGACCTGAGCTGAAGTCAGACGCTTAACCGACTGAGCCACCCAGGTGCCCCAAGGGTTTTTTGTTTTTTTTTTAAACAGAAACTGACAAGCTGGTCTTAAAATGTATATGAAAATGCAAAAGACCTAGAATAGCCAAAGCCATTTTGAAATAGGATAATAAATGTTATGGACTTAAACTATCTAATTTCAAACTATAAAGTTTGAGTGATCAAGACAGAATAGTAGTGGTGTAAACATGGAAATATAGACCAATGGACCAGAAACAGAACCCCATATATGGTCCAATGATTTTTGACAAAGGTGCCAACCTAATTCAATGGGAATAGTCTTTTCAACAAAGGGGGCTGAAACATTTAGATATCTATATCCAAAAAATTGAACCTCAACCCTATCTCATACGATAAACTAAATCATGCACATAAATATAAGAGGTAAAGCTGTTTTAAGAATAAACTAAGAGAACATAGAAAATCTTGTGACAGAAAAGGATTCTTAGATATGACTCCAAAAGCATCAACCAAAGAAAAAATTCATAAATGTGAGCTTCATCAAAATTTAACACTTTCACTTTCCAAAAAATACCATTAAGAAAATGAAAAGATAAGTCACAACCTGGAAGAAAATATTTTCAAAAGATAGATCTAATAAGAGACTTGCATAGGAAATATTTCAAGCACTTGTCCAATGCATTAGTAGAAAGATAAACAACCCAATTTTTTAAAAGTGGACAAAAGATTTAAACACACATTTCAAAGAAATTATATGAATATCAAACAACCACCAGAAAAGATGCCCATTATCATTGGTCATTAGGGGCATATAATTTTAAAGCCATAACGAGATAAAATAACACATCTACTAGAATGGCTAGAATAGGCAAAACAAAACAAAAAAAGTGTGGACAAGGATGTGGAAAAACTAGAAACCTCTTCGTACACTGCTTGTGGGATTGTCAAATGGTGTAGACACTTGGAAGACCGTTCAGCAATATCTTTAAAAGTTAAACATATACCTACTATACAATCATTTCTATAATTTGGCATCTAGCCAGGAGAAATGAAAACATATCCACAAAAAGACTTGCACTCAAATGTTCATTCATAGTAGCACTTTCAAATAGCCCAAAACTACAAAAATAAACAAAACGAATGGATTAAAAAAACATATTCTAGGAATCCGTTTATATAAAATTTTAGAAAAGATAAAACTATAAAAACAGAACACAGATCAATGATTGCCTGGGGCAACCAGTGGTAGAGAGAATTAACGGAAACAGACAAAATTTTTATGGATGATGAAAATATTCTAAACCTAGATTTTGGTTAAGGTTGAACTGTAGAAATTTACTAAAATTCATTCAATTGTACACTTAACCTTGAGGAATTTAATGGTATGTAAGTTATATCTCAATGAAGCCGTTTTTAAGCCTCTCTAGAAGGCTTTGAAAATAAAATTGTTCAGGAAAAGAAAGACAGGTTGACAGAGTACAAATACAGAGTGCAAATAAAGTAATGACAAATAGAGTGATGTAGGCTTCTCATCAACAATGATACAAGTCATGGTGGCTACAGTTGATAGTACTCTATTATATGACTGAAATTTGCTAAAAGTTGAACTTAGGCGTTATCACACACACACACACACACACACACACACACACACACAAAAGGTGAAGATGTGAGATGATGGATGTGTTAACTAACTTGACTGTGGGAATCCTTTCACAATATATACGTATATTCTCACATCGTACACTTTAAACATATTCCAATTTTATTTGTCAATTATATCTTAATAAAGCTGGGGAAAAACAATACATAAAATAAAAATATTAACCAATTTTTTTGTCTTTTAAAGTTTAATTATTTTGAGAGATAAAGAGAACACGTGTGTGCAACCTGAAGAAGGGGCAGAGAGAGAGGGAGAGAGAAAATCCCAAGCAGGCTCCATGCTGTCAGCACAGAGCCCAACACTGAGCTCGATCCCATGGACTGTGAGATCATGACCTGAGCAGAAATCAAGACTCAGACACTTAACTGACTTAGCCACCCAGGCGCCCTGGCTAATATTTTTCACCCAAAGTTTTCAGATATAAGGTAAAAATTGCAATTATCCTTTCATTTTGTAGCCAGCTTTGTCATTAATTCAGGGGTAAGGACAAAACAGAGACCTTTACAGAGATGACTGTCTCAAGTTAATTCCCCGTAGATTCTCACTGAAACAACTACTGAAGGATGAACTTCAGCAAAACAGAAAATGCACCCAGAAGAGTACAATGCAAAGGCAATTTTCCAAGAAATTAGAAAACATGTTAGTAAATCTCAGCGTTAAGAAAAAAAGTATGCGGAATATAAGGACCTGGTAGAACTAAAATATTATAAAAATGTTAGTAGAAATAAAATGAAGAATGATCACATGGAGAATGCCAAGGAAAGTTTAGAGCTAAGTTAGAGCAGTCCAAGATCCCTTTGTGTTATTCAGGGGCAAGACAGATAAAATTGAATTTTAAACGTTAAAAAGTATAAATTACAATATGTGGTTTTAAATATTAGGGTAACCAGTGGTGCCTGGGTGGCTCAGTCGGTTAAGCATCCAACTTCAGCTCCGGTCATTATCTCAAGGTCCGTGAATTCGAGCCCCGCGTCGGGCTCTGTACTGACAGCTCAGAGCCTGGAGCCTGCTTCGGATTCTGTGTCTCCCTCTCTCTGCCCCTCCCCTGCTTGCACTCTCTCTCTCAAAAATAAACATTCAAAAATATTAAAAATAAATAAATGTTAGGGTAACCACTGTGTTTGATAGCTTTTAAGCCAATAGAAATAAAGGGAGAAGAGAGAAAATTCAATTCAATAGAAAGCAGAAAAAAGAAAAAAGAAGCAAAGGCAATATAGTAAATATATAGTAAACACAAAGTACAAAATAAATTGGTAGAAGCACACATGTATATGAAATGCCAACAACTATAAATGGGATTAAACATAATACTAAAGTATAGAAACTCTAAGATTGAATTTCAATATATCTATCCATATCCTATTTATAAAAGGCATAACTAAAAAATGACATAAAATGACTAAAAAGAGACTACTGTTTCTTTTACTACAACAACAAAGATAATCTGAAAAACCTCCCAGTACCATTCTATAAATGTTGGAGAATATGGCACGTTCCTTTTGAATGCATAGATGAGCTCACAAAAAAAAAAAAAAAAAAAAAAAAAAAAGGAAATACTCAGGAGAAAAAAAAAATGGAATGGCAATCATCAAAATCCTGAGGCTACATTTATGGGGTCCAGGGCCCTGGACTTTAAAGCCCATGTCAATCAGGAGGTGAGGAGATGATTCCATAGGGCTGAGTGAAATGAAGAATTCAAAGTGAGGCCCCTTGTGTGAAGCTAAAACCCAAGACCAGCTCTATCCTCAAGCAGATAAGGACCAGAAGTGACAGGCACAGGAAGTTGTGTCAAGAAAGATCATCTGTCTTAGCCAGGATGCTGGGCACAGAAAAAGTTGCTTCCAAGACTTTGTAAGCTACCCAGCCCATGGTTTGGGGTTTTGATTTCACACAGTTTGTGGAATGCAAGAGTGCTTAATCCAAAAAAGTGGGCCAAGCTGGTAAGATCCTACGGGCAAAGGCAAACTTCAAACAACTCTAGCAGAGGTGCACACCTGCAAGCCGGCTGCACAGGGCTCCCCCAAAATCCCTTTGCCAGCCCACAGTACCCACTGTCCCCCTTTCAAGGTGGCCATTCAGCCACTAAAGTACCACATGGGGACAGTAAAACAGGAATCTGTGGGCAAGTTACTTCCTGCAACGTCTCATGAAATTATGTTCACAAATGGCAGCTTGGGTGCCTAGAGAGTCATAAACAAAGAGTGTAGCAGGCATCTAGCAAGAAGCAGTGAGGAAACAGGTAAAGAGGCACTAGTGACTTAAATCTGCACTGCTCTTCTAAGCGGACTTACAACTCAGAACTGGCAAGCCCAGCCCTGCTCACAAGGCTGATCGCTTCACCCCAATTCCTTGTTTTTGTAGACAAGGAGACCCCCAACACCACATTACCTGAGCAGAAGAGATGGGGGTGGGAGGAAACCCACACCTTATCTTCCACCAGCCACGGTGGCCATGACCGGAGCTCCCAGACATTGTGCTCCCTCAGCCAACATCAGCATTAACATCAGTACCTTTTTCGTTTGTGATATTTAATAAGTGAGACACACTTCATAGGGTTAAGCTCAGTCTTTATTTGTACTCTGACCTCACTCCAACAAGGCTTTGGGGCATCCTTAGAGATGCATGGAATTGTTATACTTTTAGATAAAGTTACCCGGGGTTCTAACAAGGTTAACACATACTGCTTAGCTTATAGAACTTACATAATGACATTAACAAGAGTGCTTCTAAAGTTTTCTCGTTCTTTATGTGGAAATTTGCTCTTGGATTTAGAAGTAGATGGTCCAGCATAATTATCCTCCATTTGGTCTAGTATTTTGCCCTTTTTGCCAAAATGTTCCATGTATTCAGCTTGAATTTTTTTTTTAAAAAAGCATAAGTTAGTCATCTAAAAAGTAAGCTAAAACATTTAAGTGGTTAGAATAAAATGCTAAAGCAACTTTCAAGAAAAAGCTACACACTGTAAGTTCTCAAGTTACCGTAAGTACAATTACCTTTCTTTCAGTCTTAGGAAGTTAAACATAATAGAAACCTTTGACTATTTCAAGAATATTCATTTATATTTTGATTAATATGCTAATAACTCTAGTTTTCAATTAATTTACATAGAACCTTCTTAAAATGAAGATTAAAAATATGATTAAAATAACACAAAACTATCTCAAAATTTAAAGAACCATGATGAAAAAAATGTTAATATTCAATGTAATCAATCTGAGGACTCAATAAAATAAAAAGTAAAAAAATATTAAAATGACTAATTTGGAAGCAAAATTTACAACTTCTTAAAATTGCTCTCAGAAAAAAAGGCTTTCATGCAGAGGCAAATTCTGACTACAATAAATCAAAGTTTTAACATAAACACCAATTCTTAAAATATCAGCTTTTATAGCATTTACAACAGCCTGAAATAATTACGAACTGGAATCAGTTATTTTACAAGGGAAAACATTTGGGATAAATTTTCCTACTTGACATAAATGTCATTTCAGTTTTACAATTTCACTACTCTCAACTAAAATGTTGTACGATTTTTTTTTTTCCCCTCTAGAGAATTTCCTTAAGTCTAAGTTGGAATAAAGTTCTTACCATAGGACTGTTCATTTTTAACGCTAAACTGTTCAGGAATCTCATCAGCCTGCTTTACAGTCAAATGGAATGACGGAGCTGCCTGCTGCCACTGGGGCTTTGTGCTCACCTGGAACAGGAAATGCAAACAGCATTAATCAACAAGGTCAGAAAAAAACAAAACAAACAAAAAAAAACACTTTTTTTTTTTCATGAAATGCAGGAGTATTTATAAGCACAGACATTTTCTCAAACAAATCCGGACATCTGGAAAGAAGGCACACTCCACAGCAAACCTTGTTCAAGCCTGTGAATGGCTGTGGCGTGTGACATTTGGGAGACATTACCAAAGGCTCTGATGCTAGTTTGATGCGGGCATCTGTTACATAACACTAGGGTGGGCATTCCGGAGAGCCTCCTCCCCTCCCCCCCCAAACATTGGCAAGTGATTTTTAGGCCTTCCATTTTAATGAGAGGGACTCTCTGCTGGGCTCCAATGCTAATGAGCTTCTCTGCATTCCAGCTCCAAAAGATCTTCCTGTTCTCATAGCTTTAAGCAGTTGTCTCGTACTTCGGCAACTCACGGATTTATTCCACACTCGAAGGCAGGGTTCATATATTCTTATACTTAAAAGACGTAGGCAGATCTCATAAAAGAGGGAGGAAGGCTAGTGATGATGGCTAATTGGCACTCAGCTTCAGTGCTGGGGAACAAGAGAGGCTGGTGGGGACTGTGGCAGACAGGAAAACAGCTAGGTCTTCTAAAAAGACAACAAAAATTAGCTCAGGCCAATTACTGCAATACCAGAACACAGACCCACTGCTGCTGGAACCTAGGACTTATCGAGAAACCCAGATGGGTGGATTTGAAAGTAAAATACACATTTTACAGACGACAGAATCTCTATCTTCCTCTCGGATCCAGACCACGTTGATAGAAAGCCCATACTTGCACGGGCTTCTTCCTACTTTTTACTCTCTGCAATCCTTACTCCTGCTCCCAAATGAACTTATTTCTGGCTCTTCTTTCGCAGGAAAACAAGCTAAGGCAACTTAAAGATCCATGCTCTTCCATTCTGACTGCCTTTCCATTCCTTTAGTCTCATCTTGCTCCATAAAGGAATTAATATTTGTGGGGGTGCTATGAGTGAGGAGTGCAGAGAGGGTGAGAAAAGACAAAACAAATTTAAAAACCTGCTTTTTTTTTTTTTTTTGAGAATGGGAGTTACCAGTGCTGAGTCACCCTTGATTTCAACTACAGGGATCTCTAGAAGCATGAAGCCTTGTAGTGAAAAATCATTCTAGGTCTTAACTACTGCTGGAAAATTTCATCCAAGTGTAAACCTTAATATTCAAATGAAAGTACTTTGCTGTTTTTTTTTAAGTCAATGGGTTTATAAGAACATCTCTTGAAAATATCATTTTCCTTGTAACATATAAAACACAGAGAATGCTGGAAAAAAAAAAACCTAAGATACATATGAACATAAAACCAGGCTTAAAGCAGCCAACAAAAGTGTTGTAGACTATTATATGCCACTAACAGGAAAGGATTATTATGCAACTCAGCCAGTGAATAGTAAATAAGAAAATTTAGGTTTACACTTCTAAACCCTCTATGCTAACCAGACACAATGAACTCAGGATAATATTTTTTTGGAGGGGGGGGTTAAAATTTGTTGAGTTTTCAAAAGAAAATGTCTATTTTATTTCAAGTCTTGTCTTTTAAACTATAAAATCTACAATAGATTTTGTAGAACTAGGGAAAGCATTCCATGGCTGAATTTTACAGAACTTGGCATGATACTCCGGTGTCATCCACAAAAACATGTTTTATAATTAAAATTTGTGTTTTGGGGGCACCTGGGTGGCTCAGTCGGTTGAGCATCCGACTTCGGCTCAGGTCATGATCTCGTGGTCCGTGAGTTCGAGCCCCACGTCAGGCTGTGTGCTGACAGCTCAGAGCCTGGAGCCTGTTTCAGATTCTGTGTCTCCCTCTCTCTCTGACGCTCCCCCATTCATGCTCTGTCTCTCCCTGTCTCAAAAATATATAAAATAAAATAAAATAAAATTTGTGTTTTGTAGGGGCACCTGGGTGTCTCAGTAGGTTAAGTATCCGACTTCAGCTTGGTGATGATATCACAGCTTGTGGGTTCGAGCCCCACGTCAGGCTCTGTGCTGACAGCTCAGAGTCTGGAGCCTGATTCAGATTCTGATCTCCCTCTCCCTCTGGCACTTCCCTGCTTGTGCTCTCTCTGTCTCTCAAAAATGAATAAATTTTCAACATTTATATTTTGTAATATTCAAAATCTTTCATTTAAGAACATTAACTCTTAAGTTTCCCAGGTGAAAACTGTCATCCATTTAAAATTATCAGGAATCTTCTGTACATAAAGCAACACAAATTCGGGGCGCCTGAATGGCTCAGTCAGTTGGGCGGCCGACTTCAGCTCAGGTCACGATCTCATGGTCCATGAGTTCGAGCCCTGCGTCGGGCTCTGTGCTGACAGCTCAGAGCCTGGAGCCTGTTTCGGATTCTGTGTCTCCCTCTCTCTGACCCTCCCCCGTTCATGCTCTGTCTCTCTCTGTCTCAAAAATAAATAAATGTTAAAAAAAAATTAAAAAAAAAAAAAAGCAACACAAATTCAATTTTATAATTTGTTTGTAGCTTTTAAATTATCTTTCAAAAAAATAATCTTTAGATAAACCTCGAAAGCGTTATGCTAAGTAAAGCCAGGCCTCAAAGGACAAATGTATGGTTCCACTTACACAAGCTACCTGGAGCAGTCCAACACATAAAGACAGAGAGTAGAATGCTAGCTGCCATGGGCTCAGGACACAAAGGAGATACTGTTTAATGGGCACAGAGCTTCAGTTTGCAAAGATGAAAAGCGTTCTGGAGATGGAGGACGGTGATGGACGCACAACAATGTGAATGCCCTTAATGCCACTGAGCTATGGTTCAATTAAAAATAGTTAGAATGGTAAGTTTTTTGTTAGGTGTCTTTTATCACAGTTAGAAAAAAATACTGTTTGCATTGAACCTCCACCTAAATCCAACTTCCAGAGGTCACAAGGGCACAGCTCGATGGCATTAAACTCCACATTACTAGCAAAGTCACTGGTAAAATTTATTACAGTGAAGCATATCATACCCAGCACTTACCAAATGAAAGAGTCTACGAACTGCCTCTACCATAGCACATTGATAATCTAAACATAATAATTTTTAAAAGGATACCAAGATCTAAGGACTCTTCTGCAGCATAGTGTTTCAGTGCCGGAAGATACAGCTCAAAGAAACCAACTCTTCTCATTTTCAAACACAGGAACTGCAGCTCACAGAGATAAATGATCCTTTCAGATACTAAAGCCATTACGGACAAAGCTGTACCCTGAGACCTCACTTCCTAACTCCAATACTGATAAACTTTCTGCTAGCCCATCTTGGAAATTCTTTTATCCGGAATATTGAAATACTCTTGACATACCAGGAAATTATAGCTTACAGTTACTTTAAGATAGTTATTTTTCCTAATATGTGTACCTCATAGAATTTCTCCAACAGAAAATAATCAAATGGAGACCAAAATTCAAAATCTGATGTTCAGTTACTTATTTACAAGTTTGAAAGACATTTTCAAAATGGCAAAGATCCAGTATATAGGTAAATTACCGTAGCCAACTGGGGTAAAACTCTTCCTGGGGTCTTGCCTTTTTCTTTGCTGGCTGACTTATCCTGCATGAAAAATAGGAGGAAAACTGTTCACTCTTAATGGCACAATTGATTCACTCAACCAATTTTACAGAGGATCTACTGCAAGGTATAGGTCATCAAAAACATTCAAAGACCAACTTTAAACTTCTCATCATTTGTCTTAGAGTGACTTCCTTTGTAGCAAGGAAAGAAAGAAAGGTGGTATCCCACAATACTTAGAAAGCTTCAAAAAGTGTGCAAAACTTCTTACCCATCACATCTACTTTTGGGAATTTACTTGAACCCAGCCAGTGTCCAGGGCTTGCTCAGCTCTACCACCCTTCTCTATCACTAAAATAGCACTTTTGTTCTATTGACAACTGTGGTGTTCCACTTCCTAAGGTAACGACGCATTCGGGTTAATGTGCCCTCAAGTTGCCGTAAGTCACATTTATACTTTTCGGGGAAAAGCATTGCTATCCCCTTGGAATAGAGGGGAAGGGCATGGTAGGAATGTCATCTACATAATGAAAAGCACTGTGGAGAACGATCCTTTGGTCGGTAAAACAGGTAGGAGTTGTGCCTCAGCCACTGATCGATTTATTGCCTCCCCACTTCGAATCTATGTTTTTTAACCTGCTTTGTGATTCCCAAGCAGGACTCTATCAACATTTCTCCAGCTGGCCCAACATTATAGAGGATTCAAAAGAACACTAAGAGAACTTTTCTTCCTGGTTCCAGGGTTTTTCCCCCTGTTGCTCCATGGAGTGTCTGTCAGTAGTCAGCATCCTTTCCCCTGGGCATCTTCCCAGCCTGTGGCAGACACCCTTCAACAGGTTTCACTGACATCCCTATAGGCATCTTCCCAGGAAGTTTCCCTTACATCATAAAGGGAGACATCATTTCAAACTTTTTAGCATGCAAGTAGGTGGTCTACTCAACTCCCAGCCTGCAGCATCTCTGCAAACATCTTTGCCGCCCAAGTGGGCCACAGCCAACCCCTCCCCAAGAGGTCTTAGTCTAAGCTTTGAGGAAGGGATGGCTCTTCCAAGTTTCTCCCTTGACCACTCTGCCTTAGACATAGAAGGAGTGGCTGTTCCTTATGTCTATTCTTCTATTCTTGAAAGCTATGTTGTCTAAAACAGCATCCACTAGCCGCCTGCAACTATCAACACCTTTAAATGTCACTCATCTGAAGTGAGACATGTTTCAGAGTGTATGTTTGGGGCGCCTGGGTGGCTCAGTCGGTTAAGTGTCTGACTTTGGCTCAGGTCATGATCTTGCAGTTTGTGAGTTCGAGCCCCACATCGGGCTCTGTGCTGACAGCTCAGACCCGGGAGCCTGCTTCCAATTCTGTGTCTCCCCCTCTCTCTGCCCCTCCCCTGCTCATGCTCTGCGTCTCAATAATAAATAAACATTAAAAAAACAAAGAGTATATGTTTAAGTATATATTAAATATATACTGGATGTTGAAGTCTTAGTACGTAAAACAAGAAATAGGATTAGAATATATTTTATAATGATCATGCTATGTGTTGCATATTTGTTCTAAGAAGTTTACATGAATTATCTCATTTAATTCTCTTTAAAACTCTAAGGTAGTGTGCCACTTTTGTGCATATTGTATAGATAAAGACTCTTTATAGGACATCTTTGCCCCTACAAAGCACACAGTCTAGTTAATATTAAAAACTATATGCTTTCATCCTGGAAGGGAGATGGTGTAGAGCAGAGTATTCGCAGACAGTTTCAAAGAGGGAAAGGATGAAAGCCAAGCCTTGAGGCATAGTTGGATCTCCACAGAAAAGGACAGCAATGGGCTTACTGAAGACAGAGGGAACATTCATGAACGAGGACTTGGAAGCTAAATGAGTACATCAGGCTTAGGAGAGGACATTGGGGTCAAAGGTAAAGGGACTTGGCCCAACCGAAGTGTAAAGTATAACCACTGTCTTATTGCACAATGATTTACCGAACACCTACCATGTGCTGGGTTTTCTTTCAGACACTGGATCTACAGTCACTGACAGGACAAAGCCTATTCCTTCTTGGAGCTTACATTCTCGTGGGTATAAACAGCCATTTCAGAAAAAAATCATTATATATAATATATATTATATACATATAATATATATTTTATATATTATATATAAGTAATACATAATAGACATTATATATTATTATATATATAATGTAAGCAAGTAATAAGTACAATGGAGAAAAATAAAATTGGGTAAAGAGATAGCAAAAGGTAGAGAAGTGCTAAGTTAGATGGGGTAGTGAGACCACTTTGTAGAGGTTTTGTTTGAGTAGGAACCCAAATCAAGAGTGAGGAAAAGCTGGATGGGGGGGGGGTGCTGCTATATTATGAAGCATAAGTGTTTGGGGCTTGACTGGCCTGGTTGGTAACAGAGAGCCACTGTAATCCTCTTGAGGTGACCTCAAGTCCCAGTTTGCTGGGACAGTCCCAGCATATAGCTCTTTCCCAAGCATAATTAGTAGGAATTTCACTCTCAATGGCATCTCAGTTTGGGTGATAAATTCTATTTTTATCTTATTTACCATACAAGGCCATTCAAAGGGATTTTTTATAAATGGTCCTTACAACAGTAAACAAGATATACAAGGAGGAGACTAGAGTTGGCAAGGAGAATAATTTAGTGGTTTTTAAAAATAATCCAGGCAACAGGAGATATGGGCCTTAATTTAGAGAAAATGCTAGGAACTGACGGTCACCATAACCTTCCCAGGACATGGTCTGATCATACTGCTGCCTGCTCAGAAATATCAGAAAGCCCCCTATTAAAGCAGGCACAAGTCATCACCCTGGTTTTCAAAGCCTCCTCAATACGCCCTGAACCACATCATTTCCCAGCTTCTCTTGGTTACTCTGTAGCCACAGGACTTGTGCTGGCCCATGAAATGTGAGCACTGACGTGTAAGATGTGTAAGAGCTGCTGTGCCTTCTCTACTCTCCCGCCCCTGCTACCTGCAGTGAGGGGACCCCATGTTCACAGTGGCATAGGTAGAGGGTGGAAGGGGACTCTCTGACCCACATCAGACTTCATGCAAGGAAGGGGCAATCTCTGTTGGGTTAAGTCTCTAAAATTTGGGGGTCTGGTAGGTCAGCTGGTAATAAATATGCTAACAAAGAGACCCATCAGTTTGTCCCCTCAGTACTTCCTTGTTACAGTCCAGCTCTTTCTTCAAGACCAAGATCAAAAAAGTTTAGATTTTCTTTAACTCCAATTGCAAGTGGTCTCTTTGAATAGGAATAGCACTCTTTTGGTAATTCGTTTATTGTTTAAACCCTGCCTGAAATAGAATGTGTGTGTGTGTCTATCCTGCTCTCCCAGCCCTTCATCCCACTCCATCTCAACCTACTAATTCAGTCTTATAGAGCTGGATAAATGGGTTTTAATTTTAACTTTATCTTAGAAACAAAATTGGTTAACCAAGCCCCCCCCCCCAAAAGTGTAACTAAACAAAATTTTAAAAAATGTTTAAAAAAAGAAAAAAGTTGCAACGAGCTTCAAACAGTATTTACCAAAGTGCAACATCAAATCAGGTGAATATCCAGTGCTGTACTACAAACATTTTCTACAATTCCTAGCGAACCCCGGGATGTGGAGGGAAACATGAGCATTAAGTTTGCAAGCTGAAATGTGCAACAGGTATCTCAAAGTGGAAGGCTTTCTGTTAGCAAGAATGAGGTATGGTAAGAATGAGGTTGTAGACAATAGAGAGGAAAGGTTGTGACATATGGTCCAAGTGACCTGGAATGTTCACACCAAGACAGAAGGAATTCATGTGAGGTCTACTGTATAGCAGCCATCACAGATGTACAGAACACGTTGCTCAACCCCAGCCTCTTACACAAACATTCACTCTAAGTCATTCTGAGTTAGAATCTCTACACCACCCATTCTGCATGCTGAGCCATCAACCCCAGTCCTGTCAACACCTTTTTTACCCTTTTTGCCCTGGGTAAACAGTGAGGGCCTTCCTGTTTCCTTATATTGCAGTACAGAATATACGTCTAATAGAATATTTTATACGTAGTGGTTCTCTGGCTAACCAAAAATAACAGCCACACAGAAGCCAAAATACCACCTAAGTAAGGTTGCTCTTCAATAAGATCAGATGGGTAGACTTTAAATTAGTATCTACATACTTTTGCTGACAAGTAGTTCTATTTTAGTTTGCAGTTTCCTATCCAGTGATGACCTAGGCATATGCTACCCTTACCCTCTTCTTTGGCAGTCTTGTGAGAAGGGCCCTAAGGGACTTCAAATGACAAATCTTGTGCCTTACATCCTTTCCCATCCTCCTGGCTTTGCCTCTGATTCCACACATGGTTGTAGTGAACAGTTCTCTGCTGGCTTCAATTCACATAGAATGACAGTGTTTCACCTCAAGAAAATGTCCTTTGCTTTCTGCTGTGGGGTTTCTCCAATGCCATATAATGGGACTCTCAAGGTAGCCCACTCTGCACACATATAGGAGGAACCAGAAGTGGGTGAAAGTTAACAATCCCAGGCGTAACCTCCACCTATGTGGGATGAGAGTTGATGGATAAATGCTACTCCCTAATCATACTCAGGTCAACAATTTCAGGAAGCAGTGTATAAGCTCCTCAGAAGGTCATGGCAGGATCACTGCCAGTTAATGTGGCAATGAACTTACTGACACATGGTCAGATTGGCTTTTCTTTCTTCCTAGTTTTACTCTCCTTAATCTCTTATTTCTGCTTCCTGGGATCACTTCCCAAATAAAGTACATACAAGTCCTTTTTTCAGGCTCTTCTTTCACAGGTAATAAGCTAAGACATCTTAAAAATCAATGCTCTTCCATCCTTCTGTCTGCCCTTCCATTCTTTCACTCCCATCGTGCTCCATAAAGGGTTTAGGACGTCTGAGTGCTGTAAGTGTGGTGTGCAGGAAGGAGGAGAATCTGGTCACCAGTTCACAGGCATTGGGAACCACCAGTGCTGAATCATCCTTGATTTCAACTACAGAAGCATGAAAGTCTATAATGAAAATCATTCTAGGTCTTAACTACAGCTACAAAAATGCCATCTAAGTGCAAACCTTAATATTCAGATGACAATATTTTTTACTCAATGGATTACTTTTAAAAAATCTCTTAAAAGTATTACTTATCTTTAAAAAGCCCTACAACCCAAAAAGATACAAAGAAAAATACGAAGATACAGTCTAATAACAACATAGTATATGGTTTAAATCAGGCAACAAAATCATTTTATACATTTGATGGCTACAAAGAATTATTTGTTTCAGCCATTGAATATTTGTTCAGTAAGTAAATTTAAATTTTGTTGAGATTTCCAAGCGTATATACTAGTAACATAAAAATAAAACTAATGGCGATTGGTTTTCCAGTTTTAAAATTTGTTAAATTTTTAAAGGGAAAATATCTATTTCGGATCTTAGTCTTTAAAACTAGAAAGCAGAGAGATTTGCAGAACTAAAAAAAAAAAAAAAAAGATGCTATGATTTTATTATTTTATAGAACTCAGTATGGTAATCTTGGCATTATCAATAAAAACAGTCACGATCACAACACGTACTTTGAAATGTTCAAGAACATTCGCTAACAAAATTTCATTTGAGATTTTTAAGCTGAAAAAGTCTTTCTTATTATTAGGAATCATCTCTGCATGAAGCAATCCAGATTTTATAGTTCATTCTGAGTTTTTAGAAGATATTTCAAAACAAATAATGCTTGCATTGAACCTCTACTCACACTCAACTTCCAGGAATCACCAGAGTGTCACTCAATTAAACACAACATAAAAGTACTAGAGAGTACATTTTATTGCAGTAAAATCTAACACTTCTAGCACGTTATCAACTAAAACTATTAACTGCCCCTTCCATAGAAAAATAAACTCAAAATAATGACAAAGGATGTCAAAATCCAAGAAATCACATGTTAGCGCTGGAAGAAGCCTCTCCTCAAAGATCATTCAATCAGCTTTTCTCATTTTAAGACTTAGAAACTGGGGCTCCAAGAGGTAGGTGAGTCACCAGCGTCACAGAGCCATTAGTGACAATGCTATATTGTTTCCTGATTCCAATACTGCTTCTGCCAGCCCATCTTCACAATTCTTTTACTCAGATTACTCAAATATTCCGTGCAAACCGGTAGTTGTAACTTAGAATTTCCCTCATTAAGGTAGTTATTTTTCCCCAAGATATGTTCATCCTGGATGCTCTCCATTGGAAAATAGTTCAATGGAGCACAGAATTTAAAACCAGAAATTCAGTGCTCGCTTCGGCAGCACATATCACTAAAATTGGAACAATACAGAGATTGGCACAGCCCCTGCGCAAGGATGACATGTCAATTTGTGAAGCTTCCGGATTTTTGGTATCCTGCTGAGTGAATTAAGTCAAAGACAGGTATCATCTGTTTTCACTCATATGTGGAGCTTGAGAAACTTAACAGAAGACCAGGGGGGAAGGGAAGGAGAAAAAATATAGTTACAAACAGAGAGGGAGGGAGGCAAACCATAAAAGACTCTTAAATACAGAGAACAAACTGAGGGTAGATGGGGGGGGGGGGAGATGGTGGGAAAGAGGGGAAGATGGGTGATGGGCATTGAGGACACCACTTGGGATGAGCACTGGGTGATGTATGTAAGCGATGAATCATGAGAATCTACCCCCAAAACCAAGAGTACGTTTTACACACTGTATGTTAGCCAACTTGACACTGAATTATATTAAAATAATAAAATATACTTCCCCCCCAAAAAAATAAAAAAATAAAACCAGAAATTCAGTAACTGCTTCGCAAGCATGAACATTAGTACATCTTTATTATAAAAGCAATAAAGTATGATGATATATTAGTAAATTACCATTGACAATTGTGGTAAAAATCTTACTGGTGCCTTGGAGTTTTCTTTGCCGGCAGATTTATCCTGCATGAAAATAATACAAAGAAAAAAAAGAACCATAACTGTTCACTCTGTTAATACTATAATTGATTCACTCGACAAAATTCTACAGTGTTTAATTTAAGAAAAACACATATCCTCCAAAATATTCTAAAACATACCCTACAGATGGTATAATACTGTGTACAGAAATTTGTAAGGAATCCACAAAAAATTATAAGAACTAATGAATAAGTTCAGCAATGTTGCTGGATCCAAGACCAATGGGGGAAAAAAAAAAAAATCAATCGTATTTCTAACATTAGCAATGAACTATCCAAAATTGAAGAAACATTTATAATAGAATTAAAAAGTATAAAATACTTAGGAATAAATTTAATAAGACTTGTACAATAAAAGCTATAAAACATTACTTACAAAAAAAAAAAGACACCTAAATAAATGAAAAGACATCCCATGCTCATGGATTATAAGACAAATATTAATACCCCTTTCCCCCAAAATTATCTACAGATTCAACACATTCCCTATCAAAATCTCAGCTATTTTTTTTTTTAGGTAGAAATAAACAAGCTGATCATCAAACTTACATGGAAATATAAGGACCCAGAACAGCCAAATAATCTTGAAAAGGCACAAAGTTGGCAGAATCATACTTCCAGATTTCACAACTTACTACAAAGCTAGAATAATGAAGACTACATAATGATAAACACACAGATCAAAGAGATAGAATTGGAAGTTTAGAAATAAACCCATTTGTTTATGGGCAATTGATTTTTGACAGGAGTACCAAGACGATTCAGTGGAAAACTGGTCCTATCTTCCTCTCAGAATGTATCTCAATCTAAATGGTGTCCAAAGTTTCTTCAGCCTGGCCTCTCTTCTCCGTCACTAATTTTTTTTTTTTTCTGAATCCTTTATATCCTAAGGCTAATATACCCTCAATTACTACTAACAAGTACAAATATTGCTTGCAATAACTTTCAGAGAATACCTTTGTCTTCTTTGCAATAGAGAATAATTCTATTGTAGGAATTCAATCTAAAGTAAGAAGTGCTATTGAGCCTGATACTTGGATTTGTAAAAGAGATAATACAAGTTGTGCTTTGGTCGCTTATAAAGGTGTTGGCTCTCAGCATCACATCTATGCCTTTTTGTCTTCCTTGATGGTTCTCGAGCCGGACCCAAAAACATTTCTCCAGCTGGCACAGTATTAGAGAAGTTTCAAAAGGGACACTGTAAGAAAAAGGGACTCTTTGTAGTTCCAGTGCTTTTCCTCAATGCTCTCACGGTGTGGCTGTCAGCAGTCAGTCAGTATCCTTGCCCCTGGGCAGCTTCCCAGCCTGCGGTACCTGGCTGATCCAGTGGCAGACAACCTCCAGCAGGTTTCACTGCCATCTCGATTGGTAGCTTTCCAGCAAGTTTCCCTTACATCAGAGGGAGAACCCCTTTCAAACCTTTCAGCATATGTGTATGTGCATATCTGATTTGTCCCTTTAATTCCATTGATACAGTTGTCTATCTGTAAACAAATTGTATCAAATTTCTGTAACTTCACAAAAGATCTTGAAATTCTCTCCACCTTACTATTGTAAAAACAATCAGATACAGACTTCTGGTCCAAGATGGTGGTGTAGGAAGACTCTCAACTCCCTTCCTCCATGGAGACCCCAAATCAACACTCATTTATAGAGCAGTTCCTCCTAAAGATGAGCTGAGGGCTAACTGAGGGCTAACTGAATAGCTTCTGCACAACAAAAGATAAAGAGGCCACAGAGAACTGGCAAGAGATGAAGACACACAAAGGAAGGGAATTCTTACCCCCAACATTGCAAACTGTAGAGGAGAGGGATAGTACTGAGGGACTGAGCAGATTTGTCTGTTCAGGGCATGGGGGGTGAGGGCAGCGGGGGCGGGGGGGGACATGGTTTAAAAGAGCAACTAGAGGGGCGCCTGGGCGGCTCAGTCATTTCAGCTTAGGTCATGATCTCCCAATTTTTGAGTTCAAGCCCTGCATTGGGCTCTCTGCTGTCAGCACAGAGCCCCTTTAGGATCCCCTGTCTCCCATTCTCTCTGCCCCTCCCTTGTTTGCACACATGTGTATACATCCCCTCTCTCTCTCTCTCTCTCTCAAAAACAAACATTTAAAACAAATAAAAAGTAAAATAAAAGAGCAACTAGGATATAAAAGATCCAGCCTTAAAAGTTCGCCAAATGGCAAGGGAGCTGCTGGAACTCATTCCAAGTTCAAAGGGCTGGCAAGCACCATGGTTTACATTCATCTTCTACATTGATAACCCAGACAGGAGGAGGGTCTGGCCACCATAGCCAGGCTGCTGCCTTAGAGTGCCAGCTCTCTAGCTCACACCAACTCCATCCAGACACCCTGGGCACAGATAAAACCCCACAGTTTAAAGGAGCAACTGGAATATAAAAGATCCAGCCCTAAAAGGCCACCAAGGGCAAGGGAGCTGCTGGAATTCTCTCTGGTTTAGAGGGGCTGGTGAGCACTATGGTTTACATTCTCCCTCCACCTTAATAGTGTGGACAGGACCAAGGTCCAGGTACCATAGTCTACTGCCTCAGTGAGCCCCGGACCCCTAGCCCACATCAACCTCAGCCAACACACCAAGGCAGCCCAGTGCAATGCACACCAGGAGACCCTAGTCAGTGCTCACTACAGCCCCAGCTGTCATGCCAAGGTGACACAGATGCCAGGGACCCCAGAACACTCCAAGCCTATGCCATCTTGGCTTCAGATGACTTGCTAGGGCATTCCCAGAACAGACCACTCAGGGACCTGTCGGCTCATGCCTACTTTGATTCCTGCCTTCCTACCAAGACAGCTCCTATGCAAAGCACTCCAGGAACCCTTAACCCTGCCTGCCTCAGTTTCCAGCCACCCTGCCAGGGCACTCCATGCATGAAGCACTCTGGGAACCCTGCATTGTACTCTCCTTTGGCCCCAGCCATCCCACCAGGGTATCCCCTGCACGGAGTGCCCCAGGACATACCTTGGCCTGCACAAGTCCACTCCCCCACCAAGGCAGTCCCTGCATGGGCACTTGAGGCACCTTGGCTGGCACCTACTTTGGTTTTAGCTATCCTGCCAGGGCACCCTCTGCATGAAAAGCCCCAGCTCCACCCCAGCCCATGTCTACTTCTGCTCAGTCATCCCACCAGGGCAGCCGCAGCACATAGTGCCCCAAACCCGTAACCCACACCAGACACAGCTCCAGCTAGCCAAAGCCACAAAGCACAAACATTTTACAGGGGGAAACCATACACAAGACCATTCCTTTGAGTTTAGGAGAAGTAGCTATTCCACCTAATTCATAGCAACAAACACAAGTCAGGCAAAATGAGGAGACAGATGTATATGCTCCCAATGAAAGAACATCACAACCCCCCCACCAAACAAAATAAATGAAACACAGCTAAGTCATATACCTGATAAAGAGTTTAAAGATGCTCACCAGACTGGAGAGAAGAGTAGAACTCAGTGAGAACTTCAACAGCTACACAGAAAATATAAAGAGGAATAAATCCAAGTTGAGTACAATTAAGTGAAATGAAAAACACACTAGAATCAACAGATTAGCAGATGCAGAAGAATTGATCAGTGATCTGGAAAACAGGATCATGGAAAGCACCCAAGCTCAACAGCAAGAAGAAAAAAGAATTTTAAAACTGAGGATAGCTTAAAGGATCTCTTGGACAACATCAGACAAACAAGTATTTTGTATTATAGGGGTCCAAGAAGGAGAAGAGAGAGAAAGGGGAAGAAAACTTACTTGAAGAAACGATAGCTGAAATGTCCCTAACTTGAGGAAGGAAACAGACATCCAGGATCAGGAAGCACAGAGAGTTCCAAACAAAATGAATGCAAGGAGGTGCACAGCACTGCAATAATTAAAATGTTAAAAGTCAAAGGGAGAATTTTAAAAGCATTAAGGTTATCATTCAGAATTGAAGGAGAGATAGAGTTTCCCCAGACAAACAAAAGTTAAAGGAATTCATCACCACCAAACCAGTCTTCCAAGAAATATTAAAAGGTCTTCTTTAAGTTTAAAAAAAGGCCATAGTTAAAAGTAGGAAACTTATGAATAAAATGATGTAAAATATGACAATATATACATACAACATTGAAGGGGGAGTAAAAAAGTTCTTTTAGAATGTGTCTGAACTTAAATGACCATCAACTTTATATTGACAGCTTTATCCCATATATGAACTTCATAGTAACCACAAACCCAAAATCTTTTATATATACAGAAAAAAATAAAGAGAAAGCCAAGCCTAACACTTCAGAAAGTCATCACAAGGCAAGAAAAAGAACAGAAGAACTACAAAAACAACTATAAACTGATTTTTAAAATAGCAATATGTACACATCAATAATTACTTTACATTTAAATGGTCTAAATGCTCCAATCAAAAGACATAAGGTGGCAGATGGATAAAAAACAAGATCCATCTATACACTGACTACAACAGACTCACCTCACACCTAAAGACATATACAGATTGAAAGTAAGAGTATGGAAGAAGATGTACTATGCCAATAGAAGAAGAAAAAAAAAAAGCTGGGGTAGCAATGCTTAGAGAGGACAAATAGACTTTTTAAAAAATATTTATTTTTGAGAGAGAGAGTACGAGCAGTGGAGGGGCAGAGAGAGGGGGAAACAGGATCAGAAGCGGTCTCTGTGCCAACAGCAGAGAGCCTGATGTGGGGTTGAACTCACACACCATAAGACATGACCTGAGCCAGTCAGATGCTTAACCAACTGAGCCACCCAGGCATCCCACAAATAAGACTTTAAAACAAAGACAGTAACAAGAGACAAAGAGGGGCATCATATAATGATAAAGGGATCAGTCCAACAAGAGGATATAATAATTTCAAATATTTATGCACCCAACACTGAAGCATCTATATATATGAAGTATTAACAGACATTGAGGGAGAAATGGACAGTAATACATAGGAGAATTTAACACCCCACTTGCATCAGTGGATTGATCATCTGAATAGAGAGAAAAAAAATCAAGAAACAGCATCTTTGAATGACCCACTGGACCAGATGGACTTAATAAATATATACAGAACATTCCATCCAAAAACAGAATATACATCCTTTTCAAGTGCACATGGAACATTCTCCAGGATACATCACATGTTAATCCACAAAACAAGTCTCAATAAACTTAGGAAGATTGAAATCACATCATCTATCATTTTCAAGCACAACTGTATGAAATTAGAAATCAATCATAAGGAAAAAAAAAACAGGAAAACCTCACAATGCATGGAGACTAACTACCATGGGTCAAAGAAATCAAAGAGAAAATAAAAAATACATGGAGACAAAAATGAAAATACAATGACCCAAAATCTGTGGGACAGAACAAAAACAGTTCTTAGAGGGAAATTTATAGCAATACAGGCCTAGCTCAAGAAACAAGAAAAATCTCAAACAATCTAATCTTAGATCTAAAGGAACTAGAAAGAAAAAAAAAAAATACCAAAGCCCAAAGTTAGTAGAAAGAAGGAAATAGGAGCATAAATAAATGAAATGAAGAAAAAACAAACAAGCAAACAAACAACAACAAAAACCAATGAAACCAAGAGCTGGTTCTTTGAAAAGATCAACAATTGATAAACCTTTAGTCAGACTCATGAAGGAAAAAAAGACACATAAAATCAGAAATGAAAGAGAGAAAAAAAGTAACAACCAACACCACAGAAATACAACAAATTATAAGAGAACACCATGAAAGATTATGCCAACAAATTACACAACCTAGAAGAAATGAACGAATTCCTAGAAACACACCATCTTCTAAAACTGAATCAGGAAGAAATAGAAAACCTGAATAGACCAATTACTAATAATGAAATTGAATAAAAAAAAAAAAACCAACAAAAATCCAACGGATGTATTCACACGTGAATTCTACCAAACATTTAAAGAAGAGAGAAGATTCAATGCCTATTCTCAAACTATCAAAAAAAAAGGAGGGGCGGGGGAAGAAAGCTTTCAAGTACCTTCTATAAAAGAAGTGGTACCCTGATACAAAAACCAGACAAAAACACTATAAGAAGGCAACAGGCGAATATCCCTGATGACACAGAGGCAAAGGCCTCAACAAAATGTCAGCAAACCACATTCGACAATTCATTAAAAGGATCATTTACCACAGTCAAGTGGGCTTTATTCTTGGGAAGTAAGAATAGTTCAATATTCAGAAATCAACATGATACACCACTTCAGTGAAGCAAGGGATAAAAAGCATATAATCTCAATAGATGCAGAAAAAGCATTTGACAAAAGTCAGCAACAATTCATGATAAGAACACTCAACAAGGTAGGTTTAGAGGAAACAAACCTCAACAAATAAGGGCCATATGTGAAAAACCTAAAGCTAACATCATACTCACTGGTAAAAACAGCTTTTCCCCTATGATCAGGAACAAGTGTGTATACTCTCACCATTTTTATTCAATATAGTACCAGAAGTTCTAGCCATAGCAATCAGACAAGAAAAATGTAAGACATCCAAATTGGTAAAGATGAAATAAAACTCACTGTTTGCAGATGACGTGATACTATATATAAAAAACCCTAAGGACTCCACCAAAAACTATTAGAATAAGTGAATTCACTAAAGTTGCAGGATACAAAATTAATACACAAAAATCCATTGCATTTCTCTACTCTAATAAATAGCATAAAGAGAAATTAAGAAAACAACTCCATTTATAATTGTACCAAAAAATAATAAAATACCTAGGAATAAACTTAACCAAGGAGGTGAAAGACCTGTACTCTGAAAATTAAAATATTAATGAAAAAACTTGAAGATGACACAAATGGAAAGATATTTCATGCTCACTGACTGGAAAGATTATTCTTAAAATGCTCATACTATCCAAAGCAATCTACAGATTCAGTGTAATTCCTATCAAAAAAAACAGTAGTATTTTTCACAGAACTAGAACAATACTAAAATTTGTATGGAATCACAATAGACCATAACAGCCAAAGCAATCTTAAGGAACAAAGTTAGAGGAATCACAATTATACAGCCATATAATATAAAGCTGTAGTAATTAAAACTCTATGATACTAAGAAAAATGGACACACAAATCAATGGAACAAAGGGCCCAGAAATAAACCCATGCCTTATGTTAAATTAATCTACAACAAAGGAGGCAAGAATACACAATGAGGAAAAGACTACCTCTTCAATAAATAAAGACTGCTGGGAAAACTGGACATCTACATGCAAAATAATGAAACTGGACCACTTTCTTACACCACACACAGAAATAAATTTCAAACAGATTAAACACCTAAATGTCAGACCTGAAAACACAAAACTTTTAGAAGAAAACATAGGCAATAATCTCTTTGGCATTGGCTTTAGCAACATTTCTCTAGATATGTCTCCTCAGGCAAAGGAAACAAAAACAAAAATCAACTCCTAGGACTACACAAATAAAAAGTTTTTGCACAGTGAAGGAAACCATCAACAAAACAAAAAAAGCAGCCCACTAAATGGAAGATACTTGCAAATGATTTATCAATAAGGGATTAATACCCAAAGTATATAAAGAGCTTCTACAACTCAACACCAAAAAAAAAAAGAAAGAAAGAAACAAACAAACAAACACCTATCCAATTTTTAAAAAAATAGGCAGAGATACCTGGGTGGCTTACTCAGTTAAGCATCCAAGTCTTGATTTCAGCTCAGGTCATGATCTCACATGGGTTTCAGGTCATGATCTCATGGGTTTAAGCCCCACATTGGGCTCTGGGCTGATGGTATGGAACCTGCTTGAGATTCTCTCTCTCCCTCTCTCTCTTTCTGTCCCCCACTCGTGCTCTCTTTCTCTCTCTCAAAACAAATAAACGTAAAAAAAAAAATAGAGGACCTAAATAAGCACTTTGCCAAAGAGGACACACAAATGACCAACATGAATGAAAAAGTGCTTAACATCACTAATCAGAGAAATTCAAATCAAAACCGCATTGAGACATCACCTTACACCTGTCAGAATGGCTGAAATGAAAAACACAAAAATAAGTGGTGAATATGTGAAGAAAAAGAATGCTTGTGCACTATTGATGGAATGTAAATTGGTACAGCCACTACAGAAAACAGTATGGAGTTTCCTCAAAAAGTCAAATCCATTATGATCCATCTATTCTGATACTGGGTATTCACCCAAAGAAAATGCAAACACCAATTTGAAAAGATATATGTACCTCTATGTTTATTGAAGCATTATTTACAATAGCCAAGATATGGAAGCAACCCTAGTGTCCATCCATATATGAGTGGATAAAGTTGTGGTATACATACACAAATACACAATAAAATACAACTCAATTGTTAAAAAAGGAGATCTTGCCATTTGCAACATCGTGGATGGACCTAAAGAATATTATGCTAAGTGAAATAAGTTAGACAGGACACAAAAAAAGAAAAAACAAACAAAAAGAAGAAACAGACCCAAAAATACCAGAAAGGTGGCCAGAAAGGAGGGCAGTAGGGGATGGGCAAAATGGGTGAAGGGGAATGGGAGACACATGTTTCCAGTTATGTGAAGTCCTGAGAATAAAAAGTACAGCATAGGGAATATAGTCAATGGTATTGTAATAGTGTTTTATGGTGACAGATGGTAGCTATGCTTGTGGTAAGCATAAGATATAAACTTGTTGAATCACTATCTTGTACACCTAAAACTAATATAACATTGTATGTCAACCACATCTCAATAAAAAAAAATTACCATGGACAATCTTGACCTTTTTTCTACCAGGTGAATTTTAACATCAATGTTGCCTAAAACTTTTGGGAATTTTGATAAAAATACACTGAATTTCTAGAATAACGTGAAGGAAGCTGACATAATTAGGATACTGACTCTTCTTTTTTCATGAATACAATGCTTCTTCATTCAGATCCTGGGAGTGTATCCTTCAAAATCATTTCATAATATTCTTCCTAAGCATCTTCTACATCTTTCATGAGATTTTTAGGTATGAAGATTTTGAATAGGAAAATGAATCATAGCATCTGCACGAGACTTACAAACTTTTTATCCCAACTGCTTTGTCAACATGGAAAGGTCTATGAAAGCTGCATCTACTTGTAATTTCTGTGATGGTTTGGCTTTGTTTGGCCCAGTCCAGTCTCCATGCCTTTTTTTTTTTTTTTTTTTACCCTTGTTTTCTGCCTGAAAGGCCGAATCTGGTGGGGATTAAGCAATGGGAAGCACCAGTAGGACACTAGAGAGCAGGAGGGGAGAGCGTTTTGGATATTTCTTTCCTAGTATGTCCTGTTTCCCATAGTTCTGTTAGTAGCTGAATTCTTCCAGAGCTCAGCTATCAGGAAGCTACCATTCCAAACCCCCACCTCATACCAGATTTTAGATAATGTAAGTATAATTGAAATGATAAACAGTAAACGGCAATTCCTGATCAGGCCTAGGAATGTTAATGACTTCGTATTGCTGTTAATCTTTAAGGGCCTCCTCAACCTCGTTGGCTCTTTGCCTTAACCTTACCCACACCACTGCAAAGGGTCTCTTTGTAGGTTTTCTTCAATTAAATCCCTTTGAGATGGTCATCTGTTTTCTGGTGGGATCCTAACGAACAGAACTTTACTAAAATTAAAATTGCTAAGGAGTCTAGACCTTCCTTAAGTAGTCTGGCTTTGCATTTCGTTTTGATTTTAATTTTCAACTACTTGTCTATCGGACGGGAGGTCATAAATCTGGCATAATCTAAGTTTAACCACTCTGATCAAATGACCAGAACCTGCGAATGTATCAGGTTAAATCAACAATCTCATGAAGTTGTCTGGTTAAAACAATATCTCAAAATTTATCAGGGTTGATTTAACATAATTGTCACAGATTTGCATTATGGTTATCAAAGTGATCACCTAGGTGGGCCTCATATCAAACTGTTTTTACTCTGACCTCCTCTTTAAGCAAGGACATGAAGAAGATATTTAGGAAAACTGAATGAGCATCCTATAAATGCACAATTACAGTACTTGATTTAACACTTAGAAAAAGTGCTTGGGTAGAGAGGAGTTGACAGCTTTTTCCTCCTTACCTGCCCACCATATATAGTCGATTTGTGGGGCACTCCCTGATCTTTGCATATTAAGACCCTTGAAAGTTCTTCAATGAAGCTCAAATGTCTTACTTTATGTTTTAATTTTAAAATTGAAATGAGCAGTTGCAAGGGATTTATGTTTCTCTTAAAGAGCTAACTTAAGAGCTCAGACTGCTATTCCTGAAAAATGCCTTGTCACTCTCAAACTTCCACTAATGAGATGAATGTGTTAAAATCTCCTTCAGCAAATATGATTTACCACCTGCTCACTTTTTCAAACTAAATGAATACATAAGTAAATGTCACATAAGAATGGCATTTCCAAAAGTTTAATCCATTCCATTTGTTTTAGGTTAAAATGTAAAAGCTTTTATCCTTTCAAAAGGAAAACTGCATTTGAAATTAGCATAAATGAGAGTACCAAGAGTTTTAAAATTACCAAACAACCAAAGCAGTGAGAGAGGGACCTCTGCTGTTTAAAAATGGTGTTTAAAAAAATGGAAATAATCCTAGATGGGGTCACGTAACTTTCTTTCAAGATCCCAATAATGCCTCTTCAATAATATAGGTCCCTTTAGGGGAGAGTGGGGAAGGGATAAGGGAAGTCATTTCCAAACATCACTTTTATTAAGATAAAGCAAAATTTAAAACCTAACTGCCAATAGGTTTTCACTGGATATTTTTTAGTTGTAAATTGGTCAGCTTGGGGCTTTGGAAAATAATAGCTCAGAAATACCACTGCAATATGATAAATATGTGTTTTAAATTTCAACAACATAGGCTATGGTTCAAGATCAGGCCAAAGCCTGTTAAGAGCAACATGCGAATAAGTTGCTTAATGCATATCGATGGTAAATATTTTTAAAAGGACTTTGTGATTATAGGATCACTCACAATCACTAGTACACTCTATTAATCTAATCGCTCAGGTTTTTAGCTACCTAAATAATTTTGTTGTTGTTTTTTGTTTATCATTTGTTCTTTTACCACTAATTACTAATTATATGGTAAGTGAATCAATGTCTGTTTCTTAGTTTTCAGTTTATTACACATTTCAATAAAATGCCAAAACTAGGTTTTCTTGATCACTTAGGCATTATTTGATTAATCAATTAGGATTGACATTTTGTTAGTAATCTACAACCCAATGGATAGGGGAATAAATTACTTTTTAACATCCTTTCCTCAATAAACTAACACTACAAAAAAAAAAAAAGCATGAAGCATTGAAAAAAAAAAAATTATAGTTTAGTGTTATAACAAAGAAACCATGCAAAATCCACAGGCTTTCCAGCAACTGTTTTTCATTCAGTACCACCATACTTAAGGAGCCTTTTCCATATTCATTTAGAGAGTTAAAATTGTTTTTCTCGCTAGCCAGAATCATGCCCGTGCTTAACTCCTTCCCATTCTGTTCCCGCATTAAAAAGTTGGCCATTGTTCTGCATTTCTTTTGTTTACAGTTGCTCTTAAGTTCAATAAAGAAAGTTCTGGAAAGTAGGTATTGCAACATGCATCTTTTATTACCTGTCCTGGAGATATTTTCCTAAGAAATTCCATATGCCACTTACCAAACCCTCTCACATACTGGTTTGAATTTCACAACCTCAAAAATGGGGAAAGTTCTGATGCCCCTTCCCTTCTGCCCCCCTGCATAAAAAGGGAGAAAAGCTTAGAAAGGTAAAGTGATTTCCCCCACGTCTCACAGCTAGGAAAGGGCTTGGATTCCAACCCTAGAGAGCCTAGACCCACTGCAACTCCCCACGCAGCTTCCCCCCACCGTGAGCTGGGGACACTCTGGAGCTGTAGTTTTAACTGCTAGCGCACCGCTGGGCTAAAATGGTTGGTTGTCATGACAACATCAAGGACGAACGGTTGGGAAGAAAACACTTAAGGGTTTTTACGAAAAGCGCTCAATATCCCAGATGTAACTAGGGTGAAGGAAGCTGTACCCTACAGGATCACGACTGGGGAACCTGGAGGACCAGGCTTCGATCGCTTCTGAGATAGGAAGGAAGCTTCGCTGCGGGGCCAGCCGGCGAGGAGTACCATCTCACCTGCTCGCTGCTCATGGCTGTGAGGTCGCGTTCGAGTCACCTAGTGGCTTCACTATCGCTGCAGCCCGGCGCCCCTCAGGCAAGAGAAGTGGCAGCCCGGGACCCAGCCTGAAGCCTCTGCTCCCTCAGCGCAGAGACGGTCTAGCGTCCTGCAGCATTGGTTGCTAAGCAACAGACCTTCTCAGGCTCCGTTTCCGGTCATCGTTGCTCCTGGGACAGCACCTAGGGAACTGGTAGTGGGATCCTGCAGGAGGCACTTTCCAGGGCACTCGGTGGCGCCTCTGAGCCAGTGCTGTGCACCCACCGAACAGCTGAAGGCAGAGAGGGTGCTTCTTCTGTCTTGAGAAGTGAATAATAGCCTTTGATTACTGATCATCACATTTCTATCCTCTTCTAACTTAACTAGGTGCTTGAACCCCTGCCATAACCCCTTCTTTAACTCTCTGTGCCTAAATCTCAAAACTAGCAGAATAAAACGCTTTTCTGTAGGAAGCAATATCATCTGCTAACTACTGAAGTTTCCATATCTTGGCTATTGTAGATAATGCTACAATAAACATAGAGGTGCATATATTTGAATCAGTGTTTTTGTGTCCTTTGGTAAGAGGTGAGATTACTGGATTTATGGTAGTTCTATTTTTAACTTTTTGAGGATACTCCATACTGTTTTCCACAGTGGCTGCACCAGTTTGCATTCCCAACAGTGCAAGAGGGTTCCTTTTTCTCCACATCTTCACCAACACTTGTTCTTGCAGGTCTTTTAGTCTAGTTATTCTGACAGGTGTAGCTCATGTGGTTTTGATTCACATTTCTCTGGTGATTAGGGATGTTGAGCACTTTTCCATGTGTCTGTGATCCGTCTGTAGGTCTTCTTTGGGAAAGGTTTATTCAGGTCCTCTGTCCATTTTTTAAATCAAAAACATTTTTGGTGTTGAATAATTGAAGTTCTTTATATATTTGAAGAATAACTTTTCTATCATTTGCAAGGATCTTCTCCCATTCAGTACATTGCCCGATGGTTTCCTTTGTTATGCAAAAGATTTTTATTTCTGTGTAGTCCCAAGAGTTGACGTTTGTAGCTCTCTTGCCAAAGATTTGTCTCGAAAAATGTTGCTATGGCTGGTGTCACAGAGATTACTGCCTATGTTTTCTCCTAAAAGTTTTATGCTTTCAGGTCTCACATTTAGGACTTTAGTCCACTTTGAGTTTATTTTTGTGTATGGTGTCAGAAAGTGGTCCAGTTTTCCCAGCATAATTTTTTTGATGTTTTTATTTACTTTTAAGACTGAAAGCATGAGCTGAGGATGGGCAGAGAGAGAAGGAAATAGGACCCGAAGCAGGCTCCGCGATGACAGCAGAGAGCCTGACACAGGGCTTGAACTCACAGGAGATGTGAGATCATAACCTGAGCCAAAGTCAGACACTTAGCCAATTGAACCACCCAGGCACCCCCCAGCACCATTTATTGGAGAGACAGTCTTTTCCCCGCTGTATATTCTTGCCTCCTTTGCTAATTAACATACACACCCCTATGTTTATAGCAGCATTACTTACAATAGCCAAAATATAGAAACCAAAGTGTCCATCAATAGATGGATAAAAAAGACATAGTATCTATATACAATGGAATATTAATTGACCATAAAAAAGATAAGATCTTGGGGCACCTGGGTGGCTCAGTAGGTTAAGAGTCCAACTCTTGGTTTCGGCTCAGGTCATGGTCTCACAGTTTCGTGGGTTCAAGGCCCACATCAGACTCCAGGCTGACAATGCAGAGCCTACTTGTGATTCTCTCCCCCCACCCCCCTCACTCTACCTTCTCTCAAACTAAGCTTTAAAAAAATTTTTATAAAAGATAAAATCTTGCCATCTGTGACAGCGTGGATGAACCTAGAAGAGATATGCTAAGTAAAATGAGGAAGATAAATACTATAGGATTTCACTTTATGTGGAATCTAAAAAACAGAACAAATGAAGAAACAAACCAAAAAGTAGACTTTTTTAATACTGAGAGCAAACTGGCGGTTGCCAGAAGGAAGGGTGATGGGAGGATGGGTGAAATAAAGGGAATTAATAGGTACAAACTACCAGTTATAAAGTAAGTCATGGAGATGAAAGAGCATGGGGAATACAGTCAACAATATTGGAATAATGTTGTACGGTGACAGATAGTGACTCTGCTTCCCGTGATGACCACAGAGTAATGCATGGAATCGTTCAATAAATGTTGTACACCTGAAGCTAACCTAACAGTGCATGTTAATTATACACCAATTAAGAAAAAAATGGGGGGCGCCTGGGTGTCTCAGTCGGTTAAGCTTCTGACTTCAACCCAGGTCATGATCTCAGTTTGTGGGTTTGAGCCCCACATTGGGCTCTGTGCTGACAGCTCAGAGCCTGGAGCTGCCTCAGATTGTGTGTCTCCCTCTCTCTCTCTGCCCCTCCCCTGCTCATGCTCTCTCTTTCAAAAATGAATAATAAAAACATTTAAAAAGAAAAAGAAGAAAGATAGGAGTCAGGGGTTAGTGAAAAATTGGAGCAGAATGAAGTTTTAAGATAACTACTTGGCAGGAAAGCAGAGAGAATGGAAGTGATCAAGGACATACAGGAAAGATCATTTGAAGTTGAAGCCTCCGAATTAGTAGTGACAAAAATCTGAACTCCAAAGACATTCAACAGACCAGGCTCAGGTTCAAAGAAAACCAACATATGACACATTTCCCAGGCTGGTATGACAGAAGGATAACTATTGGCTCACAAACTGGCCCCCACACAGGGAAGAGGCACGTCATCCCAGATTGGTAGGTGACAGGTTTCACATGCAAGGGAACTTACGTACTAGACTTGCTTTCCCACAGCCATAAGACGAACAGATTTCCACACCCACCCGCCCGCTAGAATCTTCAGTTTATATAGAGGCCTTAACAAGGTTCAGTCACATCCAGATGGGCTCAACAGCAGATTGCTCCCTCATTTGACATCCTTGTAAACGGTGTCAGCTGTAGAAAGCATGGAAAACATGGGCAGAACGTGCATTCCAAGGTGGGGGAGGGGGGCTAAAAGGAGCCTCCAGATGCCTGGGTCCAGTTTGTGGCCCTTTGATGACCTCCTTCAACAACAACAGAGCAAGAGAATGGAGACTCTGAAAAGAGTGAAGTTGAAATTAAGAATCTCAGAACCTAAAATCAATAAAGGAAGAAAAGGCTATTCAGTGGCAATAAAGGAGCTCTTAAATAGGATAGGTGGGCATCTCAGTGAGAGAGAGACGTGGCGGGAGAAACTGCTGTCGAAGCAGAAAGAATAGGAGTGAGGGTATTGACGCTGCAATTTCAGAAGTACAATTCCAGGCATTGACACGGTCCCCCATGTGGCCATGGAAATGGGTGCCTGTAGTGAAGGACTTTGGTCATGAAAGGTCAAGGAACTAAGCTTGATTAAGGAGTTTCACTTTAGCTAAGGCTATAGCTGTTCCCATGGATGCTGAGGTAAGCAGAGTGGAGGGGAAAACTGTGAGCTGAAGTCCTCAATGAATGAGGTAGGAGAGATGTTATGAGCCTAAAATTAGTAATAACTCTGCTGGAAAACAGATGATAAATATTGTAGACCCCATCTCCTGAACTTGGAATGTGGAAGAATGGAAAATCCCACGTAGAAACAGAGCCTTCAAGGAGATAAATTACAGTAAAAACCTGGAGGTAGGGGTAGAGTTCCAAGAATGGGTTGAAGATATAGTGTGTTTTCGTAGCCCAGGGGTACAGTGAAAAGATCTGAAAGCCAGTAGAATACTAGAAAGTTGATTCTTCAGCCAAAAAGAAACAAAAACCTACTTAAAAGGTAAAAGCATGAGAAGCTAAAACATTAGCTGGAGGGCTTATACCACAGGCGATGCTAACCACGAGATGTGAAGGTGGGATTGGTTTAAGTGGCTGCCCGTGTGCTGCCAATAGAACTGTTCCCAGCAGTTCCCAGGTATTTAAAAGGAATTTGGCATTCTTGATAGAAAGCCAACATCAACTGGATTGCTTCTTGCAGAGTACTGGTCCACACAAACAGGCCAGCAGGGGACAGATGGATTC
The DNA here is from genome assembly GCF_023721935.1 of Panthera uncia. Classification (NCBI taxonomy): domain Eukaryota; kingdom Metazoa; phylum Chordata; class Mammalia; order Carnivora; family Felidae; genus Panthera; species Panthera uncia. The sequence goes on along the minus strand of NW_026057584.1, from coordinate 38,858,945 downwards.
ACAGCAACCGTCTCAACAGGGATGACCCTGAAAAGGCCCATTCACTTTCCACCCTTCTCCCCATCTGCAAATTTTCCTCCTTCCATCCTCTGCTCTTCTCACCGTCCGTTCACTCCACCGCAAAAGTCATAGTAGAAATGAACAACCATCCAGTGTTCTGACTTTCTATGTTTTTTCTGCTAGACCTCCATTTCTAGCTCCTCTGGGTGGTCACTTGCTCATTCACAGAATTCTAAACTTGTCTTCTGACGATTCCCAACGGGTCGTAACGCAGCCGTTCTCCACGGAGGGAGCGCAGGCGGTCCCGGTCCACATCTCGTAAGAGAGATCGCAGGCGCCGAGAAAGGTCCCGGTCCCGGGAGAGAGATCCTCGACGGAGCCGCTCTGGATCTCCGCACAGAAGAGGCTCCAGATCCCCAAGACGGCATAGATCCACATCTCCTTCCCCTTCTCCACTAAAAGAAAGAAGAGATGAGGAAAAGAAAGAAAGAAACAAAGAGCAAAGAACGTCAGATTACTGAGGAGGGCTTAGAGGGCAAAACAGAGGAAGAAATCGAAATGGTGAAGTTAATGGGATTTGCCTCTTTGGACTCCACAAGAGGGAAAAAGGTGGACGGCTCTGTAAATAAATGCCTATGCCATAAATGTATCTCAGAAGAGGAAGTACAGGCAGTATATGAATCGAAAAGGCGGATTCAATAGACCTTTGGTTCCGTTCTCATTGCATGAGAACTAAAATGTTAAAGAATGGGTTTTTTTCCCCATCTTGCTCAGAAGAGTGGATTTTGTATTTCATATTTAATATTCATAAAAAAACATGATCACAGTCTTTACTCCCTGTAAAAGTAAGAAAATGGTATTTATTATGTGTGCATTTCACTTACCCTGACTCAAAAAAAGAAAGGTTAATATATTTTTCTTTTAGGAAATGTCATTTGGGGCAATCGTCAACCCCAGTTTTTTGTTCTTATTGTTGTGGAAGCTGTGTATGTTTTCTTCTTGGATGCTCGTTAGGATTTTTGAAAGCACGTAGAAGTAATTTGGATGTAAGTTTCTCAAATAAAGCAATATTTCTACCCTTTAAAAATAAATAAACAAACAAACGTGTCTTCTGTGGGGCACCTTTGCCAGAGTTATGGAAGAAAAAACAGTTTTATAAAAATTGGCAGACAATTCTTTCGTATTTGTCCCTTATTGTGATCCCTGTCAAGCAAGAGAAATGTCACTCCTGGGACTGAATTTCCCTAGTAATTCTCACAGTAATCAGTACTATCACCAACAAGACCACAGCCGAGATGTCATCCCCTGTCCTCACCAGTCAAAACCCTGACAAAATCCGATACATTTCAAAAATCGTTAGGAATGAATTTTAGCTTAGATGTGTTAGACCATTGGATCCCTCAAATTATAGAAAGGCACTTTATCACTCTATTACTTATCTCCTTGAAAGATTCCCTTATGCACATAGTGTTTAACTTGGGTAGAGATATATGTATGCTTTTGATTTACTAATCTAAAAATATGGAAGTTCACTTTAAATTTTTTAAATGTTTTTTAATTTATTTTTGAAAGAGAGACAGAGCATGGGCAGGGAAGGGGCAGAGAGAGGGAGACCCAGAATCTGAAGCAGGCTCCAGGCTCCGAGCAGTCAGCACAGAGCTGATATAAGGCTCGAACTCACAAACCGTGAGATCATGACCTAAGCCAAAGTCGGATGCTCAACCAACTGAGCCACCCAGGTGACCTGGAAGTGAACTTCAAGAGAAGTTATCTGGGAAAAGAAACTGTTAACCAACTATAAAAGACCAAATGGAGAACAGAAATTGACTTGCTGATATTTTGGTTCCCTAGGTGTCAATTTCAGCTGCATGTATAATTTTGTGTTTTCTCTCATGGTTTGGGTGGGTTTTTTTCTCTTTTAAAAAACTTGTGTTTATGTATTTTGAGAGAGAGAGAGAGAGAGTGATGGGGCAGGGGCAAGAGAGGGAGACAGAGCATCTTAAGCAGGCTTCACGCTGTCAGCGTGCAGTCCTATGTGGGGCTCGAACTCGCTAATCATGAGATCATAACCTGAGCCTAAATCAAGAGTCCGTAGCTTAACTGGCTGAGCAGGGTGGGTTTTTTGTTTTGTTTTGTTTTTTAGTGATTTTATTACACATGAACCAAATTCTTGCTTAAGGATATTATGCCCGGGGCACCTGGGTGGCTCAGTCAGTTGAGCGTCCGACTTCGGCTCAGGTCATGATCTCACAGCTGGTGAGTTCGAGCCCCGCATCGGGCTCTGTGCTGGCAGCTCAGAGCCTGGAGCCTGCTTTCGATTCTGTGTCTCCCTCTCTCTCTGCCCCTCCCCTGCTCATGCTCTGTCTCTCTCTCTGTCAAAAATAAAAAAATAAACATTTTAAAAAAAAAGAAGAAGAAGAAAAAAGGATATTATGCCCAAATTTGTGCTGATTCTAAGGAAATTTTTTTATCAGAAATTTATTTCCCGGTAAAGTATATTGTATAAGCTGCTGAGTTTTGACTTGTTGTGTTGTAATTTGTTACTACTTATTTTCTTTACCCCCTTCTTTTGAAACCGTAGCTTGTGTAGAGGGGAAAAGTGCTGATATGTTATACATGCTCCTTTTAAGCAACGTGGCAGCTTTTTATTTTTGTGGGTCATGGTATGAGGTTGAAAAAATTGAGTGTACAACTTAAAGCAGAGTCCAGCATCTGGTATTCTTTTCTCTGCCCATTCCCTTTTCTCTTTGTGAACCTATACTCCTCCTTATCTTCCTTATCTTGCTTAGTTGACAAATATTTCTTGAACACCTGCTGTGGGCCAGGCACTGGTCTAGGCATGGGAGAGAGAGGATGCAGCCAAGATCCCAGCTTCTATTCTAGGAGAGAGAAATTGAAAATTAGCAAGAAAAGAGCATTTTGTTTGTTTATTTCAGATGATTAAAATAAATGCAAAAAGTGAATAAAATGAAATGGGGTAACAGGAGAGACTGAAAGCCTCTCATAGGAGGAGAAATTTGAGCTGCGACTTGAATGACAAAAGAAGTCAGCCCTTCAGTGATGTCCGGAATGTTTTTCCCAGGAAGCAGGTGAGGTAGTAAGACTCAGACCTGAATGTAAGAATAAACTTGACACATTCAAAGCCAGGAACATAGTGAGGAAGGATCTTATTTTAATAAGGCAAAGAAACCATAAATTGAAATGGGGCAAGAAAGGAAGCAGGAAGGCCAATTAGGTGCCTACTGAAGTAGGTCAGGGAAATAACAATGGTGGCTTAAACTTGGGGGAAGTGATGGAAATGAAGAGAAGGAAGACATCAGGGATATATTTGGGGCGGGGAGGAACCTGATAGGATTTGTTGATGGACCACATGTAAGGAATAAGAATATGGTAAAATGACTTTTAGGTTTTTTTGTTGGCTGAGCTACTTGGTAGATGGAAGGTACAAGAAAAGAAAAAACTTCATTTTCTAATATGTTAAGTTCGAGATGTCTGTTAGATGTCCAAGGAAGATGTTGAGATAGGGAGCTGTACAACTCTGGGTATAGCTCTGGTCAAGGTGTAGGCTGGAAGTTCATCCATAGATAGATGGTAATAGAAGCCATGAGATTAGATGAAATCATCAAACAAGAGACTGTAAATAGAAACAGAACGAAAGGTGATCCAAGGATCAGGCCCCAAGACTCTTGTTTTCTCTTTCTGGAAACTTGCAATTTAAAAAATTACATATTTTGTTGACCCTTTAACAAAGAGTTATGCAAGTACAAAGAGTTACAACAGATATCTCAGATGCAAAAGGAACCCTACAAAATGTGGTTGACAATTCATGCATGTGGTATTTGTTTGTGAAAATACTGAGCTATATATGGACCATTTCCCATAAAAACAAATAATGATGCTGTTTTATTACCACACATTGACCTTCCACTAATCACAACCAGATCTGGAGAAACACAAATGGGTGCATTCTATTTCTTTGAACACTAGAGGGAGATATATTCACCTGCAAACCAGAGAGAAAAAAATGAACTTTTTTCCTATCGAAGTGCTCTTTGACCATAGAATCATAGAATATTTTAAATTTTGATATTTTTGCAATCATCAAGAAATAAGTCTTAAATAAAGTACACGTTTGGAAAGTAACTTGATTTGCTTGCTAAACCAGATTTTACTAAAAGGCTATTTTGTATATGCTTGTGATATGGTATCTTTTCACGTGATATCTTAGTTCTTTTTTTCTTGGACAGTGTGGAGTAATAATATAAAAACCAGTCAATTTTTATTTGGAGAAACATCAGTTCTTCCTCCCTAAGAATTCTGGTTATATATTCATTGTAAGCCAAAGTGTCAAAAACTTTACTCTTGACTTTATGTCTATGGACTTTGAAAATGTGCTGTACTTCAACACGCTCAGTGTTTTTAGGTGGCTTAAAGGTCGTTGGCACTGACTTCACTCTGGACTTTTTACGCGCCCAATAAAATGTTCGACTTTGCTAGGTAATCACATAGATATGTAGCATTTTCATGATTGCCTGGGGCAGCTAGAATACTTTCTCTTTATTTACTTTGGTAATCTTTCCAAAGAACACACTGTAAGACGTCCTCTTTGCCCGATCAAAGGTTGAGTGTGAACCCCATCCAACAATTCTTAGCCTACCAAATACTTTATTTGACCTTGTAACTACTTAGAAGTCTTCTTCCTTGTAACTTCAACACTGAAATGCTTCTGGTAATTAGAGGGGGGAAATGTGTTTTCTATCTCTAGGGAAGGTGGACGGTATAGGAAAAGAGGCTGTTTTCTGGAATCAGCTGGTATGAATCCTTGCTTTGGATAGATATTAACTAAGCTTACTTTGATAATCATTTCACAATATATACATATATCAAGTAATACTAAGACTGAAATGAATACAATGTTTTATGTCAATTATATCTCAAAAACATCCTGACTTTGTCTCTACTGGTGAAGGTAAACAAGTTACTTTATATCTCTGAACTATCATTTTCTTCTTGGGATCACAACCTTTTAGAATTGTTGTGGGGGCTGATTCAGACAATGTATGAAAAGCATCTAGTTTAGCTCCTGGTAAAAAGCACACCCTCCCAGTTCCCTGGGCCCTCCTTTTTCCTTCCATGTGAAGTGCTTTTTAAATTGACCCTATAAATCATACATGCCTAGATTATGTGCTCTGAAGTATTTGTCAAGTGTTGGTGATACGTACAGAATGTGACCTGGGCCACATTTGCAAGGCATTCTTGCAAGAGTTCATGTGTCATTAGACCTGTATTGTCCTGGGCTCTACATGACCAAGTCAAATCTAGGACCTCACCAGGTGATCGACTACTCCTATTATGGGCTTGTGAGTAGAGAGAGGAGAGGAAGCACTGAAAATGTGGTGAGGACTATTTTCCTTAAAAGGAATGACTTCCTCTTTTCCTCCACAAATCTAGATTTCATCTCCTACCCCCATAAAGGTCCAGTTCAAATCCTTTCTTGAACAGACATTCCCAGCCCAAATGAACTCACCCTTCCAAACACCTATAATATTTATCCAATTCAATCATTGGATTGAAGCATTCCTACTTAACCTTCCTTAATTAAGCATTCCTACTTAACCTTCATCGAAATGTGTCTCCCCAAACCACGTAGGTTCTTACAAGGCATGGTTGCTACTATACTATATTTGTTAGTGCTTCACTTTAACCATTTTGTAGTGCTCTCCCGGAAGCAGACATCTGTACATACTTGGATGAATTTCCACGTCAGTTTTCCTTCAACTTACTTGTCACGTGCATTTTGGCGATAGAACTCATCCATGGTAAATGTGTAGGTATGGTTTAAATCATTCTGCTGACAGCATCTGAAAATTATCTTTCTTTAAACTACAGATTCTTAAAAAGAAAGAACCAAGAAGTATAACATATTATGCTTAACTTTATGTAATAATTTTTGCTGACTATTCACTCTCAATTAGAACAGATTAGTTACCATGATATAATGGCCATCATTTACACATACAATATAGCAGATAGATTCTCCGATAAACATTTTCATCACCAGCAACTGACTTTTTTCTTTTCAAACCCCTTAGTCAAATTGTATTATTGGTCATAAAATGAAAGATAATCTGACAGCTGTAAATTAAACTCTGAGATTAACACACACAACTCCATTTTTACACACACAGAACTAAAACAGATGATGTTTTATCATTTATTATTCAAACAGCAGAATAAAGGGTTGCTAAAGCTAGAATTAGAATGCTTTTCAAGGTCATGAAGGATAAAGAAGCACGCATGAAATGGAGCACCTGTTCCCCAAGTTTCAAACCATAACACAGAAAAGTCATAGTCCTAAATCTTGACTACATAGCAGCTCTGTGATGTGACCCACTTGCAGTGTGACTCTGCCTTAGGGTGGCCCCACCTTGTCTCTAAGAAACACCTAGGCAAGACTTCAAGAGGACAATACAGGAATGTACGTTCAAATACTAATAACTGAAGCAACATTATTCTTAAAAGAGTTGCATGGAGCTGTATTTTTTTTAAAGAATATTCAAGCAATGGCTGTTTTTTAAAAAGTAGATGCAGAAAAAAATATGGAAACAGACTCCTTCCCTTCTGCCTTTAATCATTCACAAATCTCTTAGCTGCTAAATTAAATGTTTAATTGACATTTTCTTCTAAACTCCATGGCATTTCTCCTTCCTTTCGTATCCCAAGTCATCAAGTGGGTGGTCTTTACTTACTTGATCCATTTTCGATTTCCTTGCCGCTTGATCTCTTTGAGAATCTTCTATAATCTGACTTCTGTTTCCACAGTCCGTAGAAATAGCTTTAATATGGCTAATGACCTTAACCCACTTCTTATTTTTCTTAACTACTCTTCAGAATTTGATGTTGCTATTACTTCCTTCTTAAAATGATCTCCTTCCCAGTCTTGCACAACTGCCTGGCCCCATTCTTCTAGTTCTCTCACACTTCTCTCACTCTTTTTCCTTTTCTGTCCATTTGTAGATATTCCTTAAAGCTTTACTTGTGTTCTCTCCCCTCAGTTCTCATGCCAATGGCCAATCTACTTTTAAAGCTTCATATACAACCTTGCTGCTTATGAGTCCTGAGTCTTTGTTCCCTGCTATGTTCTCTCTCACTCGAATACTTCTATCTTGTGCCCAAGTATCTACATGACTTTTCCATTTAACTACCCTACTGTCCCAAACCAGCAGTCCAAAACTGACCTTCTCTTCCCCAATTTTTCAATTTCACCTGCAGCCTTGCCAATCTTCCAAGATCAGTATCTTGAGTTCACCTTGGTTTTCTCCTTGTTCTCCAAGTCCAGGTTTATCTTATGTTATTGCTTTTTTATAGAAATGTCTTACAATCATCCCTTCCTTCTAGCCCTACTGCCACTTTTTAAATCCAGGCTCTGAACACTTGGGTAATTGCATGGGTCTTTAATTATTGTTTGTTTGCTTTGTTGGTTGGTTCTTAGTCTGTCCAATATGCACACCTAAAGGCAAAAAATACTAAAATAATCCAGAATGATTCCATCTTCGTCTGGTGTCATCGAACTATTTCAGAAGACTATCCATCAATTCCTTCTTCCTTACCAATCCAGACTTGCCTTCCTTAACTCTTTTCCCTTTGCAGAGTCTCTATATTGTGCAACATAGAACCTCTACTCAGATTGTGATCCTCTATGTGTGATTAAGTCTACTCTTCCTCTGTATCTTTATCTCACTTTATCCCAACTCAATTCAAAAGCACTCCATCAATAAGTTTGCTCAAATATCCAACAATGTTTTACTCTTCTTTAAAATAAGAATTCACATAATATAATCTTCCAATTTATTAACTATTATGGTTTGCATGAATGACATTCTCCTTTCTTTACCTTGTATATATTGTTTCCATTTCTACTTACTTATTCTTTAGGTCCCAATTCAACTATCACTTCCTCTACAAAGTCTTCCATGACCCTCCCACTCATTGTGTCCCCCAAATATACCTGGCATTTTTAGACATGTAATTGAACAGATGTAAAAATCTTCCAGTTTTTCCATATTTTGAAAAAGAATGACCTCAGTGAAATTAATTGCTTACTTAGACCCAAAGGATACATACATAAATTAATAAAGATAATATTTTTCTGGGTCAAGCCATTGGTGTTATTAGTAGAAAAAATAAATAGAAATTCTTAGAGTTATTTTCAGTGAAGCTAAAAAACAGCTCATCACATTGTCTGAAATATTTATCACTGTAGTTTATATAGTAATCACTATTTTTGTTTTTAAAATTTTATCTTTAATTGCGAAAATAACAAACTATACTGTACTGGTGGTGTAGATCATAATACATTTGTGAAAAGAGTGAAACTATGAACTTTAGTTCATATCATATCAATATTTGCTCAGCACTGTAACAAATGTGCTGTACTAATACTAATACTAATAATAGGGGAAATCGGATGGGGAGATCAGGAGGAACACAGGAACTTTCTACTTCCCACTCAATTTGTCTGTAAACTTAAAACTACTCCAAAAAATCAAATCTATTATTTTTTTAAATGACATATTTATTGTAGAAAATGTATAATGTCATGTAAAAAAGCACAAGGAAGAAAATTTAAAACATCTTTAAGCCTACTACTCTATCATTGCCAATATTTTGGTATCCCTTCTTCTATCATTCTATCTATCTATTTATCTATCCATCCATCTATCTATCTATGTGTCCAGCCATTTATCACTGGAAGATACTTTACCCATTATTATTATGTGACTATTCTCTTTTAGTATTTAATCATATATCACAAGCATTTTTCCTGCCATTAAATAATCTCTTACAATAAAATATTTAATAATCATGTGACATAAACCTCTTCATCTTGAAGCAATATTTCTAAGATTTTCTTGAGCTTTAACTTCTGCAGCCTGATAAACTCATTTCCTGCACTACTTTCTAAACTTGCATTATTGTTTTCTTCTTGGTATTCTTATCTGCATGCTTGATATCCCTCTCTCAGGATGCTTGAAAGTGAGTTACTGTAGGGGCACCTGGGTGACTCTGTTGGTTAAGCCTAGACTCTTGATCTCCGCTCAGGCAATGATCTCACGGTTTTGTGAATTGAAACCCCACATCCGGCTCTGTGCTGACAGTGAGGAACCTGCCTGGGATTCTCTTTCCTCTCTTTCTGCCCCTCCCCGACACATGCTCTCTCTCTCTCTCTCTCTCTCTCTCAAAAATACATAAATAAATATTACAATTTTTTTGAAGTGAATTGTTTATACTACTGATTTTCCATTTAACAGAACCATTTTTTTTGTACTAACATTTCTTTGCTAAAAACATATCAGCTTATTAGATAAGGGTAGTTTTAGATATCATTAAGTGGCATGCATACTCTCATACAGCACATTGATGATGAATTAAAACAAATCCAAGATCATCTTCTACCTGATGCATAATTTTTATAATGTATGATCCTGGATTACTATTTGGTTTTATTTAATACAGAAACTTGGAGATGAGGGGCTGAGTAGAAGTAGCACCGTACAGAGCCTCTCTGTATTAGAACAACATGCAGAATTTCTGAATTAGTGCACATGGCTTGAAGTAGTCCTAGTGATGGGCCAAAAATGTCCTCTGCTACTGTCTTGCATTGTTAGTGAGAAGCCAGCATTTTCACCTGCATGTAATGTCCCTTTCCTCTAGCTGCTTTTAATATTTTCTCTTTTTTATAGATTTTTGGCCATTTGATGAAAAGGTATGTTTTGATATGATTTTTGTGTTTATCTTTCTTCACATTCCCCAGTTTCATTGGGTTACATTTTTCATACAATTTGGAAAATATTTGACCACTATTGCTTGAAATAACTCTATGTTCCAATCAATACCTTTCCCTCTGATAATTGAATTATATATATACTGATTGTTTATCTGTCTACAGCTTTCTGAGGCTCTGTCCACTCTTTTTTTCAGCCCTTTCTCTCTGTGCTTCAGTTTTTATGGATCCTGTGTCCTGTCTTCAAGTTGTTTTTTGTTTGTTTCTGCAGTGTTAAACCTATCTTGTGATTATTTCGTTTTGTATGTTGATTCTTTTGGATCTAGAGTTTCTATTTGATTCTCTTTTTTTAAAGACTCCATTTTTCCATTGAGATTCTCCATTCTCTCAATGTGTTCATGTTTTTCTTTTAATCCTTGAATATACTTATAACAATGGTTCTAAAGTCTTGTCAACTAATTTCATCGTCACACTTATTTCTTGTTCTTTTGACATTGGCTGATTTTTCCCTCTGGCTGTATAATTGGAATTGGCACGTTTGGTGGCACAACTCTCACACTGGGCCGTTGGTCTCTGGACCATCTTAGAGCGATCATACCGGGAAGCCCAGTGGAAACCTCTGGAATGTCCCTCTACCTCCATTTAAAAAAAGGCATTCAAAACAAGTTTCACACCCATCTGTGGAGTAAATGACAGAAATTAGTGCCATCCTTAAGTATCTAAAGGCTCACAGGCCTCACAACAAGAGTTACGTTCAAGCATAAGCTATAACTTCTGCTTTGGTACTTTGAGAAAAAATAAAATACATTAAGACTGAAAAGAGGAGCATAATTGCAGCAAATATTAAAATAGAAGAAAAAACTGGTGTGCCTGGGTGGCTCAGTTGGTTAAGCATCTGACTCTTGATTTCAGCTCAGATCATGATCTCATAGGCTCCATGCTGAGTGTAGAGCCTGCTTGGAATTCTCTCTCTCTCCTTCTGTCTCTGCCCCTCTCCCACTCAGGTTTGCTCACTCTGTCTTTCTCTTTCAAAATAAATAAATAAACACTTAAAAGAAAATAAAATATAAGAAAAGACATTATGAAGGGATGCCTGGGTGGCTCAGTCAGTTAAGCATCTGACTTTGGTTCAGGTCATGATCTCACAGTTATGAGTTTGAGCCCCACATTGGGTTCTGAACTGACTTGCAGAAACTGCTTGGGATTCTCTCTCTCTCCCTCTCTCTCTGCCCCTCCCCCACTGGTGTGCACGTGCTCTCTCTCTCAATAAATAAATAAACTTAAGAAAAGACTTTAAAAAAAAGAAAAAAGATAAAACATTATGAATAATGTTATGTCCACATGTTTAAAACCTAAATGATGTGGACAAATTTCTAGTAAAATGCAACTTACCAAAGCTAAAGACTAAGAAGAAATAAAAAATCGGAATGATCATATAATCATTATCATAACTGGATCAGTAATTAAAAGATTTCTCAAAATGTAAAATCAGCTCAGAAATTTCCATATGTGAGTGAAACATTCAAGGAACATGTTCTAATTTTAAACAAATTTTTCCTAACACTAAAAAAAAGAGGAAATTATCCCCAACTAATTAATAAACCTAAATGAAACTTGCTAATAAAATGAGACAATGACAATATGAACAAGGAAAATTATAGGCCGTTCTCACAATGGGAAAACCCTAAATAAAATACTAGCAGGCCAAAGTGAATTGAGTATACAAAATACAAGAATGTAAGAATTGTTTAACATCAGAAAAATCTATTAATATATATTTACCTCGTTGTGGTATAATAAAAAATATATTTGGTCTTTGTCTCATGTTCTTGGCACAAAGCTCTTAAAATCCTTGGCGTTTCCTGAGGGAAAGGAGTGTATGTTGTTATTCATAATGAACCCCTTTCTACCAAACCTTCAGGATAAAAGCTGATCACCAGAAAGACCAAGTGTAGGATTAGAGGTTTGGAAGTTTCAGTCCCAGCCCTTGACATTTGAGGAGGGGAATGCAGGGGGATTGGAGATGGTTCAATCACAATGTTCAATGAGTGAATCAATCATGCCTACCTACTGAAACCTGGATCAAACATTCTTAAACAGCGAGGTCTGGGCAGCAACCAGGTGGGTGACAGTATCAGTGTGCTGGGATGGTGGTGTGCCAGGAGAGCACATGTAAGTTCTGTGCCTGCCCTGCTCTGCCTCCTATTACCTTGTTGCATGCATTTCTTCCATTTGGCTATTCCCGAGTAGTGTCCTTTGTCATAAAACGGTGATCATAATTATAGAGCTTTCCTGAGTTCTATGAATCATTCCATCAAATGATCAAACCTGGGAGGGGGGTGGTCATGGGAAGTCTTATATTTATAGCCAGTTGGCCAGCCTTATGGGGACCCCAGCAACTTGCGACCAGGACCTGAAGTGAGAGGACAGTCTTGTGGCACTGAGCCCTTAACCTATGGGGTCTGTGCTAATTCAGGGTAGTTAGTGGCAGGATTAAATTGAGTTGTAGGACACCTAGTTGGTATCAGAGAGGAAATCGTTATTGGAAAGAGACCATACAGATTAACAAATTAAAGGGAGAAAAATCTTATGATTTCCTCAGAAAATATAGTAACAAAATAGGTGGCAGATCCTTTAGGCCTGTCTGCCTGGATCCCACACCTGTGCACAACTGTGTGCCACAAATGGGTCACAGGTGAACCAAGGTTGTAAAGTCTTGTGAAGCCCAGAGCCCTTAAGCTCGTTGCTTCTCCAACTTCAAACAGACTCGTACACTTTTTCCTACCGTCATGTATGAATCATATAATTTTCTACTTGTGCCATCGTGTTAAAAAGTACAGATTTTTTAAAACAGAAGAGCACCACTTAGATGGGTAACTCTTATCCTATTGTTTCACCAGTGGATTAAATCCATCGGTTTCACTTGAGGAGAGCTTCTCTAGTAAACAATGTTTAAATGAGTAACTACTAGGAGTTTGTTCTTTTCTTCCCTCCATGCCTGAACTAATGTGACACAAGGATCATGGGTAAGAGTACACTTTGCAAATGCAAGTTTCCCTCAGCTGGGCTGAATCAAGGCCAAGAAGAAGGGTGCAGAATCTTAGCAAGCCTATTTAACCACTTACTCATACCCTCCAATGAAATTGCTGTCAGTAATCATGCTGATATACGTTTTTTAAAGATTTATTTATTTTTGAGAGAGACGGTGCAAGTGGGGAAGGGGCAGAGAGAAGGGGGTACAGAGGATCTGAAGCAGGCTCTGTGCTGACAGCAGTGAGGCTGATGTGGGGCTTGAACTCATGAACCATGAGATCATGACCTGAGCCAAAGTCAGATGTTCATCCAACTGAGCCACCCAGGGCCCCCCACACTGATATTTTTTATCTCCATTGATCTGACTGGCTCACTGGGAATGTAAGTAAGAAAGAGCTATTTTATTTATTAACCTCTTAATATGCCAATGCATAGAATTTCAAAAATGAGGGGTTATTCTGGATCAAAGTCAATAGATGAGCCAAAATTGAACCCAGGTTCACCAACGATTTGCAAATTTTTCATGTACTGCCAAAGTTTTAATTGGCTCCTCTCCTGTTTTTATTCTCTTCAAATTGCCACTGAAAAATCTCCTTGAAAACTCTTCCACTGACCAACCACACTTGAAGCCACGTGCCTGCCTCTATTTCCACCCCATAAGAACCGTCACCAGTGTCAGATGGGCCTGTTAGAGCAAAGCTTGTTGCTCTCCCCTCTCCAGCCCCACTTTGTTCTTAACACTGTCTGTGGGGAATCTTCCTCCATTAAAGGACTTCAATAACTCTGCTCCACAAACTGAAGTCATGCTTGGTGAGTTTCCAGCCTCATTTTTTTTTTTTTTCTGTTTTTCAATCATCACTAGCCAGCAGACCCTTTCTAGAAATCAACACATCATGACTCTATTCTGGAGCATTTACCTTCCACGTGACCCTCATGTGCAACAAACTTCAAGAATTGCAAGCTTACTTCAATAATGTGGCACCAAGCAAGCTATTCCCTTTCTATTCCCTTTTGGAGGTATTTGTTGAGTGTCTCCCTCTCAGTCAAGGCCATCTTCCACCTGCCACCTGAAGGGGACAATTGCCACTGGTCATATTTCTGCCAGGGCTTTGTGCCATCACACCTTCCCACTGCAAACACACACACAGGCTCCCTCACGTTACATCCCTACTAGTACCCAGTGCAATCACTGTTGCCACACTCACAGATACAAGATGCCTTTATGTTAAGAGATGGTTAGAATGTTCTTTTGCCACAAACCCATTATCTGTGTAGGCTGGCTTTTTGGATTTTAATAATCTTACATAGAGTGTACTTACATAGAGCATGGTACCTAGCCAAAGATATCCAGAAGGTTTGCTCAAAAACATTTCTTGTTGGGTCAGGCTTTATGAAATCCTCCCTGGGAGCTGATATTTTGGGAACAAAATATTACTGGTAAAGAGAAGCATGTGAAGTTTCCAAAGGCAAAAGCGTATGTAACCAATGAAAGGATAAAATTTCAAGGCCTGTACAGTAAAGCAGCTGTTAGATGATTTACTGGAAAATTCTTCCAAAACATAACAGAGGCTTCCTACTCCAAAGGAAATATTTTCTTTCAAGTCCATAATATTAAAGTTCAATATGTTATGTACTCAAAAGACCTCTCTAACAAAATCTGAGATTTTTCACAAAAACCTCCACCTTAGAGATTTGTTTCTTGTTCCATCCCTCTGAACAGCCAGAGCATCACTGGTGTGAGATTCATGATGTGTGTTCTAAACTCCAGACTCATTCCTTCTGTACAGTTTCCAGTATCAATAACAGAATCTGGGACTTCACTTCTCAAACATACAAGTGACTCATCCTAAACTAGGCAAATCAGACAACCTCTCACTTTCAATTAGAGATATTATCTCAGATCTGCCGGCAGGGCTCTGAGTGATTTGCAAGGCAGTGAGGACAATTGCAAAGCAATACTTACAGAAGCAAGAGGGGTGTCATAAATGGAGAGAAAATAGACCGTTTCCAGTATCTGCCTTAGCTTTCTACATAGATGACCGGGACAGAGAAGGCTGTTCCCAGATGCTCTAGTGCCTGAGTGTTTTGGCCAAGTCCTGGTGGAAAGAATGAAGGCAACTCCAAGGTGTGCAACACATTGCATTGTCACTGCTCCACAGGCTAGAGAGGTGACCTATGGGGGCATCCATGCAACTGAACAGGCAAAAAAGCCCCAAACCAGCCCTTCCCATTTAACCTCATCCTTGGCTTTGCTGACCCACAAGACAATTGACTAGGAGGGGTGCCTGGGTGGCTCAGTCAGTTAAGCATCCGACTTTGGCTCACGTCATCATTTTGCAGTTTGTGAGTTTGAGCCCCACCTCAGACTCTGTGCTGACATCTCAGATTCTGTGTCTCCCTCTCTCTCTCTCTGCCCCTCCCCTGCTCGCACTCTGTCCCTCTCTCTCTCAAAAATAAATAAACATTAAAAAAAAATTTAAAGACAATTTATAGGAGTTATCAGAAAAGTATTGGACTCTGTGTAATGTTATATGTACACGTTAACCATCCTCTGGCTCAAATGACGAGGACCCCACCTGTACAAAGGGCACTACTGAGCTTACTGAGGGGTAATTACTCCTGAGACTTTGATCCACACAGGAAAAACAAAAATGGCAGTGGAGAAAAGAGACACCGTGATGCAAGTCAAAGGCAAAGCAAGATGCGTCCTGCCACTTGCATCATTTACTGTTTTGAACAGGCCAACCGATTCCTGCCCACCTGTCCTTCAGTGTGCCAGAGTGTGGGGCAGGCCACAGCAGCAAGAGAAGTTCTCTTCCGAAGTCAGCTCTTCATCTGATTGCTGATTAATGGTGAAGTGGCTGCTCTTAGCTTTGTTGGGATGTTCAGACAGTAAGACTGGACACATGGCTTCAATACGCACGTCCATATGATGGAAACTCCAGGCTAAACAATCCTCCTTTTCTGAAGAAATGAACATGAATGTGGTTCAATAGCAACAGGGACATTGATACAGGAATGGGTTGTTCACTAACTATGACATATGAGCTAAAGGTCCAGAGTCGGATCCTGACAGGAGCTGGTACTGTGGGGACGGGAGGCCTGAGCTTGCTGAGCACAGACTCTGGCTCGGCCCCCGGAGCCTGCTTGGCAGTGAAGGTTTGACTCAGCTCTGCTCTGCTACAGGAAGATAAATGAGGTATCATGTGCTTTACTGTTGGTGAAATAGGTTATTTGGGGGAAAATTGTAGAAAGTAACTTCAAAAAAATTATTCAGTGAATATGAAAGGTCCCTATCTGAAATAGTGCATATTTGGTCCATGATGAGAAATTTTCCTTCCTTAGGAAAATAATACTGTCTTCCAAGTTACTACAACTGTTTACTACATGGACCCTTTGAGTTGCATTGACAAGGAGGGAGTCAAACACTGCTTCCAATGACACTCTGTTCACTTGGGTGACAGCATGCCCCCTGACTTATATGCACTACCACACTAGTCCCAGCCGAAGAGTAACTCTAAAGTCTGCTTTGGATCAAAGCAATGAATGGGCCCAGGTCCTATTTGTTCCAAGTGGCGGGAGATACCTTGAGATCAGTTATAGGGTTGTTTCGTAGGTTTTAGCTTCCATGCTACTTTCTATGGTGTGTGTGCCCCTTGGTTCCTTCTCTTCTCTCTTTGCTAATAGACCCCTGGTCTCATTCAGGGATCAGGCAGCAATGTGCTCACAGCAGTTAGGCTGAGGCCCAAGCATGAGTCATGATGGGCCATTCCTCTTGGCCAGTGACTAGCGCAGGGATCAACCCAAAAGAGAAACACTGCTTAGGGGCTTTGGAAAGAGGCTTTCCTCCCTAATAAAAGGAAACTTGACATGACTGAGCAGCTGAATTAACCCACCCTGCAATCCTAACTCTGGGCTTCTTTTTGGAGAGAATAAACTCTTAATTGTTTAACCCCCATGGATATGGTGAAAATTGCAACTAAAATCATCCTAACTGGTCCTCAGTGGTAAGAACTTGAATTTATTTTCTATTTCTGGAAGAGAAACCACATCACAGGCTCCTACATAAGCCGAAAAAATAAGCACTCATAGTAAGCTGCGTGAATTGACACAAATGAAGTCAAATTTGCTCATCTATAAAATGGGTATATAAGTAGCAACAATTACAGAGGTTTATGAGGATTAATTTCTTTAGTGCAGATAAAGTTCTTAAAATAGTACATAGAATAACGGCTCACTTTAAATGTCAAATGTCATTATTACGGAGATGAAGCAAGAAGGATTGATCATTCTGGGCTAAATTAGGGCTAAGATACAATCACTTGCAAAGAGAAAGATTTTGGCTGAGACTCGGAAAATAAAGGAGACAATAATGGCAGTTTAACAACGTCTTCATCATGCTGTTCCCTCCCCAGGTACATACGGTGATCTGGCTGTGATGGCCACTCTCCCGGGGTTGGCTCAGTTTACCTGATGTGGTAGGCTGAATAATGACCCTCTCCCCAATGACGTTAATGTCGTAATCCCCAGAACCTGTGACTATGCTACCTTACAAGGCACAATGAACTTTGTAGATGTGATTAAGATAGGGGTCTTAGATTTCTATCTTATGAGGGGATGGGGAGATTATCCTGGACTATCCAGTGAGGTCTAGTGTCCCTATAAGAAGGCAGAAGGACAGCCAAGTCAGTAGCGGGAGATGTGCTCTTGGAAGCAAGAGACTCCAGTGATGGGAAGACGGGGCCAAGGCCAAGGAATGTAGGACGTCCTAGAAGCCAAAGAAGGCAAGGCAACTACTTCTCTCCTAAACCTCCAGAAGGAACTCGGCCCTGCCAATAGCTTGAATTTGGACTTCTGACCTCTAGAGCTGTAAGAGAATAAATTTGTGTTGTTGAAAGCCAAAGTTTGTGGAAATGTGTTATACCAGCAATAAGAAACTAGTATTTCTGCCGAGCCACGTAAGACATGTACCTCATGTCTTACATGTATGTTCCTCTGTGTTATTTTGGATGTTTTTTGCTGCAAGTAACAGAAGCCTCAACTGAAACTGGCTTAAACAGTTAAGAGATGTAAGATCTCACATATTAAAACAGAGTAATAGAGGGGTGCCTGGGTGATTCAGTTTGCTAAGCATTGACTCTTGATATCAGCTTAGGTTGTGATCTTATGATTATGAGGTCAAACCCCGTGTTGGGCTCTGCACCGAGGGTGGAACCTGCTTGGGATTCTCTCTCCCTCTCCCCCACTCACTCTCTCTCTCTCAAAATAAATGAACATTTAAAAAATTTTAAAAATAATTTAAAAAACACAGAGTAACAGAGTGAAGGTGTTATAGGTTGGTTAATTCAGCAGCTCAATGACATCATCAGGGATCCATGTTCTTTTCCAAATTCCTGCTCCCCCATTCTCAGCATGAAGGTTTATCTCTTCAGATTAATCCACTCATGGTCAAAGGGTTGCTGTGGTTCTAATCCCTACACTCTTACACATTAATGTCCAAAGGTTGAAAGATGAAATCATTTCCTTCATGCATCCCTTTTTAAGTTCCAGGAACATTCTCCCAGAAGTCCCCTAGTAGACCTTGTCTCGTGTTAAAAGAGGACTTCAACTACCTCCATTTTGACCTCAGCCTGTACTTTCTGACTGATTAAGTTCCTCTTTCCAGCTTATCTCTTAACTCAGGCAAAAGACCCTGCAGGCAAATCATGCTGTGACAGGAACCCTCAGGTACTAAGGACTGCTCTGACATTGGCAAGACCCCACATGATTGACCCCAAGACAATGATCAGCCTAACCTTTACCATCCACCTGCATGTACCCACTGACCTTTGTCCCGTGTTTTCCGTATATAAACCTGGAAGCATTTTCAGCACATTGGAGACTGTCTTTGATATGCTAGTCCTCTGTCTTCTCAGTGTTGGCCTCACTGAAATAAATTCCCTCTTGTTTCACCACCACTCCACATCATACCTTTGGCGTCTGTCAGCAGCAAGTGGCCGAACCTGATCTGTTTGGGACCCTCAGAGCCAGGCGCTCTTGCACCCCTGTGCCCTGGTTACAGTGTGGCATTAGCAAGAATGGAATGATTCACCTGTTTCTAAACCACTCACCAGGGTGGGGAATGGAATCAAGATTCACCTCCTGGGACAACGGAAGAGCTGGCCCCTCCTGAGGACTTGGCAGCCCACTTTCCAGGTTGCATTAGGAAGAGGAGGGATGGTAAACGGTGTGTGGAGCATACACATACCTCCGACATTCCCTCCTCAAGGATCCTTATGAGCAGACAACTCCATCAGACAGAAAAATCTTCCAAAATAGAGGAGGCTGTCCTTTTAGCAAAATGCACACATGTCTGTAGCTTGCACTGTTTTTGCTCAAAATCTTCTGCCCTGGAAGTGCATTCATTTATTTAATATTTTTCTTTGCTTAGCACAGCCCTCAAATTAATGTTTACTAAACCAAGGGTCAATAATGGTTATTTTGTGCCTCCAGTCGGTATTATTTTCTTAATTGATTCTCAGTAGTTGGACAGGTGTTTAGAGTCTACCGGAGATTTCATTAGCATAAATATTTGTATTAGAGTGAATAAAAATAAAAATATTAATTCTTATATAACATTTTCTCTGGGCCCATCATTATACAAAGGATTTTGCCTAGCTCATTTAACCTTAGCTACATGAAGCAGTACTGTTTCCTTGTGCTGTTTTATTTTCAAAGTAAGCTCTATGTCCACCATGGGCTTGAACTTGTGATCCCAAGATTAAGAGCCTCATGCTCTACCAACTAAGCCAGCCAGATGCCCCTGAAGTGGTGCTGTTTTTTTTTTTTTTAAGTTTATTCACTTATGATTTCTGAGAGAGAGAGAGTACAAGCAGGGGAGGGGCAGAGAGAGAGAGAGAGAGAGAGAGAGAGGGAGACACAGAATCTGAAGCAGGATCCAGTCTCCAAGTCATCAGCGCAGAGCCCTATGTGGGGCTCCAACTCATGAACCGTGAGATCATGACCTGAGCTGAAGTCAGAGGCTTAACCAACTGAGCCACCCAGATGCCCCATTTTTAATCCTCATTTTATAGATGGGGAAATTTAGGCACAGAAAGGAAAGCCATTGATAGTCCATATGTTCCTCCTTGGAAAAGTTAGGCAATGGTAATTCTCACGATATTTTAAAAGGAAGTAAAAACAATTCAGTAAAAATGGCCTGATACATGACATAAACTGCAGGATGATTTTATACCTTTATTTCCAAAAAACTCTTTTTCCTGTAAAATTAAATACAAGCAGCACTCAAACCTAAACTGAGGGTGGATGAAAACATAGCACAAAAATGAAAAGTGTGTCTGTGGGAAAGATACCAATAGAAAAAAGATAAACTCTATAAATTGTGGTCTAACACTCATGAACGAGACAAAAAACTTGAGATTGATTTGGAGTCAAGATCCTTTGGCTTTACCTAGCTGGAGACCAATATTTTTAATGTCTTTTGTATGTTTGTAGAATGACTTTGACCCTTCTCTGAACTAACATCTTCTTTTAAAATGTGTATGGAGTATTGTGCTACAACCCATCTGGGCCAAAAAAGCTTCTATTATGCTTTGGCCACCGGGCTTTTCTAACCACTGTTTATCCACTTTATTGTTATTGAGTTTAGATGTAATGAAACCAAGTGATTTTTATCAATTCTTGCATATAGACAGAGACAATAATAAACGTCATATTGAATTCATTATGATTTCCTCCAGGAGAGAAAATGACACCCATAAATGCTGGCACCATTGTGTTTATATTGGTTGGCACTGCAATGGAGACTGAGATGCTCTTTAATCTACAGAAGAGTTGGAATTCCTATGCCAAGGAAACAAAAATTCCCTCACCTGAATCCTATTAAAGCTGACAAGGGTTTCAGTGAAGTTAGATAGTTATTTAAAAACGAGACGTTATAGATTTCATTATGCCAAATAAACCAAAGAATGACTTCAAGAACACAACAACCTGAAATACATAAAGGGAGAAGGAGGCTAATTTATGGCAAATGCAAAGCATAAAACACAAGAATTCCCAAAACAAAACAATTTGCATGTGGCAGCATGTTGGCTTAATTCTGGCTCTACTCAAACAGAACAGATGTCCAGAAAGAAAAATTAAAAATGTTGCCAATTTATCTGAATGATTCCAAATAATAGTATATTGACATAGTAGATATAGTTGATATATAATATGTAATATTATATATATAATAATATATAATATATAATCAAGTAGGGTTGATATATAATGTTATATTAGTTTCAGGTGTACAACATAGTGATTTGAATGAATATCCAGACTCTCAGTTGACATTTCTACAGCACTCTGAATCATTGCGGGTAGGGTGTAAATGAGTCCAATGCTCTGCAAACTGATTTGGCTGTATATACAAGAGCCCTACAATGTTTGGGTATTTGACCGAGTGCTTCCGCTTCTGGAAGTCGTTTTCAGGAAATAACACAAAATTCAAAAACCGTATTTGTATTCAATAATGTTTGTTTATATGGTAATTGTGCTAGTTGAGATGAGATACAATCTAAATGTCTAATAACAACAAGATGGTTAAGTGAATTATGATATATCCACTGAATGAGATGTTATTATTCCTAAAATTTATAATGAAATGAGAAAATTTTTAAATATAACGGTAAGTGCAGAAACAGGCAGAAGGCAGAAGCAAAATTGCATTTGGCATTTGGTCTTAACATTAAAAAATGCATATCCTTTTAAAAGAAATATATCTCTAAAGGCCCATTGACATGTATCAAGAGAAAGGATAAATAAGTTGTGGTATCCAGCCCATGATAAAATATTATAAAAATGTTTTCCATGAATGAGCTTTAGCCACATAAGCCAACATGGGTGAATCTTAATAATATGTCTTGATAGAAATAATGTATCAAAACAAGCTAACCAAACATTATGCTATTTAGGCACACATTCATATACATGTGCATGTGTTTTTGCATGTGTATATGTGTGTGCCTGATGAAATTGAGAAATGGTAATAAACACAAAATTTGGGACAATTAATTGGGACAATAAATTCCTCTCTGGCAGGAGGGCACAGGGTCATGGGGAATAGGGAAAAAACAAATAGATAGAGGTCAGTTACTGCTAACAGTCTTCTTCCTGGGCAGGGCAGTGGGTCTTTTGCTAGTCACTGTGTTATATAATGAGGAATAAACAAAATTAAAGATGGCCAATTTTTAATTAAAGATGAGCCAATGACACTGTGCCACAACCAGGAATTACATCTTATTTAATTCTTAACATTGTTAGAAGATGAGATTATGACTGACAGACATTTTTCCCTTTATACATTTCTAGAGTTTCTACTTTCTATGATTAACATTATACTTGAAAGTTTTTAAACAAGAAACTAATCTAGAAAGGCTGTAGATATAAAAATTCAAAAGACCTATTATAGCTGAGTCTGGTTGAGCTAAAATTACCAATTTAGGCCAAGCAGTTGAACCAAAAGCTAGGATTCAATTAATACTAAGCTACAAACAGTTAGTGGGTATATTACTTGGGCCTGATTTTATTTTCTTAGTCCTGAGGATTCAAATTCTTCTCCAAGAATGTAACCATTCTGGGGCCTAAGTGGAAAGATCAAAAAGTACTGTATTTTCTCATAACAATAATAATAGCTGACATCGATTATTACTATGAACCAGGTACTGCGCTAAGTGCTTTTTATCCATGGTGAGTTCATGCTCACCATGATCATGTGATAGTTATTATTATTGTCCAAATTTGACAAGTGGGGAAACTGAGGCACAAAGTAGCTAGGTGCTTCGCCCAAGATCACACAACTAGTAAATAAGGGAACTCAAAATTGGAGTCTAGACTTAACATGCGTCAAATATCCTCCTGAGAACAACTTAAAAAGTCTTATCAAATGCTGATCTTAATACATAGTTACTTACCAAAGTGGAAGCATAATCAGTCTGCAAAAAGGAACCAAGTGTGAGGGTAGATTCAGGGGCATAGCTTCTCAGGGCCTGGATCTGGAGACAGTAGTTAGAGCAGTACAGATCCCAAGGATATATTTAGCAGGCAGGATAGTAACATGCATTAAGATTCAGGCCCACAACTACTTAGGTTTACATGCAGGCTTCACTGCATATTAGCTCTGTGACCTGAGAAAGTTACTGGAATTCTCTGTGCTTCATTTCCTATGATTGTAAAGTTGGGATAATAGTAAGTACCCACCTCACAGAGTCATTGTTTGTATTAAATGAGTTAATTTATGTAAAGCACTTAGAACAATATATGGCATACAGTACTAAGTGTTACTTATTATACTTCTAGAGTATATTTTCCCAGTATGTGATCTTTAGTCTTTCCCGCTCTCTCTTTCTTTCTCTTTTTCTCTCTCATTGTACATCCATCGGATGTTTTGAATTATTTGGGAAATGAGACAAGGTATTAATAAATATAGAATGAAAGATAACCTTGCCAATACTAATAAATTCACATTTATGATATGGATATAGAGGTTTAAAGATGCATAAGTTCATTTTCTTCTTCTGTTAAGAGAACCTAATTCTAGGAACAAGAGATCTGAGTTCAGGTCTTGGCTCTGTCACCAACAGTCCAATCTTGAACAAGTCTCAACTTTCACCAGCCTGTCTTCTCATCTGACAGTGGAGATGGTAATGACAGAATCACCTACCTGAACCCTTTGTTCTGGTATGCTTTGGCAGGTTTGTTTTTTCATTCCATCATGCACATTTGGTGAGCAACTGGGCTATGCCAGACTCAGGGCTGTAGATGGGACATGCAAACTCTGTGACGCTGAGGAATTCAGAGTCCAGGAACTACAATCCTGGAACAAGTGTGCGCACGTGCACGTGAGCATGCAGGGATGGAAGCGACTGGAAGAGACCACAAAATATTCCTTTTGGAAGTGACGACATGCAAATTCTCAAAAATACACCAGCCCCATGCAGGGGAGGACTAGCTGTTCAAGAATGCTTTTCTTTTTGACATAAAACCTGTGCACATTTCCATGGGACTTTCTACCTACCATTGCCCCCATCTGAAGTGTTCGTTTTGCATTGGTTTTGGATTTTTAGGATTCCACAAACCTTTGAAACTTTAACTCAATTTCTTAAGACAGAACATTTGTATTTGTTTGGCAGAAATTTTCTCACTGTTCATATCCAATTATTAAGTAAGTTAGATAGAAAATAATGATATTACTACTCTTTCATGCTTATCACCCTTGACATTTTCCATAAATAGAAACTTTGTTCATTGGCTGAAATCTTGTGTAATACTAAACACTGTCAAAGGCAGGGTTTGGTACACCCATCTCCCTGGAGAAAAGGATGTGGGTCTCTAATTCAATTACAGACGGAACTGAATTTGATAGCCCCAGACTATTTGCCAGTATTATTTTTGTAGCCACAAATAACCTGACAACTCAACATTTTAGTTCTCTGTGAGGTCAGAAAAAGGTCTTATTAGTCATTCATTTCACATTTCTCCATTAATTTAGTGCCCATCATGTGCATGTCCATTCAGAGCAGAAAAACCCACCAAGTTACCAAAGCTACACAGGTATGTGTCAAACATTAAGGTACCCTTCAACCTTAAAATTCTACGGCTTGTCATCTAAATAAAGGAGAAGGACTCCAGGAAAAGATATCTAAAACTTTTTTGTTAATCTATCATCAAGATATTTGGTATTGCTTAGACTGAATGAAAAATTGTTTAAAATTTTGCTTCTCAAAATGTAATGAAAAGAGAAATACATCAAAACCACACTCAGATATCACCTCACGCCAGT
The DNA here is from genome assembly GCF_023721935.1 of Panthera uncia. Taxonomy (NCBI): domain Eukaryota; kingdom Metazoa; phylum Chordata; class Mammalia; order Carnivora; family Felidae; genus Panthera; species Panthera uncia. Next base: position 38,834,304 of record NW_026057584.1, on the reverse strand, counting down.
CAGAGTGGCCAAAATGAGCAAATCAGGAGACTATAGATGCTGGTGAGGATGTGGAGAAACGGGAACCCTCTTGCACTGTTGGTGGGAATGCAAATTGGTGCAGCCGCTCTGGAAAGCAGTGTGGAGGTTCCTCAGAAAATTAAAAATAGACCTACCCTATGACCCAGCAATAGCACTGCTAGGAATTTATCCAAGGGATACAGGAGTACTGATGCATAGGGGCACTTGTACCCCAATGTTTATAGCAGCACTCTCAACAATAGCCAAATTATGGAAAGAGCCTAAATGTCCATCAACTGATGAATGGATAAAGAAATTGTGGTTTATATACACAATGGAATACTACGTGGCAATGAGAAAGAATGAAATATGGCCCTTTGTAGCAACATGGATGGAACTGGAAAGTGTGATGCTAAGTGAAATAAGCCATACAGAGAAAGACAGATACCATATGTTTTCAGTCTTATGTGGATCCTGAGAAACTTAACAGAAACCCATGGGGGAGGGGAAGGAAAAAAAAAGAGGTTAGAGTGGGAGAGAGCCAAAGCATAAGAGACTGTTAAAAACTGAGGACAAACTGAGGGTTGATGGGGGGTGGGAGGGAGGGGAGGGTGGGTGATGGATATTGAGGAGGGCACCTTTTGGGATGAGCACTGGGTGTTGTATGGAAACCAATTTGACAATAAATTTCATATATTAAAAAAAAAAACAAATTAAAAAAAAAAGAGAAATACAAATGGCTGATAAACTATGAAAAGATGTCTGGCCTCATAGTGACTTTAAAAAATGAAAAATAAAGCAAAATATTATTTTTCTCCTATAGAATTGGTAATTATTTGGACATTGATTGATAATACTCAATGTTTGCAGGGGGTAGAGTAACTCTCATTTCTCTGTTGGGCCTTAAAGTATTGGTAAAATTTTTCCAGAAAGAAAAAAGTCCTAATGCTTTGCCTATCCTTTGGCCTTGAAGTTCTACTTTTAAGAAATTATCTTAAGGAAATAATGATGAATGTACACAAAGATTTGCCTTCAAGGGTAATTGCTACATTGTTTTCAATAATGAATAGTTAAAAAAGGTAAATGTCCAAAAATAGGAGATTGGTTAAATAAAAGATGCTAGAGTCATACAATGATACAGTATATAATCCTTAAATATAATGTTATGTCATAATATTTTGTAGCAAGAATATGTTTATGAGATATTAACTAAAAGAGACATCATCATGCTAGCAGTGGTTATCCCTAAATATATGAGTCTAAGTTGGGGTGCCTGGATGGCTCAGTCAGGTAAGCGTCTGACTTTGGCTCAGGTCACCATCTCACCGTTTGTGAGTTCAAGCCCCACCTCGGGCTGTATGCTGACAGGTCAGAGCCTGGAGCCTGCTTCAGATTCTGTGCCTCCCTCTCTCTGCCTCTCCCCTGCTCGTACTCTATCTCTGTCTCTCAAAAATAAATAAACATTAAAAATAAATAATAAAATATATGGATCTGAGTTGACTTCTAATTTCTTTTTAATTTTTCAGTATCTCCTATGGTGAATGCATTTACCACTTTAATAACAATTAAAATATAATGTAATAGTTTCAATGAGAAAAAATAGATAAGATGTAATATAATGCTTCTTAAACTTGTATAAATTTCTTAATTTTTTTTAATGTTTATTTTTATTTTTGAGAGGGAGACAGAGCACGAGCAGGAGAGGGGCAGAGAGCGGGAGACACAGAATCCGAAGCAGGTTCCAGACTCTGAGTTGTCAGCACAGAGCTGGATGCGGGACTTAAACTCAAAAACCGCGAGATCATGACCTGGGCTGAGGTCAGACACTTAACCGACCGAGCCACCCAGGTGGCCCCTTAAACTTGTATAAACTTCTAAATGCTATTAAAGCAAACAGATAATGGCATTCACCTTATTCACCTGAGAGAGTAACTGTATTAAAACGTACATTTTACTAGTTTTTATCAATTTAATTCCAAATAATACAGAGTGCAATATTTGTTGAAGACACTGTAAACACATAGGATTCTGGTGCCCTAGCAGACATTCTGTATAATACATGAGGTGGTTGTGCACTATTTCAGCGGACAGCTGGGATTTGCAAACTTGCACTCCTGTCCATGGGAAGCACGTGGAAATAATAGGAAGAGCTGACAGATGTAGGTACTTTTGTAGTTGAGTCCAAAATAATAGGGGTAGAAAGCCAACATTCACTGGTATGGGGTGGCCGGCCCTGAATTCCTGCCTCTGCCCTTCAATGGCTGTGTAACCTTGGCCAACTCACTTAACCCCAGCAAAACAAAGACAACAATCACATTGACCTCTTCCAGAGGTTTTGAGAATTAAATGAGAAAAGGAACAACATGGGTGACAAATAAGCGCTCAGTGACTTCAGCTATAATTCCATCAATAGGTTTATCACGTGGTTGGTACATTTAAAGCCTCCTGCTCAGTCCTACGTGGCCCAACCTGAGGAGGAGGGATGTCAAACAGCAAGATCTGTCAGCAACGGCCAACGTTCCTCAACATTCCCCAGGGAATAGAAAGTGCAATCCATGGAAAGAAATTGAACTTGGAAATGCCCTTGCATTCCTACCTAATTTGTGTGTGTGTGAGTGTGTGTGTGTGTGTGTGTGTGTGTGTTTGCCTTAACGGAATCCTGTTGTTAAAAATAAAGTAAACAAATCAGTAGAAGAAAAGAGGCACTGTCCACCATAGCTAATATTGCAAAGCCCTGGGGAGTAATATATCCACTACTTTGTGACCTAGAGCCCAGCAGGGGTTATGCTTCAAGGGATCCTCTTTGAATTGCAAGGTTCTTTTTCTCTTCTTTAAACTCGTTCAAACGTTACCAAACTTTTAAGTCCATGGATGGATAAAAAAAATCTCTGAGCAAATTGGTTAGCGCTGCTGAACCCCGGGGGGTGGGGGGTGGTGGGGGGTGGGGGGGTGGGGGGCGGTGAGTGTCCTGACACAAGGAAGGGCCTGATTTATTCAGAGCACTGAGCACGGAGAACAATGACCACTTTATGTGGTAAAATAATTAACCTGTTAAAACAATGATCACTTACGGGAAAAATGTGAGAAAAGTTTACTTAAACCAGGAAGTCAGTGGTGAGAAGGCACTGTTGCCTTCTTGGAGAATCAGTAATTGAAAACTTCAGCTCCATGCTCCTAAAGTAAAAACGCTTGGTCTTAAGCAGGGCAGAAAAAAAAATCATGTGCTTCCTGAAAAACACAAAAGCTTATTTTTTCAGATCTTAAAAAGAGATGTAATTTAGAAAAGGGATAATCACAAGCAACACTTTCTGCTGAGAACAAAAACCAAAGCAAAAAAATATTTATGGACATTCCCAAGAAACCACTATGGCAAATCTCGTTGGAACTTTAATTCATGTGGAGACTTTGAAACATCAGCACACAGCAGGAAATGAAAGGGCATTTGAAAAATGAAGGACAACTCCAGTTTCTCCTCTATCCATACCTCCATAAATTGCAAAGAAAGTCCTTATTTTTAGCAAAATTGCTATCACATTTACAAACAGCAGTTCTGGACATGTGTCCACAGCCCTGTGCCAACATCACTGTATCGCTGTGGATCCAAACCTACCAGAACATTTTGTTTTTCAAAAGTAGTTTTGCCTTAGAATATATTCGCATGGAGAATAGGAAATGAGAACTGTCATGGATAATGACAACTCAGGGCCTGAGAACAAAAGAAATCTGCCAGAGATCTCAAGGAGTGCACTGTGAAGGAAAGTTCCTTTTTAGCTCCCAGTGAATTCCTCAGCAATTAGTGGTTTGTCTTGAAATGATAGCAGTTGCAGGAACTGTGGCCAGAGATCCAGTGCCTGCCTCCATCCTGGGAATATCCTTGGCCCCTGAGCAAAGGAGCTGCATGGAGTTATTGTGGCACAAAGTCTGTTTTTCAAAGCTTTACTGGCCTCTCTTTCAATAATATGTGAAGGAAACAAACAAAAACTAAGCAAAGAAAAATTGTCCTTGATCAGGACTTCATAGATATTTCAAAGTAGAGGGCTGTGCTAATGCTAATACCATAAAGTATTGTTTCTGAACGAGGAAATGTGTTTCAGTATGCCAAGCTACTTCCAAGAAGTATCTTAAACACTTGGGGAAATAAGGTCCAACATAAATGCTTGTGGGATTTTGTAGGTAAGATGACTCTAACTTCCTGGCATGACTCACAAAGATGTAACGAAATGCCATGAAAAACCACATACTTCCAAAATCATGAAAATTTGTTAAAGATAGTATATTATTTTAGTTTTACATTTTTTTGTGTTACTGCTGAGACAGCTTTGCCTCCTTCCCCATCAAATGCCTGATTATAGAAGAAATGCATGCTTACTGTAGCCAAATGCCGAGCACGGGGAAAACAGCACCTGTCATTCCGCTGCCCATGTGCTGCCACAACTAACATACCAGAATTTTTTGTCTTGTCTGTTTTCTATACATTTTTAAGTTTATTTATTTTGAGAAAGAGAGAGAGAGAACTTGAGAGGGGAAGGGTCACAGGGAGAGAGAGAGAGAGAGAGAGAGAGAGAGAGAGAGAATCCCAAGCAGGCTCCACGCTCTGTGCTAAGCTAGATGCGGGGCCTATCTCACAACGGTGAGATCATGACCTGAGCTGAAATCAAGAGTCGGATGCTTAACGGACTGAGCCACACAGGCACCCTGTTTTCTACATTTTTGAAACAACATAGTTAAGATTATACTCTGTGTGTGCGTTCATTTGATGCTTCATAGAAGTCTTCCAAGGTCATGGAGAGCACTTCATAATTATCATTTTCAAGGCACCATAATGTTTCACCACATAAATATGCCATAATTTGCTTCACTGAGTTCTGTTATTGTACATTTTGCACATTCTTTTGAACATTTGTATACTGAGGGTTTTCTTATTCCAAATAATGAGGAGATTTTCTTGCCAAAACATACAAAGAATTGTATCTTATAGTTATTTGTATGTATATGTGTATATCTCAGTTTTGGGTGCTAACACCAGATATTTTGATCTATCTAATATTTATTTTCTTTGGTGTAGTCTCTCAAAAATGAAGAAGACTTGTTTGTATCTAGAATATATAAAGAACTCCTAAAAATCAATAATAAAAGATAACCCAATTTCAAAATGGGCAAAAGATCTGAGTAGATATTTCTCCAAAGAAGATATACCAGTCACCGATTAGCACATGAAAAGAGGCCCAACATCATTAGTAATCACATAAATGCAAATCAAAACCACAAAGAGATATTATTTTATACCCAATTAAAAGGAGCATAAGCAAAAAGGCAATAACAAGTGTAGGGAAGGATGAAAAGAAATTGGAACTCACATAAACTGCTGGTGGGAAACAGTCTGGCAGTTTCTCAATGGTTAAACATAGAATTATCATTTGACTTAGCAATTCCACTCTTAGGTATATACCCAAGAGAAATGAAAACATACACCTACACAAAAACCTGTACATGGCAGCCTAGCAGCCAAAACGTGGAAACAACCCAGATGTCCATTAACTAACGAATGGGTCAACAAAATGTGATGTATCCATACAAGTAGAATATTCAGCAATAAAAAGGAATACAGTACTGATATATGTACGTCATACAGCATGGATGAACCCTGAAAACATTATGCTAAGTGAAAATAGCCAGTCACAAAAGATTGCTTATTTTTTTTAAATTTTTTTTAATGTTTATTTATTTTTGAGACAGAGAGAGACAGAGCATGAACGGGGGAGGGTCAGAGAGAGGGAGACACAGAATCCAAAACAGGCTCCAGGCTCTGAGCTGTCAGCACAGAGCCCGACGCGGGGCTCAAACTCACGGACCGCGAGATCATGACCTGAGCCGAAGTCAGCCGCTTAACTGACTGAGCCACCCAGGCGCCCAAGATTGCTTATTTTTGATCTCCTGATATGAAATGTATAGAATAGACAAAGCCATACAGACAGAAAGCACGTTGGTGGTTGCCTAGGGCTCGGAAGGTTGGGAGGAAATAGAGAGTGCCTGTTAACGGGCACAGGGGTTCTATGTGGGGAGATGGCCTGGAATTAGTGTTAACGGTTGCACAGTTTTGTAAATATATGAAAAACCATTAATTTTACACTTTAAGTGGACGAGATTTCAATAGAGTTGTTATTTAAAAAGGAAAATCTTAGCACACTATGGGAAATATTCAGACACTGGCTCAATTTCCACATTTTAAAAGGTACCAATAATGGAGCCACCAGATTCTTGGAAATATAGTTTTCCTGGCTGCAAAGCACCTTTTGGTATCAAATTTCTCTATATGTACTTGAGAGGATCTTGTAGCCACAGGAGATAATTACTAAAGTTTCTAGTCAGGTTTCAGATGGTTAACTCATAAATGCCTGCCTCTTTAAGAACAGAGTTAGGCTTCCTGAGTGAAACTGAAATTATTTTTGAGAGAAATTAATCTAATTCACAGGCTTTTACTGTAAGTTCGAAGCAAATGTGAGCTTTCTTTATTTAGGGACTGGAATAAGATTTACTTACATTTGAATCTCAGATATTGCAAACATTTCGAAAAAAATCTCTATAAATCTCACATATTAGATCATTTCCATTTCTAACTTTCCTAAGAATAAATGGGCTCTGGCCACTTTGATTTACTTGGCATTTGTTTATTTTTTCACGAGCATTTTTGACAGCTCACAAATGACACCTATTTGCGTAGTCACACAAATGGGGACAGAGTGTGGGAGTGACAAGGGTGTAGAGGAACATGAGGGATCATAAATATTTCTGTGGTTATTTTCAGAGAATGTAAGCTGCCATTAAGGTTAACTTTCAAAGCTTAATACTAGTCATCTTCACTTTTGCGTGAATTTATTTCAGATCTTTTCTGGGAAGAGATTTTCACAAGAGGAAGAGAACCTCAGCACACAGCCTTAAAGGAGTTGGGAAGGGGGCATGAATGAAAGCAGGAAATGCGATACAGAAAGAGAGACACGTTTTACCTACCACCACTTCTGCAGAGCTGCCCATGAACTTGCCAGTACCCTACCCCCAACCCTGTTTTAAGTAATTGTTCCTCTCTGTTGACAGGAATGTGGGTATTCTATTAAAAAGACATTTTGAATCCCTTCCATTCTTCCTCCAATCACTTCTCTCCATCCTATCTTACCTCTTCCCCCCCCAAATTATGTCTACTAAAGACATGGCTTCAAAGCAAGTTAATATGACTCTGATATGGAGACCTGAATTGTGGAAGGCTTTGTAGGGCATGACTCAATTTCACTTCCCTACTCCCAGCTAGTAACCTCATTCAATCAGCTGTACAATGACAATACCTCAATTTATATCTCTATTGCTGGCCACACCTGAAAGCTCCAAATCTATATAACCAAAAAAACCATTATCATGGTCCACACATCCAACACTGAGTTCAGCTTCCCCTCAGACCTGCTTCCCTCTCCAGCGTTCCCTTGTTTTACTATATGGACAACCATTGAAATGGCTGCTCAAAAGAACAATTTGAGAACCATCCTTTATAAGCTTCCTCATCTTACACATCCAAGTAATGAGGGAACTCTATCGGTCCTCTCAAGTCTCACTTGAATCTGTCCATTTCTCTTGGCTTCCTAAGCCATCACCATCTCTTGCCAGGACAAATGAAATAATCCTCCTAAGTGGGCCTTCAGATTGACCCCCTTTCAATACACCCTCCACACAATATCCAAGCAACAATCCTTCTAAAACCCAAAATAGGATTACGTGCAACTCTCACTTAAAGCTTTTCAATGGTACCCTGTGACCTTAAAGTAAAAGACCAACTGGCTAACATAGCCCCTGCCCACCTCTCCAGTCTCTTACCTCACCTGTCTGGAGATCTTCCAGTTCCTTGAATGGGCCGGACATTTCCTGCCTCAGAGCCAATTCTGCCTGGAGAAGACCTTCATTTGAAGGCTACCTTTTCAAAGAAGGTTTCTCAGATATTAGATATAAAGAAATACGTAAGACTCATACCAATATCTTCTCCACATGTAGTAAATTGTGTGTCGATACAGGCCATCTTACAGTACCTATTTGTACAGTACCAATGGCTAACTAGGAAACACTAGTGAATTATTTATGTTTCTCTTTTCTATTTAGCAAATACTACATTCTGTAATGTTTTCAGTATTGCAATTTAGGTTATTCTATCCTAACTTTGACTTTATGGTACACTTAAAATTTTTAATCAAACAGTATATAAATTAAAATTTAGATCCTAACATTTTTTTAAGTCATAGATTCCAATCACTTTCTCCTAGCTTTTTTTTTTTTTCATTTAATCCTGGAAAATTTAATTCAAATATGCTGTGATAGAGAGGATACAGGCAGCATTTGAAGCCAGATGGACTTGAGCTCAAATCCCCAAGTACGGTACTTAGCTAACTTTGAAAACTGCTTAACCTCTTGGAGTCTCAGTTCTTTACCTACAATGTGGGGATATTCAGGGTTGTTGCGAAGATTAAATGAGACAGCATGAATAAAGGAGCCAAATATAATTCCTGACTCATAGCGGACCCTTAGCAGACTTTATTCTTCCTCATTTACTTTATGTCCCATATATCTCTGGATACAGGCATACCGGCAGGTGGTATTTTTTACACAGACCCACAAGCACCCATTTTATAAACACATGCTGTAAAGACCTTCCAAAATTGATACTTAGACACAATGTTGTGGGACTATTTGTGTGCGTTGTTTGGGACACTGGAGCAAAGCCAAAGTAATTAAATCTCTTACAAATTTAGTAATATAAAAGGCCCCAGGCATTGGCCATTGTAATTATTCTATTTCTGGGAAGAAAAGAGACAGGTTCATTTGCAGTATCCCATGCTTAATCATTAGTATTAAATGAATTCAGACCAGAACTAATCAAAGAAGCAAACAACTGATTACTGCTGTTTTGTAAAATAAAGAAGTAATTGATGTTCACACAGGTTAAAATGGCCAAAAAGGCCTTTAAATTAATGGTTCAGCTTTTTTTCTCCCTTTATAGCTGGTTTTCAATGGTCTTTAGTCTGTGATTACTTAAATATTCATTTATTTCAGAAGCCTTTTTGTGCAAATCCCAATTAAAAAACCAATCACGTTCTTAATAAATTGGGCTAACAACTTCTTTCAAAGGAAGAAACAAATCACAATGTTTCATCATAAAATTTGACTTCACATGACTATCTAGGCAGTTAATTCAATTATAATCAGGAAAGATCATGAAGCCTCATAGATTTATTCATTATGACTGAGTTACAAGGAAAGGAAGGGCTCTGATATGCCTTATATGACATGGAGAATCTGTTATGGTTTATTTGTTTAATCATTCTACGTCATAATTTTCTTCACATACATCTTGCATTCATTTGTTTACTATTCAGTATAACTAGAGTGCACATTTACAATTGTGTCTGTATTTGGTGACCCAGTTGCATTTTACAATCTGGCTAGCAATATTGGTATAATTAGCATATATCTTTCTTTTGGCTTTTCAAAGGGGTATTACAGTCACTAAATTTAAATTCCAGTGGTGAGCCACAGAAGGTGGAATCTTTCCTACTAATTATAAAATAATGACTTTTTTTGCTTATTCTGAAAGTTGGCCACACTATAGGGTTAGCATAGGACCTAAATGTGAGAGATTATTCATTTAATTCTACCCACACTTGCACCCACCCTGCCTATTAGTGAGATTCTTTAACAGTTTTCATAGTAATATATTTTAAAGAAAAGGACTTAGTCAATTTCAATAAAATGGAAGATCTATTTGTTTCCTATAAGTAAAACTTTTACTATTGTAAAAAGAAGATAGAAAATTGTGTGTGTGCATAGTGAGGAAAGTATACGGGAAAGTGTTAGAACATCTCTATTCTTACAGGAAAGCTTTGATAAATAAGGAAGAATCCAGAAGATACAGAAAGGCCCAGGATGCTTGATTTTCTGTGTCAACTTGACAGGGCTAAGGGAAGCCCAGATAGCTAGTAAAACATTATTTCTGAGTGTGTCTGTCAGGGTGTTTCTGGAAGAGATTAGCATTTGAATTGGTAGAGCGAGTAAAGGACACCCTTTACCCACTCTTCCCAAAGCAGGTGGGCATCATTCAATTAGTTGAGGGCTTGAATAGAAAAAAAAAAAAAAAAAAAGGCACAGAAAGGGAACATTTTCTCTCTTTGCTTGAGCTGGGATATCCATCTTCTCTGGCCCTCAACATTGACCCTTCTGGTTTGTTGGCCTTCAAATTTGGGCTAGGATTTGTATCACCAGCTTTCCTGGCTCTCCAGCTTACAGACAGCAGATCATAGAACTTCTCTGCCTCCATAATCAGGTGAGCCATTTCCTATAATGAATTTCTTCTTATATATTTCTACATATCCATGTACATCCTATCCTGTATCTAATACAAGGCTTTTGCATTTAGGTGTGGAAATGCAAATAGTCTCATTTAGATAAAATGAGTCTCATTTAGATAAAAAAAAAAAGTCTGTCCTTCTCAGACTCTTCTCCAGCTCTTGTGAGCTGATTCTTACAAAGTAACTTGAATTCTATTCCTGGATAAGCCGGATATTTAGACATTCTTGGAGTGTATCGATATAGCATCTGGTACAGTGCTTTCCAAGTACATGTCCATGGATACCATCCAGAGAGATGTTAACATGATCAAAGTAATTATAGCACACAATACACATAGGTTCCCGGAGTAAAGCCTCCAAGGAATCCTGCAGTAAGAATGCATGTTTAGCACTGTTGAACTGGTGTTTCTAAAACCCAGTTGGGTATATATGCTTTCTTCCTTTGCCTGACACCTAATAACATTATGAGGAATTCAAGTTTGGAAAATACTGATGATTGTGCCAATTAAAATGCTTTCAGTTGTAGGGCGCATAGGTGGCTCAGTTCGTTGGGCATCTGACGTTTGATTTAGGCTCAGGTCATGATATCATTATTCATGGGATTGAGCCTCATCAGATTTGGGATTCTCTCTCTCCCTCTCCCCTACTCATGTGTGCACTCACTTGCTCATTCTCTCTCTTTCAAAATAAATAAACTTAAAAAAATGCTTTCAGCCACAAATAACAGAAAACCCAAAATAGAGTGGCTTAACCAAATAGGACATTTATAAAAATCACAAACTGAAAAATTGAGAAGGAAATGACTGCTGCTCTTACTTCAGTGACTTCAGGGGAACAATAATGTCAGGACTCCCTTGTCCCTTCGTTCATAATTAAAAAATGGTGGAAACAGTTCTCATCCAAGATGGCAGAGAGCTTGGGACTGTCAGCATTTCTTGCTTTCATCCAGAACTCAAAAGCATTTCAGAAACCACCCAGCAGACTTCCAGTTTATCCCTTACTCCAAGTGAGCTGAATGCATTCTAAGGGAGGAAGGCAATCGAGAAAGACACTGGCTCTGGCTGGTGGGTTAGCCAATCTCATTCCTTCATCAATGGTAGGGTTACTTTTAGAGACTTGCATTGTAGTTGCATGCCCTCAGCTGCCACCAAGGGATACTATCAGAACCAATGATATGAAGCCTACTGATGTTTTTCCAGTAGAAGCATTCCCCTCATGAGGATGTTGTCCAAAGTAAGAGAATATGCTCTAATGTGATCCACATGAGAACCTCCTCTCAGGCTCAATGCTATCTTCTCCTTCTCTGCCATGCTCATTCCAGCAACAATGTTTAACCCACACAGCATTTTTAGTTCTACCTTAGCCCTACAGGCCACATTGCTGCTGTTGGACCATTCTCTACAAGGTCCCACAATATTCAATGTGCATGGGGAAATAGGCAAGTTTCTTATTGCTCTAAGACCTATAGATCTTTCTCCTTGTCACCTTCTGAGCCTTTTCCACTCTTCAAACTCTATTCTTCTCAACGCGCTTTAGTATTTGCAAATAACAAATACTTAAATACAAATACTTAAATAATACCCTGGAACAGAGTTTTGGGGTTTATTTTTGAGTGCTACTATATATGTCCCTGACATAAAGAAGCACAGTCTCCTGATATAAAAGGAATATAGGCAGAAATGACAAATTAGTATTATAAAAATTGTTTTGCCACACACTACACAATTAACTACTTAGTAACAAAATAAGATGTTTGGTATTTAATGTATGTCTCTCCTGATAGCTGCATTCATTTGACCAATACTGTTGACCAACTCTGTCCTCACCTTTCGCCAAATTTTTACTCTTCCTACCACACCCACCTCTATTTCCTTTACTCTCAGCAGACCACTAGCTGCAGTCTTCTTAGGAGAAATAGATTATCCTGTCCCTTCACACCTCTATTGTCACCCATTTTCTTTTTCTTTGTTTTTTGTTGGGAGACAGTTTTTATTCTAGTCAAAGTTGACCCTTGCATTTGTGCTTGTGATCTCATCACTTTCTCTGTCATTTTGTTTCATCAATCATCTTGCACTCTTATGCATTTCAACTGTTGCCTCCATGTAGACTTCTCTCCTTTGCCTATTAACATCTTTAAGTCTTCCCCATCTTAAAACATTTTTAAAAATACGTTTCAAGCTATTGTTCTCCTCCCTTCCCCCTAGATTTCTTGGAAGACCAAAAATACCTGTGGTCTCTACTTTCTATTTTCTCAGCTAGGTGCAAACTTACCTTTCTAGAAAATTCATTATATCCAATGACTACTCAGTCTTCTTCCTCTTGGGTATCTGCTAGACAAAGTGAGTGCCAACAAGGCTCACTTCCCTGTGTCTTTCTGGCTCTACTCTCATTTTAATCATTCTAGAGCTAAGAGAATTAGTATGATAATCTAGATTGGGGTCAACAAACTAAATGTTGCCCATCATCTGTTTTTACAAATAAAGTTTTACTGCCACAGCCATTTGCTTGCATATTGTTCATGGCTGCTTGCATGCTCTAAGAGCAAAATTGACTAGTTGTGACAAGACACCAGCCTGCAAAGCCTACAGTATTTTTTTTTTAACATTTATTTTTGAGAGACAGAGAGACAGGGGGTGAGCAGGGGAGGGGCAGAGACAGACACAGAAAGGAAGACACAGGATTGGAAGCAGGCTCCAGGCTCTGAGCTGTCAGCACAAAGCCCAACACAGGGCTTGAACTCACGAACTGTGAGATCATGACCTGAACCGAAGTTGGATGCTCAACTGACTGAGCCACCCAGGCAACCCAAACCTACAGTATTTAATAATTGGTCCTTTTTAGAAAAAGTTTGCTGACCTCTTTCTAGATGACCTATGCAATCTAGATCTAGATGAAAGAACACCAGTGAGAATCAAGAGAAAATAAGTATAAGATATATAAAAAGACTTTATTGATAGAAATTAATGACTCTTAGAAGAGGTGCAGTAAGGAAACAAAATTTTTAGAATGACACCTAGAGATATCCAGTTGTGATGTGTGAGTAAACAGTGCTGTGTTAACTAAGGGAGGTAACAGGAAGCCAAGAAGTTTGGGTGAGGAGGTGATACAGAAAGGGAGTATATGATCATGATTTTACTCAGAGCTATTTTACATTTGAGTATTCTTACACCCAAATAAGGATAATATGTATAACTTCAGTGTCCAGGAGGAAAAAGGGGCTAAGGAGAAAAGTTTGGGAATGCCATTGTGTCAGAAAAAGAAAACATGGAACTTGAAAAGAAAGTGCTCACAATTTAAAAAGTTCCAACACATCAATTTTTCCTTCCTCAGACTTAATTAAGTTCTGCACAACATTTCTCTCTTATCACACTTCATACTTTTTATGTGATGATTTTAGCAATGTAGAGTTGACCCTCTTTATTCATGAACTCCGTGTTTGTGAACTTACATACTTGCTAAACATACATACTTACACACACACCTTGCTAAAATGTATTTGTAGCCCCAAATTAACATGCACAGTACTTTCACAACCATTTGGAGACATGATCAAAGTGGTAAAAAATTTGAGATGCCTGACACGCGTTTCCATCTCAGGGTGAGCAAAGTGATGCTCTTATTTCAACTCTCAAACTGTAAGACAAATGTCCATTTTGTAGTCTATTTAGTGTCATGCCTTCTGCATTTTGGGGCTTTTTGTTGGTATTTAAAATGTCCCAAATCATAATTTTGAAGTGCTCTGTAGTTATGTTCCTATAAGCACAGGACTGCAATGTGCCTTATGTGTTATTAGATAAGCTTCATTCAGGTATGAGTTATAGTGCTGCTGGTGTGAAGTCAATGTTAATGAATCAACAATATATATTAAATAAGATCCTTTTAAATAAAAACCTACATAAAACAAGGTTATGCACTGATTAGTTGGCTAAAATGTTATAAACAGAAGCTTGTAGGAACCTAACCCTGTATTTCCTCTATCAATGTGTTAGTATTCACTGGAACAGAACTACAGTAAGTGATGTGATTGTACCTTAGTACATAATCAGATTATACATTTCTTAAAGAATCCCTTATTCATCTTTTTTAAAAAGTCAATTTATTTAAACTAAAAACAAAGACACAACAGAAACAGTTCACCCATTTCTGGGTAAATAAAAATCCCTTATTCATCCTTATGCAACATGTAGTACACTGCCACTTACTAACATTTTCTGAAAGTATCTAGTTATTACCAGAGAATAGACTTGTTTTCAAATTTACGTGGCTTTTTAACAGACAGGATCTAATAAACACATATGTACTGGAAAGGAGTTCAAAAATGACATGTGTCAAGGCTCGGACCTCCAGGCAAGGAAGTTTGCTTAACAAACTCAGAAATACTTTAAAGCAAAAGACAGTCACAAATGTAAAAAAGCACTTTTTAATTTTAACCAAAAGGATCATTAAGTTGATATATATATATATATGTGTGTGTGTGTGTGTGTGTGTGTGTGTGTGTGTATCTATATATATATACTTTTTTTCTGAAGTATTTATAATAATGTCAGTCAGTATGCTTAAGCAACACAGTTATTTAATGAAAGTTAAGATGGGCAGTTGTAATTTGTGTGAAATTTACAATTAGAATTTAAACTTCTTTAAAGTCTTATAAAATTCTAAATTGATAATAATTCTCCAAATTGGAAGTCAGATAACTTAATTTTAATACAATTTGAAATTAAAGAACAATTGTTTACACAACAACAAATAAAGACAAGTTTCCAAGACAGATATAAAAATCTAAATTCAAAAATAAACAGAAGAAATGTAAACAGTTATAAGATATCAATTTATAAATGTTGTTTAGAGCAAAGCTATTCAAAGTCTGGTCCATGAGCTATTAGCAACCCATTCCAAATGAAAGAAAAAACTTGTGCCAGAATAAAAATGAACTATATCATTAATCAGCTGACTTTTTATAACAAGACTTTCTTTAAAGGAAGCAATGTTTTGATGTACCTTCTGGGACAGGCGCCTAATCTCATTACAGACTGTAGAACACATACTGCTTACTTCTTTAAAGTGCCCCTATAAATTTACTGCTCAGAGTTAACTTGACCGTGGGGAAAAAATTAAAATGACAATCGTAACTGTCATCTGTACTTTATTTTTTAATCCTATCTGTCCAAAAAGCAAAGTTATTAAACTTTATAAACACACCACAATTTAACATTAATTTTCAGATGTGTTTAAGCATTACTGACATCTGGTCACCTCAGAGGGGCTAAGATTCCTGCTTTAATGAGATACATCATCTACTTTTGATATTTGTTTTCAACCTTGGGAGAAAAAGAATAAGAATTGAGTCATTTGTCAACAAGTTCTCCCTAAATACTGGTTTAATTTATTTTCACATTTCAAACAGTGAAAATATTTAAATTAACCTTTATGAAAAAAACTGAATTTGTATGCTGTTTGTGCAACTCCTTGTTGCGTTTTTGTAATAAAAATTGCTAGGAAAAAAGGTACGGAAATTTACAACTCTGTGTATTCTAGTAACTAAGGGGCAGCAGATGAACTATTTTAAGATTCTTCATATTAAAAGAAAGCTGGCATAAAATATTTTTTAAGAATCAGCTTATAATTTAAAATTCAAACACTTTTTTTATTTTTAATTTTTACTATGGCATAATTCCTCTAGAAATTTAAAAATAAAATATGATCTTTTGTAAAAATCCTCTTTCACCAATGGCTTGCTAAATTTTACCTGCATTAGCTTAATATGGAAGGCAAATAACTAGACAATCTACAATTTAGAAAAAACTCATCAGTTTTAGATATACAAGAGCCCAATTTAGCTTTTGCAATGGCTAGTTTATTGAACCAACAAACTATTTCTTAAAGAATTTAAATGTATATTTACATGTCCATAAGAAGAGAGCTCCTTTGGCACCTGAGTTGAACACAATATAGTACAGCAAAGAATCTCTAAGAGAAAGTTGTCTAAAGACTATATATTTATCTATCTATACATAAATACATACACCTATACATATACACATATACACACACAAGTAGAAATAACTTTTTCTTTAAGGCATGCTAAAGATTTAAAAGGAATTCACCATTTAGTCAAATAAAGTGAACTGATGGCTATTAAAAACAGTTTTAAGTTATTTGGAGTCTTATCAAATTTCAGAAAGTTAAAGACTTTACAGTAATATGTAATTCAAGGGGGGGAAAACTCAAGAATTTTTTTTGTCAAAATATAATTTAATTTGATATAGTAACATGATCATGAGGTAATTATCCTAACATGATAATATAACAGAATTTTTGATAGTAACCAGGTGCAAAATCATCAAAGATAACCATAAAAGGAGTAAACTTCCCTTTATTATCACTAAACAGTCACCAGCCACCCTTCTGTCCTTAGACTCTTGCATTGGTTCCAACAAAAGACCATTATAAGGCTACCCTGCAGATGGCCCTCTGCTGGGCCTCATCACTCACTGGAATTTTACCTAAGAACTTTAGAAGAGCATAATGTCATCAGGTTTTATGATCACATCCACCTTGCTGTTGTGGAGTCTGGCACTGTGTTAACAGTCTTACTGGTACTGTGATATTTTTTTATGTATACTTTTAGAACTCTGAATGACTGGCTTACATCCTAAGACTTAGAAAACATCTAAAATTCTGTAAGTTGCTGAAATAAGTCAGCATTTTCTTCTACGCTCAAATAATAAATATGTTTGGCCACCCAAAATAGAGCACATGCAGTCTTACTTAAGTATCTTCTACTTCAGAAATTCTGGAAGATGAAAATCCTCTACACCTGTGTACAATCTAAGTCTCCATCTTTCAGTCCTTATTAAATCTGAAGTATGATGAGAGAGGGCAAGACATTTGAGTCAAAAAAAAAAAATGATACCATGCTGCTTTTTTTTTTTCCTCCAACTTGTATAGAATATCCCTAATTGGGTTTATAATTTCCCTCTTTGCTCTGGTTAAAGGACTTGTCTCATGTAGCAGATCATATATCCTGGAAATCTTAGGCAGTTTCAAAATATTTGTGATTGAAATATTTTCAAATATAAAATATCCCACATCTATAAAAATAGTAAATATTCTTGCTTAAACTTGACATTGTTATCCTAATAAAATTTTGTCAGTAGAGGCATGTATATAGAACTTACCTCATAGAACCTATTGAATTCAAATGTCTTCGTTTTGTTCAGTTTTATATCAACCATAATATAAACCCGAATCAATGTTTTCCTCACCTGTAAAATATTTTGATAAATCCATTTGAACTTGAATTCTTCAATTAACATGTAAACTCACATGCATAGCTTTATTTTTGTCATATATTTAAATATTTTCTTCTCTGAAGAGTTAGTATCTCAGAACAGGAAACGAAATTATGCTTGTTACTAATAATTTGGCATTAAAACACTTCTATGCAAAAGTGCATTTACAAAATAAACATGCCATAAATGAAGCTACAAACCACAATCTCACATTGGAGTAGATTTCAAATTCCAAATTCAGTCCAGTAAGTCAAAGAGAAAAGTGCTAACACAGCAAATCTGAAACAAGTTCATGGGGATTGGGCAATGAGTTATCAAAGCGAAATCTTTTGGAAACCATGCTGCTATCCTCTGGAATATTCTCTTTGTCTTCTCGATCACTACAGGTTCCATTACAAGAGGATTTAGAAGTTTTGTCTTCAGAGGACCTTAATGAATGATCCTGACTTTGAGAGGAAGTGGAAGATTCTTCAGGGTGAAATAAGTTTCCAAAGTCCCACTGCTGTAGCCAAGAATGAGACAGGCAGATTTCTGCTGTGGGTCTTTTCCTTTGAAAAGAAAGCATCAAGTGAAAATGGAGAACTAAAAATCAAGTTGGAAACATCTGCAGTTTGATACACTATAGACTTATTTTTTTAATTTATTATGAAAATAACACATATTCATAGTATAGAGGGAATAACAATACCAAAATTGTAGTACCTAGAGTTTCTTTAATATTGACATGTGCTGAAAATTCAATTCATCATGGAGCTTACAGGTAAGACTAGACAAAAAGCTTGAGGACATATGTTAAGCCTCACAAGTAAAAATTAGTAAAATTATAAAATTCCTTGATAAAGGAATAAAGGATAAAGGAATATCTTTAAAGAGATAAAGACATGAAACTATGAAGGAAAACATGTAATTTATAATCTATTATTCTGTGTTCTTAAAAGCAATACTGTTAAATCTCAAAAATACA
Source organism: Panthera uncia (assembly GCF_023721935.1). Taxonomy (NCBI): domain Eukaryota; kingdom Metazoa; phylum Chordata; class Mammalia; order Carnivora; family Felidae; genus Panthera; species Panthera uncia. Next base: position 38,815,669 of record NW_026057584.1, on the reverse strand, counting down.
GGCTGCTCTTGAATGATGTTTATCCAGTATTTTGAGTTTTTACATTTTGCTTTCTCTTTTGAAAATAATATGGTCAAATATCACAATTTTTCAAAAGTTAGGAAAATACCTATCTATAGTCAGACCTACAACCTTAACACAATCACCATTTCCATTACAACATGTTTTCTTAGTCTTTATCTTCATCTTTTATGATCATTTTATGTTCATTTTTTTTCTGATTATAAAGAAGTGAATTTACTCACTATAGAAATTTTTATGTTCGTTTTTTGATTTTAAAAACTTAATGGCTCATTTTAAAATTTTAGAACCTAAGGAAAAAACTATTTAAGAAAATAACCAGAAGCAATTTTACTACTATACTACTATTAAATAACCATTTATGTCCAAAACACGGCCAGTGAAAATTTGTGTGGATTTGCATTAAGCCAATAAAATAATTAGCAAACCCGTGAGTTCTTCTTCCTTAAACTGATAAGAAACTGAATCCTCCAGGAGATTAAGTAAAGGTCAGAGATAAAAGACCTGACAGCAACAAAACCAGGATCCGAGCCCAAGGCATTTTAAAGTAAACGGGGCAGCTCTGGGTAAAGAAATGGGAGGCCAACTTTTTCTTTTCCTGCTCTGAGTGAATTGTCCTGGCTCTGAGTTGCCAATGAGTGAAGTAAGAGTCCTAAACCATGGTTTCAAATCCCCTTCTTTTGCAGGTGGTCAAAGAGCATTTGATTCTTAAACGTTTGACAATCAGTAATTTACACTTCCCATATAACTATAATTACTTGACTACAGATTAGTCACAACAAAGTCTATCGCAGCCAGCCACGTGTATTGTAAACCTTCTATATCTTTTAGGGAATTTCAGGGTTTAGTAGCAGGTTGCGAGAGAAATAACCCAAATCTTCTCTTCACTCCAAAATTTCCTGCTGTATGTTTTGTATTTACCATGTTTGAAGTTATAGATTTGGTATTTAATGATCTCTTATACCACCTCTCTTCCCATTTTATCTGAAACTTGAGAGCATACTTCTAATAATTTTATACTGTTTTATTTTATTTATTTATTTTTTTTAACGTTTATTTATTTTTGAGACAGAGAGAGACAGAGCATGAACGGGGGAGGGTCACAGAGAGAGGGAGACACAGAATCCGAAACAGGCTCCAGCCTCTGAGCTGTCAGCACAGAGCCCGACGCGGGGCTCGAACCCATGGACCGTGAGATCATGACCTGAGCCGAAGTCGGACGCTTAACCGACGGAGCCACCCAGGCGCCCCTTTTTTAAAAATTTTTTTATTTTATTTTATTTTTTTTAATTTTTTTTTTTAAAGCTGTATACTGTTTTAGAATATATCTTTCTTAACAGACATAGGATTCATTTTGTAATTGTACTTAAACACATTAATGTTATAACTTACTCTGGATTTTTTACTAAAAGCCTCTGGATAAAATCTGTGGCCAGCTGTGAAACCGATGAAAATGTTTCTTCTGAATAATCTACATTAACTTGAGAAATATTGAGGTATGTTTCTTGATTATCTTCTCCCACAAATGGAGATGTATGAGTTAACAACATATATGCTATTATGCCAATATTCCTGAAAAACAAAGAAGGGAGAAGAGGGGAATTTAAAACATATGTTAATCTGAAAACATTTATATAAAGTAAAATTGATACTTAGCAGATTCCTGTCCTCAGAACTTGTAAACTATAGACTTTAAATTGCTTTTCAAATTTCCTATATTATTAAAACTAAAATAACTGTGTTATCTCAAAGTCTGCCTCACAGAAAAAGAATATAAGGGGAATATACATGTTACATAATTATAAATATAATGTATCAAATATATAGCATGATATCTATAGTCTGCCCTTCATTCAGACACCCTTATTGAGTACACAAAGCTGCTCAAAGGGCAGCATTTCCTAAATGGTACCCAAAGACATATTAATGATCTGTGCGACATAAACAGAAGTTCTCTGCAAACAGAGTCTGCAAGTTTAGCAAAGTACAAAATTGGATAGGTGGATTTTTTTTCATTGCAAGACTTTTCAAAGCCTTAAACACATTCACGAGAAGTCTGATGCTTAGGAGGCAGAAAAAGACAACATATACAGTGCATGTTTCCCACTTATTTAGCCGTAGGACCTTTCTTCCTTGGCAAGCCCATTACAGTTCCATGGAACACAGGGAACAAGTCTAAACTCTTCCACTTGGACTATGGAGTCAGACCCCCACCATGTTCCCAGCTAAAGTTCTAGTATCAATTCCCGTTCTACTCCTTATGACATCTGATATTCAAAATATGATTTTGCTTGCCACAGAAACTCACAATGCCCTAGAAATATAATCTCCTAAAACTAAACTTTTGTATAAACCTGACTTCATTTTCTCCATACCAAATACCTTTCCAGTTCATCTAGACCTAGATTAGGTATCTCCCATCTGGTGCTTGTCTACTGTTTCCTCCATGCTCATTAAGTATTTTACCTTATTACAGAACATATCACACAGTACTGCAACTATTTTCGTTTTTTATTAGACCAAGTCTTCCTTCAGGAAAGGGATCTTCCTATTTATTTCTATACTTTTGGCTCAGAGCCAAAGTATTACTTAAAAAGAATGTACAGATAAATGCCTTCTTGTGGCACAGTAATGATACTTCAAAAAAATCTTTTATAGAAAGCCTTATTATTTACATTTCTTTGGAATCAAAGAAACGCAGAATATATATTCTACCAAACTTTTAATGAAAGCATTTAGGTAACTAACAAAATCTTACCACATATCTGTTGCTGTAGTAATAGGATCATAGTTCAGGATTTCTGGAGCTGAAAGCAAAGATAAAATTCAAATTCAATACTGACAAATTTAAAAACATGAAAATTATTTTACAATAATTATATATATTTAGTATATATATGTAAAATTATAATATATATTATATATAATTATAATAATAAAACTGCTTTAATTTTAAAGAATAATATCAAATTGATAGAAATTTAGCATAGTATTAATTATCCTGTGATTGGACATTTAAACATATCTAATGTTGAGCAAATTATATATATACTCAGAAGGTTCAAAAGCACAAATAATATTCTTGGAATAACCAGTAGCTATGGAGGAATGTTTTTAATCATTAAATCAATCTCAGGAAAAACAATTATGAAGAAGTAAAATTTTAGACACTGGAATCTTTTTAAAAATTGTAGTTTGATTACTCTGTTAAGAATTAGTTTGTGTTATTTTATTATACTGATTGAAGTTTTTCTTTTCAGAGTAAAGAGAATCATATATATTTACAACAACATTATGAGTAAATTATGCATTCTGGAAGGGCTTTACATTTTCAAGTAGATTCAATATCCCTCTTAGACTATCAAAAACCTAATTTCCTATGTAATTAACTTCCCATCATCTTCTTCCCTGCCAACTTTTTAAGTGCAAAATAAATTCTCTATATCTAGTGATTATCATAAATTTCAAATTAGTAGAGGCCAAACTAGGATTTATGCTTGAATAATAACTTTGCTTCACAAAAATTATTTCCTAAAGCCTAACATTTTTATTAATAAAGACTTTGAGTCATATATTTGTCTGTCCATCACACAACGTACCACCCTATACATACTTCTGTGAGCTGTGTTATCTATAATTACGAGCATTTATTCTAGGACACTATTGTCCCTATTTGCATTCAAAAGTTAGTAATTTGTTTTGTTTTCATTTGAGGAAAGTCAGCTGCCTTGCTGAGTCGCACCTGTTCTGTGTAGTTGTATCTTTTCAATACTTGCATGGGGGTATCAATATAAGCAACAACAAAAAAGTGCAAAAAGATGAATTTTATAAATTAAAATAAATTTATGTGCTGCTTCATATAACTTAAATTTTTTTCACCTGCATGATTTTATTTGTTGATATAGTACAATATTCCCAGATTATCTAATCATAAGATCTTTTTTTGACATCCTTTTTCTTCAAAATCCTCCTTTTACAACCCTAGGCAAAACCTCACATTTTTAAGCAGCAGCAACAAAAAGCAAGTAGTCCTGCTAAAAATTCTTGCAAAACTGAAGATGATGTATATTTATAAACAGCTTCAGAGTTGGGACCAGGACACAAATAGAAATGACATTTATCCAACACCCAGGCTTCAAAGGTAAAAATGACTGGGCCATGTGACTGCCTGTTTTCCTCTTTTTTCCATTTTCTCCTGTTCCCTAACTTCCCCTTCACCCATTTTTCTTTATGTAATAAACTGTTACACACAAACATTAACTTCTGAATTTACATGTCCAATGTCATGTGAATTGTTGTGAATGTCTCAATGGTCCTACATTCACTAAAGTTCATTTATTGTGTCATAACCAAATTTCAATGCATTAAAATACCTGAATCAAATAAATCCTGGAATTACATGCTCTAAAATATGGCTTTATAGAGATAACATTTAGTTGATAAATTTCAAAATGGTGTATAAAATGAAAGGAAGTTCTTACCTAAGTATTCTGGTGTTCCCATAATTTCCCGAAGTTCACACGCATTCCCTATTTTTCGAGACATTCCAAAATCTACAATTTTTATATCTCCAAGAGGGTATATGCTGCTTAATAATATATTCTGTGGCTAAATAAAGCACAATAAAAATTGGTAAGTAATATACAACAATAAAAGAATACTTGTCTCAGATGGGAAGTAAATTAAATGTTTAGCTATTACACATTTCATTAAGTCATTCACCAAACATCTACTGAACTACTAGTTAGCAAAAGCTTTATGCTCAATGATAAATAAAGGTAAAATTATACTCAAAGGATTCTTAGTTTGGATGAAAACAAAGTTAGATGAATATACAGATTGAGTGATTATGAGATAAACTGAATAATAAACACAAGACTACTTAATTCTGCCTATTATAAAGTCTAAGAACCTTTTGCTGTAGAGATGATATTTAAGCTGAACCTTACAGAATAAATAGGAGTATTCCGGTTAGAAAGGCACTCTAGGGAACAGCATGAAAGAAAGTATGAAGGAATAAAAAATGTATACTTTTCCAGAAACAGAAAATGGTTCAGTATGATGGTTCTGGGTCTATTAGCTTAGACAATAAGATATATTGATGCATGGAAAGTGTCACCCATTGCTTCCCAGAACCAAGAGACTTTGCTGAAGTCTATTACAAAATTCCTTGCCACAGTCATAACCCAAATAGTTGCCAAGGTGCTGTTCCCAAAGTCTGTGAGAAGAATTCTAAGTCTAACTTCAGGAAAACCCAATGCTTATTATTAAATCACAGAGACATTAAAGGAGAAGAGGTAAGGGTAATTAGATCTACTGTTGTCAACCACAGGCTTTAGGATATACAAAGCCAGGTTTATTTCCCATCCCCAACCTCAAGTGCTGTGTGGTGTTATGTAATACATTTGGTTTATCCTTAGCAGGAGAAAGACCCAACAGCAAGTTTGTGGGGGCATGATCGTCTGGATATGTACCATATTGTTGTTTTTACAACAGCTTATTGGTAGGGGACATGGCAGGGCTGCTAGGTACTTAACACTACCCTCTTCCAGAGGGGGGCCCAACACAGACAAACATGTTTTTTCTTTTGAAAATGGGGTAAGAAAAAGAAAGAAAGTCTAGTTTGAGACAAATTTTGAGACAAAGTTTGTACAAGATACCCAAATGGCACCTAATTTGCAGTTGAAGAAAATAATTTGGAATTTAGGAGAGAAGTCTGGGCTATAGGAAAGAGAACTGGGAATCATCATTATGGTGAAAGTGGTAGTGAAGGGCAAAGGATCATGCAAAGGGAGACAATATAGAAAGAGAAGAATCCGATGTTCAAAAAATAAGACACAGATTGATTGAGATTTTGGGTGGCTGTGGAGGAAAGATAAAGAGAAAGGATAATAACGTAAGAGTTTAAAATGGTATTTCAGGGCTTGAGTAAGGGGACTGAATGGTCTGGGGGGGCAAAAATGGAGGGGCCAAAAGACTAAACATCTCAAGGGAAAAATGAATGAATATAATGGGAGCAAAGAAATGAGCACTAGAAGGAGGTTATCTTCAGAGATGGAGATTAGGCTAGAGTATTTTAGAGATGGGGCAGTTTTACAAGATGAGAAATCCAGGATGTAAGAGTGGGATGGGGTACAATGATTGAAGAATTAGAACAGGGAGGAATGATGGTTTTTAAGAGCCCAGTGATTAATTTGATCTGCTCGCACATGCAGTCCTCTCCTCTCTGCCAATACAAAATTAAGTCCATGTAGCACACATACATAAGTGCACCCAGTGCAGTACAGAGAGTCATAATCTGACTGTTGCTTCCTACCAAATCCAGCTTGCAATTATGCATCCCAAGAGCAGAAGGAAAAAAGATGCTATATTACTTAAAATCATATGGTACATTACCTTTAAATCAAGATGTACAATGTTATTCTGATGTAGATAACATACTCCTTCAAGTATTTGTTTAATGAGTCTGATAATGTCATTTTCAGAAACCATTTCAGCCAGCTCAGGTAAACACAAGTTGAAAATTTCTCCACCTGCAGCACTGAAATAAAATTCAAATAGAAACTTGGAAAATCATTGACCTAAAAATGACAATTTTTAAATACTGTAAAACTGTTAAGTAAAAGCTATAGCTATCTAGTCTCTCTCTATAGATACATATACTTTTGATTCTCATGACAACTATGTGGGTTATTATTCCCATTTGACTGATGAAGAAATAAGTACAAAGAGGTTAAGCTACTTGTACAAGGTAACATAGTAAACAGGAAACCAGAACCTGAGTCTGTATGATATGGGCAAAAATCTGCATTCTTAACCAGTATCTTGTACTGTAGCTTCCCAAATCTTTATTATTTTTAAAAGAATTGAAAATCTAAACAATGCTGACAAAAGCATAGAAAAAAGGCCCTTGGTTTGGAATCAAATGATATAAATTTAAATCCCAGATCTGCTATTTACCAGCAATATAACTAGGATCAGTCATTTATTTGTCTTTCACCATCTGTAAAACAGAGTCATAACTGAGCTCAATAGATTTTTTTTTTTTTAAGAGAGAGTGCAAACAGGGGAGAGGGACAGAAAGAGAGAGAGAGAGAATCCCAAGCAAGTTCCATGCCCAGTGTGGAGCCCAACACAGGGCTTGATCCCATTGACCCTGAGATCATGACCTCAGCCGAAATCGAGTCGGACGCTCAGCCAACTGAGTCACTCTGGCACCCATACATTTTTTTTGAAGATTAAATCTAAAAAAATGCAAACCCTCCCCCCCCCCAGATGGTTATTCAAAAATTTATAAGGTATATTTAAGAACATCTCAAGTAGGGTGACTGGGTGGCTCAGTCGGCTAAGTGTCTGACTTTGACTCGGGTCATGATCTCATGGTTCATGGGGTTGAGTCCCACATCGGGCTCTGTGCTTCAGAGCCTGAAGCCTGCTTCAGATTCTGTGTCTCCCTCTCTCTCTGCTCCTCCCCGGCTCATGCTCTCTCTCACTTTCACTCTCAAAAATAAATAAACATAAAAAAAATATTAAAAAAAAAAAGAATATCTCAAGTAAAGCATATTCTATGTGGTAAAACAGGACAGTGTCTGACATGTAGAAGGTGTTCAATAAAGGTTTGTTGAATGAATGAATGATGGAATAGGCAGTCATTCTTCAGAGCAGCTGAAACTGAAATTCAGAAGTCTCACTGACTGACAAGAGGAAGAAGCATGTCATATGTATGAGCAGTCATAAGAAGGAAAAGAAAAGGGAAAGAAAAACCTTTGTTTCTGAAGGTATACATTCACAGACCAAAAAATAAAAATAACTTTAAAATATAGGAACGTGCCATAAAAGTAACCAGTTTACGTATAATTTCTATCTTCTATGTCCTCTAAATTTAACACAATGCATAGGTATTACTTTTATAACCAAAAGTATCCTAAGGGTTTTTTGTTTGTTTCAGTAACAAAATCAAACAAATATTATAATTGTCAGCCAATCAGATTGTCTCTTCTTTTTAGGTTGGTAAGTTGACCAATGTCTTTTGTAGGATTGCCATTTTTCCCATAAAAGCAGGACACAGGTAGAGCTATGGGAAACGGAAAATTAGGAAGAGGAGCTAAGAGGAGGGAATGAACAGATAACACAAGAAGCAGATTACAGAAGTCAGCAGAAACTAGAATAAATGTAAGCAGTGAGTAGTAGACAAGCAGATGATTTGGTCAAACAAGCCACACAAGAGCAGTGACTAGAGAGGAAAAAATCTCTCTATAGAGATAAAAGACACCTATATACCATTATCATTGCCCTGGAAGGCATATTCAGGTACACCTCCTTTTTCTCTATTAGAAGAGTTGTCCTCTGATGGGACATCAACCAACAAATTTAGAAATTTGGAGTGTTTGCCTTCATTCGCATATGTATTTGTATATATGTTGTGTGTGATAATAGTACTTTAGTAGAAGTACACTGTCATGTAAACCTATGTGTTATACATCTTTCAAAAGGCTAAATAAATGTGGTAAGATGTCAACAATTGGTAAATCAAACTGAAAAGTATGAGTATTGATTATACTGTTCTTTCAACTTCTTTGAAGATTTTAAATTTTGTACCAAAAAAGTCAAGGAAGAAAAGTATGTAGGATGACTTGAGGAGGGGATCAGATTGGTAATTGTTATTAGAGTAAAAGATTTCACCGTTCTACTTTCACCACATAAAAAATTATGCCACCTTATGAAAATAACTAAGTCTCCCTGGCTACATTTTTACCTTTGAGATTATCTGATGTGACAATGCTACCCAAAAAGTAGTAAGAACTAAACCAAATTCTAGCAATAAATTTTAGTAGGTCTTAGTTGATCTAGTAATAAATTATTTCAGGGGTGCTGGGTGGCTCAGTCGGTTCAGCATCTGACTTCGGCTCAGGTCATGATTTCACAGTCCGTGAGTTCAAGCCCCATGTTGGGCTCTCTGTGGACAGCTCAGAGCCTAGAGCCTGCTTCAGATTCTGTGTCTCCCTCTCTCTCTGCCCCTCCCCTGATCACGCTCTGTCTCTCTCAAAAATAAGCATTAAAAAAATTTTTTTTAATTATTTTAATCCATTTATACATTTAATGAGTGCTTGCTATACACTTCAGCCATAAGGTACAGTTGTGCCCTTATGGAATTCAGTTTACTTGGCAGGGTACCTGAATCAATTTTCAGAGTATGAACAAAATCCAACCATAAAATGTGTCAAAATTTTCTGATATATTTTGTTGTTGCTATTTAGATAAATCCCCCAAAGAAAATTTTATGAAAGTACTCAATGCTCCTATGTATTCATTCTCTAAAACTAGTATTCCATTACTATGTTTGAAAAAGGTTAGCTCCTTTTCACATACTTCAAACGTGTAGTGTCATGCAAGTAGATAACTTGTTTTTTTCTCAAGTTAGTTAACATACAGTGTAGTCTTGGCTTCAGGAGTAGAACCCAGTGATTCATTTCTTACATATGACACCCAGTGCTCATCCCCAAAAGTGACCTCCTTAATGCCCATCACCTATTTAACCCACCCCCATCCCCCACCCCCATCAACCCTCAGTTTGTTCTCTGTATTTAAGAGTCTCTTATGGTTTGCCTCCCTCTTTTTATATTTTTTCTTCCCTTCCCCTATGTTCACCTATCAAATTTCTCAAATTCCACATATGAATGAAATCATATGGTATTGGTCTTTCTCTGACTGACTTATTTTGCTTAGCAAAATACCCAAGTAGATAACTTTTTAAAGGTTAGATTAATCTAACAAAAATAATCACAAAATATATGAAAAATGAAATCAGACTGATAGCATCCTGGGCATTTCTGTGATTCTAACTTATTTTGAAGGTGTTATATTATACCTTAGTATGTTGTTTTATGGAAAATGTACACAGTATTAATTCTTTAATAAAATTTTTTTAATGTTTATTTGAGAGAGAGACAGAGAGCGTGAGCAGAGGAGGAACAGAGAGAGAGAGAGAGAGAGAGAGAGAGAGAGAAGCCAAAGCAGGCTCTAGGCTCTGAGCTGTTAGCACAGAGCCCAATGTGGGGCTCAAACCCATGAACCGTGAGATCATGACCTGAGCTGAAGTCAGATGTTTAACTGACTGAGTCACCCAGGCACCCTCATAGTAGTCATTCTTTTTTTTTTTTTAATTTTTTTGACATTTATTTATATTTGAGAGAGAGAGAGAGAGAGAGTGAGAGAGACAGAGTGTGAGCAGGGGAGGGGCAGGGAGAGAGGGAGACACAGAATCTGAAGCAGGCTCCAGGCTCTGAGCTGTCAGCACAGAGCCTGACGCAGGGCTCGAACCCATGAACCATGAGATCATGACCTGAGCCAAAGTCAGTCGCTCAACCAACAGAGCCACCCAGGTGCCCCATAGTATTCATTCTTAAATGAACTACTTGCCAGTTTAACATTTTGCAAAATAAGCATTTTCATATTTATAAGTTGATTCTAGGTAATCAACTTTCCTGGTATAAAAACATACTTTTTACAAATATATAAACAAACTTCTTCATCCTTAAAATACCTGAATACTAAAATTAGGCTATATTACTTTTTGTTTTTTATTATTTTATTTTAGAGAGAGAGAGAAAGGCAGAGAAAGAGCATGAGTGGGAGACAAGGGCAGAGGAAGAGAGAGAGAGAGAGAAGAGAGAGAGAGAAAATCTTACGCAGGCTTCATACTCAGCAGAGAGCCCAATACGGGGCTTGAGCCCATGACCCTGGGATCATGCATGACCTGAACCAAAATCAAGAGTTAGAAGCTTAATAGACTGAGCCACTCAGACACCCCTAGGCTACATAATATACTTTTACATTCAAAAAGGCAATGATGCAGGTTAACCACTAAAAAGAATTACCGTATTTATAATGCACTTTTTTCTGAAGTAAATACTTAATCTCTTTAGTTTATTATAAAATAGATTTCTTCTATAAAAAATTATCAGACGCTAAAAGCATATTAAACATAAATTTAGCTAACCTTTTCCAATTGTTGTAGATGTTCAAACACATTTTATATACATATAATAAATGTGTCAGACTGTCACTCATAAAGGTACTATTTTAGAGTCACATGTGAATATACTAATTAACCGGCCAGTTGGCTTAACCATGACCTACCCCATGCTTAATGTGATGAATTGTTGACTATTTGGGTGTTTTCAGCTTTTCACTGAGTTGTGGGAAGAGATATATTTTATTTCTTATTGCTACAATTCCTAACAGTTTTTCACAAGTTACACAATACTAAGTAAATGTGTTTCTTCAACAAACAATGTGACAAGCACACCTTCACCTTCATGCAAATTCACCCTTCTTTTCTCCATGAGTCATTCCTTTGGATGTATTTTTCAAATAGATGGATAAATTATATAAATGATTTCAATTCTATTTATCCATCAGGTAGTTCTGCACAAAAACTCTTCGACTTTCTATGCTATTAGCAATGAAAGTATACTTGTTTCACCACATTCCTCAAGCATTGTGATGTCATTTGGGTTTTTTTGTGTGTACTGTTTAATTAGTTTTTGTGTATATGTGAAAATTTTCAAATATACACCATGTCTCTCTAATATTTTATCAACAGAAATCTTTACAAGTTTTTTTTTCCTAAATGTTTATTTTGAGAGAGAGAGAGAAAGCACATGTGTGTGTGCAAGTGGGGGAGGGGCAGAGAGACTCAGTAAGAGAGAATCCCAAGCAGGCTCTTTCTGTCAGTGCAGAGCCCAATGCAGGGTTTGATCTCATGAACTGTGAGATCATGACCTGGGCTGAAATTAAAAGTTGGACACCCAACAGACTGAGCCACCCAGGTGCCCCCAAATCTTTATAAGTTCTTGTCATACTTTTATCATTCTTGTTCTTAACATTTCAAGCCACCTTTATCCCACCAATTAAAATAAGTACTACAAATTTATTTAAATTTATTAAAGTATATACTTACTACTCCAATATCAAAATGATTTCACTGGTATTTTCATAGACTTCATGAAGATTAATCACATGAGGGCAAGATTTTGCCAATTCAAGTACAGCAATCTCGTGTAGAATCTCTGCTCGACAATCCTGTCCTCTTCTTCTCTTTTTCAGAAACTTCGCAGCATATTCTTGGCCAGTAGATTTTGATATACACTGTCTCACCACAGCAAACTTTCCTCTGGGGGGAAAATGAGGACAGTCAATTTTAACTTTTCCAAAAAGAACAATATTAACATAACACACAGTTACAACTCCAATTTAGAATTAATCCTTTCAAACAACTATGCCATTAGTTGAGAACTATGTTCTCTTAACTGAATCAAATACTACATATACTTTTATGAAATTTATATTATTATCACAGAAAAATTAAAATGGCAAATGTAAAAACAGGATAAGACATAACTGTATTTGTTCATCACTGTTAATATAATATGTTATCATTGTAGGGGAGATCTCATTTGCATTCCAACTCCATGCCATACTCTTGTTATAAATGTTTGTGTTTAAATATCATAACAATCCTACATAGCAATGAAATTGTTTTGCAGAGCCCAGAGAGTATATGTATCTTAGTCTATTTCCAAAGACTGTACCTTTAAAAGGGTACCACACTAACTCTCTAATCAAAACAGCTTCCTTCCAAAATAAAAAATTAAAATTAAAGCAAAAGTGGGTATTTGACATTTCATTGTATCAGTGTAATCGCTTTGCCTTTCAGCACCATGTTTAACAATCTTTGAAACTTTCTATCACTAATTTAGTAGTTGTTTTTCCAGTAAATCTCTTAATATTGGCCAGTAGTCTATGAAGCCTGTAACAGATAACAGAGGTATATGTATCCTACGGAGAGTATCCAGAGACACTTCATGATCAACTAAGAAAATTAATAGTTATCAATAGCTAAGTACAAATACACCCATTAAGGTCATGTTTATCATTTTAGGAATAAGTAGGTGTTTAGCTCTCTCCAACAGAAGTGCTCAGCATCTCAGCCAAAATTTAAATCTACACTATACTAAGTGTATAGTTGCCCAAAATCTAATTTCCCAAAGATCGAGAGCTATTTTGAGTAAGACTATTTTAAGAAACTAATAAAGGCAACTGACTGCCTACCCAGAAAAATGTACGCCATGCCCTTAAACAGAAAGTTTTACATACAATTCCAGAGGGTTTTCAGACTTCAAAGCCCATCTATCGACCTTCTAAACCTGAGTCCACAGGATCCAAGATTAAGAACCTATATCCTAAGGCTCAAACTAACATATGAAGTATAAATAAAGGGTCTTCAGAGAAGAACTTTTGTTCCCTAACTCTTCTTTCTCCAATTTGACTTCTAACACATGTCAGGTGCTTAGCAAGGAAAACGTGGTATTTGGGGCTGGGGAGGGGGGAACAAAATAAATTGCTTGATTGTTATTTTAATTGCTATTCTCAAGGGCCAGGATGACAAGGATTCCTACTCTTTATTTCCCACATTTCTTCAAAACTGGTGCCGGTGAAAAGGACAGGAAACCAAGCTGAAAAAGTATGCTACAATGCCAAAAGAAGTGACCAGGCTATAATCTGACTCTTCTACATTCATCAAAACATACAACTCAATAAATTTGCATGCACAAGCCTGATTCTTGGAAAGAACGTTTCATTTAAGATTTGGCATATATAATTTAAACTAAGGCACTTTCTCACCATATGCAAAAGCAATACAATTCAATGCATTTCAATGAGCATACAAAAAGGTCATCAGTCTTTGTCTTCAAACTACCCTTTATAGATTTTATACTGGATAAATCAAGTCAAACTAAGATTAAATGACTCATGAAACATCATATATGGAATTGGAGTGCCAAGAATTAAACTATGGAAGGTGAATTTTTAGCTTTCTCTTCTAATCACTACAAAACAATTCCTCCCTTTAAGATCATTTTTTAAGAAGTGCAACTCACTTCTGCCAATTCTCACTCACATTTAGAAGTGAAAGTGTGTCTAAAACAGAAAGGAAATTTTGAGTTTTATACAGAAATTCACCTTGTAAAACTAAGTAAACAGAAACAAGTTAGCCAAGAAAATTGTCCATCTGAAAAAAAAAAAAGTTTATACTACCAACTGTGACAATTAAGTTCTGCTGCAATTCTGTAATTACATCTATAAGCCAGAATCTTCTCAGGAACAAAGAGCAAAATTAACTGGTAACACTTTTTAACCTCATTGTTTCATGTATTCTTATGAGGCTTTTTTAAACAATCCAGTACAAAAGTGACCAAATGATGCTGGTACTTATTTATTTACCTGTCAGTGCTTACCACTGGGTAAAAGTCCCATGTAGGCAGAGACCCTGTTTGTTCTAATTACTACAGTTGTTATAAACTGTACACTTTGCTAATGCATAACAGGAACTGAAATATCTGTTGAATGAATGCAAGAGCTATGCACCTACTAGAATACCATACACTGTGCTATTTTAGTTTATATCCTGTAGTTAAAGCATTTATATTTTTAAAAGTTATTTGAAATTCCAATAACATTTTACATATATATAAATGTATATGCTGTTAAATAAGGTAAATATTCTTACCATAATTATCAGATGACTTAGGAAGGAAAGAGTATTTATTTCCTATTCTAAAATGTTAGTTGCAGTTTAGAAGTAACAAAAATAATCTTTTATCATAATTTTCCTGTATCAAACTTAACAGAAATATTTAAGAAAATTAAATACCCTTAACAACAATACTTAATTCATAACCTAAAAAGGCAAAGCTGACTAGATTTCCCAGCAGTGAAAAGTGCTAGTAGTTACCCTTTTGCATTCTAGAATAGACGATAAAATGTGAAAGGAGGGGGGGAGGGTGAGCCACAAAGGAAGCTGACGTTTATTTCTGCATCTGCCTCACCCTTCTAACCACAAGAAGTCCTAAGAAACCTTGCCTCAGTTGGGGGAGGGGTGGAAAAAAACATATCCAACATGTTAAAAAACAGGAACAATGCAAAGTTTTTTGAGAATAGTCTAAAACGAACTGTTAACTTTTACATATTTTCTTTTAGTCTGCTAAAGGAAAATAAATTCTTCAGCACTAACATCTTAAAATTAAATTTTAAAAAGTTGATTTAGAAAGATCAACTTGATTTAAAAGACTTTTGTAGTTCACACCACATGCTAGAATTATGTTTACATAGTTCAAAATGTAAAGCCTCAAGAAAAACAGTATTTTGATCTTAATTTTCATTGTGCATTAGTATAGGATATTAAAGTTAGTAGCAATAGTGGAAGAACTTAAAGCAAGTTATTGACAGATGAAAGATCATGATTTCCAACTGATCAAGTTTTACTAATTAGAAATACCAAGGGGCACCTGGGTGGCTCAGTTGGTTAAACCTCCCACTTCGGTTCAGGTCATGATCTTATAGTTCCTGGGTTCGAGCTCCACGTCAGGCTCTGTGCTGATAGCGCAGAGTTTGGAGCCTGCTTCAGTTTCTGTGTCTTCCTCTCTTTCTTTGCCCCTCCCTGCTCTCTCTCCCAAAAATAAAATAAACATATTTTTTTTAATAAAAAAAAGAAATATCAAAATTTACCATCTGACTCATTAGCCCATATTAATTCAAAGAAAAATGTTAGGTCTCTTTCATAAAGATATTAGAAGAGGGGATATTAGCAATCTGAGTTTGTTTTAATCAGAGTCTATTATGAGTTTTTGCTCTAGAATGTTAAAAAATACACCTGATTCAAGTTCAGGCTTGTTATTTATGATAGTATCTCATTTATAAAACAATGTAATTATTAATACTGTCCTCCCCAAAGTTTAGGTTCTACAAATCTCTCAAAGGAAAAAGTATTTTATAGACTTTCTAGCCCCCATAATATCCATTATTTTGCAAAGTTAACTTAATAAATATATGTACAGTTACTGATCAAAATATAACTTAGAAAAATGGAAAAGATCCCCTTTATTGTGTTTACTGTTCAAAGCTTTTTATATTCAGTTACCTGCTCAAAGCAGTTGCCAAACATCTTTGCAATAGAAGGAAACTTGGAGACATCTAGTCCACCCTCTCAACGAAAAGGAAATCACACAACTAAGTAGATCACACAACTTTAGATCCACAGTAAAGACAGGTCAACTGACTTCCAATTTAATGTGTTTTTTACTAATATACTACATGATGCTATATGACATATATTTGACATGGTTGTTGAAGAAAAAAGAAAGAAGACTCCCAATGGAATCTTAAGCTACCTCAATAAACCTTTACAGCATTCTAGATGTTAAGATACTGACCAAACTGTGTACACTCTAGGCCTCCTCATTTTAAGACTGACAATGAAAAATACAAGGAGTCCAGAAGAAGGTAACTGGATCAAGGAAGGCTGTCTGGAAATTAGGTCATAATATGAGCATTTAAGGAAACTGGCAGTGTTTGGCCATATTCAAATCTCTGAAGAATTTTTACAAGGACATTACATGCAGCTACAAAAGATGAACCACATCTATTGGGTAGATGTTAGTAGAGTAGAAAACAGAACCTTCTGTGCCTAAGAGGCACCCACAAAATGGAACAGATACATTCTGAGGTAATGAGTTCCCTATCACGGCAGCATTCAAATTAAGGCTGGATAAACAGCTTGTCAAGAAAAGTATAGGAAAGATTGCTGCGTAAATTGTATTAGACCACCACTGACCACCAAAGTCCTTCCAGTGCAAAGATTCTATCACTATTTGATGTGAGATACAGGCAACTAAAAGTAAAACTTACTCCCTTCCTGTTATAATGCAAACAGAAATAATCACAGATTTAGAACTAAACAATTTCCTAGAAACATTCTTTTTTTAAGAAAAATTTTTTAATGTTTATGAGAGAGAGAGAGAGAGAGACAGAACATGAGCGGGGAAGGGGCAGAGAGAGAGGGAGACACAGAATCTGAAGCAGGCTCCAGGTTCTGAGCTGTCAGCACAGAGCCTGACATGGGCTCGAACTCACAAACCACAAGATCCTGACCTGAGCTGAAGTCAGACACTCAGCTGATTGAGCCACCCAGGTGCCCCTTCCAAGAAACATCCTGAAAGGTTTTTAAAACTGTATCTTTCAATACACCATTAAAACACCCAGATACTTTGTACATAAAATTAAATAAATAAATATGCCAGGAATTAAGAAAAATGCTTTCATATTTAGTCCTTAGTCTAATGAAGTAGATGTTATCATCCTTATTTTGCAAAAGAAAGACTGCATCCAACAACTGATAAGGCTAGGACTTGTCACCCTTCCTGTAAAAGATCACCAAGAACAGAATTACTTTTCATGGTCCAGTCAACTTTTGTTTTCACACTGAGATTTTCAAAGATAAAAATCAATCATACTATCTTACTATAGATCTATCAATACAAACACAGACTTAGCAAACCATTTTAAGATAAGCAAAACATTTACCTCCAGAACTAAAATCAAACCGAAGATAGAAACTGATCACCATCTTTCAACTCTGCTAAATGTCTTTAATTTAAAGTTCAAAGATGCTGAGCATATAACATAAATATCTTAGTCTATTTTTACAACTTCCATATATATTAAAATGGTAGTGCTAAATTGCAGAATCCCAGGTTGCCCCTTGGCCTTAAGGAATTTACACTCTCATCAGGCAAAACAGGTAAGTGTTAGCGTTAAGTACAGGGTTTTACTTATAGAACATGCATTGTTTGTCATACAGAATTATACCATCAAATATGTGTTAAGTCTTTTTGTTTAATTTAGGAAAAAAGAGGAGGAGGCCCTCCTTATTTGTTTTGTAGCCCAGCACAATATCCTAGGAATTTTAAAAAATTTTAACAAAAATTAATAAGATTCTACTACTTCACAAATATTAACTAATTTAATCCTCATAACAACCATAGAAGATAGATACAATTATCTTCATCCCCACTTCTCAGATGAGGAAACTATAGCACTAAGAGGTACAGAAATTTAATTGAGGTCACACGGTTTGGAAATGGCAGAGCCCGGATTTGGACTTGACAGTCCACTATGCTAAGCTATCTGTTGCCATGCACAGCCTCAAATTAAGAACCCTGACCTCCTATCAGGGGCTCTTAAGCTAGGTGGTATATATCATACAAGCTCACTAACTCTCTACAGATTTGATTTCCAAGTCAGTTAAAACTAGATCCTGTATAATAATAGAAGAAATGATGACTTTCTAGAATTCCAACCATTTTTTTAAATGATCAAGTGAATTTTATAAAACTATAGACCCAGAAAATTCAATATGTGAATTTATTTTTTTTTAATTTTTTTTTTTAACATTTATTTATTTTTGAGACAGAGAGAGACAGAGCATGAACGAGGGAGGGTCAGAGAGAGGGAGACACAGAATCTGAAACAGGCTCCAGGCTCTGAGCTGTCAGCACAGAGCCCGACGCGGGGCTCGAACTCACGGACCACGAGATCATGACCTGAGCCGAAGTCGGCCGCTTAACCAACTGAGCCACCCAGGTGCCCCTCAATATGTGAATTTAAACAGCATACATACCACACAATTTCCTTACCTTCCCAGCTCTTTAGACGTAAGTGTATAAAAATTATTAAAGTTTTCCATTCTCATTGGAGTTTGAGGAGTTGTAGTTAACAACCCTGAAATACTGCGACAATCAAATCTTCTCCTCGACATGTTAGATGACTCCCAGATATGCTTCTTTAGTCACTTATTTTTACCTATTTAAAAAAGAGAATATATAGGATATAACTTAAATGCAATTTTAAAAAAGATGTTATCTCAGATAGACAGGATGTACATTATGTTTTATAGCTCTAAATACAGCTGTAAGACACAACCCTTCCCTCCCCCAAAAAAAGAAAAGAAAGATTTTTAAACAGCACATTCGACCCAGAAGGAAGAAAAACAAAAAGCACACACACAAACTGGTATCATCTCTATGGTACTTGAACTAAGTTACTGACTTTATTTCATAATAAAACTACTATAAAAATCCTCAAACCTCTCAGATTCTTAGAAAATAGTTATAATAAAATTTTAATATAAGCAACCATTCAATTTAATTTTTAAACTGTCATTCTTTGAAGTTATACCTTCACATAACAAGATTTTAACACAGCAGGGTAATGACTACTCATTTTAAATATAACTTCTCATGGCCAAACAATTTTGGTGGTGAATTCCCATTTTGTGAGTTTTGTTACTGACATCTGAATGACTACAAGAAACAGAACTTATTTCACAGACTACCTACATTTCAATATTAAATTCAAACTTTCATAGGTCTTAAGAGTTTTTTCTTTTGGTAGAACTGAGCTCTATAATTTTGTTAGATGAGTGACCGTATATAAAACCTTATTCTACAGTTCTGTACCTTTAACCCATATTTATCTTCAACTTTGTGATATTTACATATATTCAGTTTTAACAAAACTACCATTTCACATTAATTGAATTCATATAATTGCAGACTATATATTTTACAATAGTTAGGACTTCCTCCTATGTTTACCAAAAAAAGATCCAGTATTATTCTTCTAGCACCCTCTTTCAATAACACTGTAGGGTTTTTGTTCTTTCTCTGCCACATTTTTCCTCTGTTTATTTCCTACTTGACATGTACTGTTGTTTACCTTCCTAAATTCAAATGCCAACTATATTCAATTAAAAAGCAGTGTGATAAGAGTTCAGTGTTTTCAGTTTCCATATTTTTGTGGTTTTATTCTTAAGTCAGTAATTTTTTCTTTCTCTAAATGTGTTGGTCTTTGGAGAAACAAAGACCTAACTAGTTTGGGTGTACATCTCTAGTGGTCTAAGGGTAGCAGCGTAGCATTCTGAAAATAACATTTGGACTGAATCACATCTGAGTCTGAATCCAACTTAACCATCATACCACCTATGAGATCTTAACTAAATTATTTAACTTCACCACTGTTATGAGCCAATTGTGTCCCTCCCTTCAAAATTCACATGCCGAAGTCCTAGCCCCCAGCACCTCAGAAGGTGAATGTATTTGGAGTTAGGGCCTTTAAAGAGGTAATTAAGTTAAAAATGAGGTCATTAAGGGGGCCCAAATCCAACGGGATCAGTGTCCTTATAAAAAGAGATTAGGCCACAGAAACAGAGGGAAAACCATGTGAGGACACAGGGAGAAAAAGGACATCTACAAGCCACAGAGAAAGATCTAAGAAGAAGCCAATACTGTCAACACCGTGATCTCAAATTTCTACTCTCCAAAATTATGGGAGAATAAATTTATTGTTTAAGTCACCCAATCTGCAGTACTTTGTCATGGCAGTGTGGGAAACAAATATAGCTACTTATAAAATATATATATATATATTTCCAAATGTATAAGAAGGGATACAAATATAACACTTTTTCAATCTTATTGCTTTGCCATATTTCGTTTAAATTAAAAATAAATATAACAAATAAATATAAATATAAATATAAAATATTTATATTTTATAATAATATAATATATTATATAAATATAATAATATAATAATATTATATAAATATAAAATATAAATATAAAAAATAAATATGATAAAAATAAATAACATCACTGACACAGTTGAAGTTGGTCCCTTCTTTACATGCCCAGTTTACATTCCCACTATCACTAGGTGGGAGACCTTATCATTTTCTTGCCAACATTTGTCCCATTCAGGCCTTTAAATTTGGCTATTGTAGTGTGATGAAAGGAAATGAAATCTTGTGATTTACTTTGCATTTCTCTGATTACCAGTGAAGAAAGCTTGAATTCTGTTTCTTCTAAAGCATGGATTATAATAGAACTCTCAGAAGAACTCACAGAACTCTAAAGATTAAAATTAAAATATGATGAATTCATGATGAAGGATGCTGGTATAGTGCTTGTCATGAGAGTACATCATGATTGTTCAGTAAGTAAATATTGTTAATATTCTACCTAAAGATACTCTCTACACAGTCTCTGGGTACTGTTGAGTAGTTTGTACTGTTTTCATATACAAATTTCTCACCCCAAGTTAGCTTACACTCAACTCTTAAAATTCTGTTTTATTTATTTTTTATTTTTTTTACTGTGTTTTGATAAACTATTTATGTACTTTCTTAGTTCTGATAGCACTCAGTTACATTGGCCATATATTCCTCTCAGAAAAATCAATATGGTTACCAATTTCTATGCTCAATCTATTTTTTTTTTCAGGTCATCTTTGGCCTTTTACAATTTTTTTCTAAATCTCAAAGTCTATGAATATGCCTGCTTATGATCATATTTATATTATACATATATATACACATAAAGAAGGGATATAACTGTATCATGTATACAAACTGGGCTAAATTCCCAACAGTGTCCATCAATCAGGCCTTGGGAAATACAAGAATGAGAACATGTCAAATTCACTCACAGAGACAGAGTACAGGCTCTTGACTCTGATGTTCACCTCAGGGAGACTGTAGAATCTAAGATGTTTATCTCATGCTATGATATATCAGCTACAAAGTGATGTATTCATAAGAACTCTAACAGAACTAATTTTATGAGTAAGTATTTTTTGCTCTCAAGTTTCCTGAGTCAATATGGGTCTTAGATGTGGTCAAAGACTTATGCTCAATGAAATATAATTTATAATAATGAAAAAAAAACTTATTGAATGAATTCCAAAGTCCAACAATGTTTAAATATACCTAAAAATAAGATGTATATACTCAAAAACCATGCTTCCAAAGAATATTCTTAACTCATATAAGCTTAAGTGCAAAAAGGAAGACACAAAAAGCATATACATGATAATTTTGTGGCAAAAATAAAAAAGCAAAGAGAGGATTGGAAATTAGGGCAAAATGTTAATAGTGGCTATCTCTGGGTGGTGGGATCATGACAGTATTTATACTTTCCTGCTTTTAAAGTATCTACACTAAGCAGGTACTACTTTAATAATAGGCAAAAATTAGTAAATGCCTTTGGAAATGCCTTAGAGAAAAAATATTGCTGTGAATATACATGATGAGACCCTAAATGCAGCAACTTGCCCACTTGCAACAGAAAAATCTATCTCTTCACACATATAGGGTTTACTTGGTTGTAGGTTCAAGAGACATTATTGCTCAAAATTTTTAAGGCCTCAGCATTTTCTCTGCATTTATACAGAGCAGATGGTGTTCACTATCCAAATAATATTTCAGCTTTTATGCAGAGACCATATAAGCATTCAAGGTAAGCACTAAATAAGAATTAATGCCTTGTTTAATACTGGACAGAAAAGACAATTTAACAAATTCTAAATTAATGTCATAGATACAATTCTATATAATGAATAACAATTTGTAACCTTAAAACATACACCTTAATTATGAGTATCACTTGTGAAAATCTAGACTTATCCTGGGTCCCCTGCCCAACAACTCCAAAATGTGATATCCAAATATACAGATAAATATTAAGTTTTGTTATATCTATTATTTAGTTATGTTAGAAAAGAGATGACCTTTTTAAAAAAGGATTGATATGGATTATAATAATATAACTAGGGCCTTATTAATTGAGCTACTTAATAATATTTCCTAATACTGGACACTGTCTTATGTTTAATTTTTTTACCCTAGCAACTTTTCCTTCCCTCACATTCATAATGCTCAATGTACCCAC
Organism: Panthera uncia; assembly: GCF_023721935.1. Classification (NCBI taxonomy): domain Eukaryota; kingdom Metazoa; phylum Chordata; class Mammalia; order Carnivora; family Felidae; genus Panthera; species Panthera uncia. The sequence goes on along the minus strand of NW_026057584.1, from coordinate 38,793,020 downwards.
AGGCATTTTTATGACTATAAATGTAGCTGAAAACAGCACTGGGCAATCAGCAATTCTTTTAAATACATGTTAATACAAAAATCTTTTTTTGAATTGTGATACATTTCAGACTAGCTCTGAACACAGCTACGTCTCAGAAAAAAAAAAGCGAGCACATTTCTGAAGACAGAACCTGACATTTACCTACTTATTGTTAATATACTACAGACTGCTTAAGGCATACATATAGCGTTCTATATTTTCCTTCTATTTACTGCACTTGACCCAGTTGCCACAGCCTAGATATTTTTCCATTTCTTCTCCTTTGGCCAATTTTACATATAATGGACCATGAATGTTACCTTTGTCTAAACCTCCCACAAACATCTGGTTGCCCATCATGTAAGATTTAATCCTTGGGTACATGAAGGCTATCAGTCAGCTCTCTGTCTCTGTGCCTTCCCACCAATTTCTCTTTAACTCCAACAACAACCCCAGACCTTTCCTTATTTTCTACCACAATTCACATAACTGATTCTACATTGCCAATATGTCCCAATCTATTTGAAATTCATTTCATAACATTTTATTAGGCTATACTAATTAAAAAAAATCTTAAGGGACTTAGTAGGTAACTGTGAGTGTGTGTGTGTTCAGGGACACAGTCAAGCACTAGAAACAGTAAGAGGGTAATAGAGGCAAGATAAAATTAAGCTTCCAATTATACAGTACCTCAAACTTATTTTCAAATATTTTTCTTTCATTAATTCCCATTACAATAATTACAATAAGAATTCAGATATGGATCAGTGAAGGAAGTAACAGAGGAAATGTTAGGTTTGGTCTGGGCCTTAACTTACTTGAAAGGAGAAAGCAATGTGATGTGATCAGAAGTAAAACAACCTATAAATAGCTCTATTTTTAAAAATATTCATCACAATATTCATTTCAAAGTTATCAATAAAAATACTTTATAAGAATAGAATATTTAATATACAATAAATGAAAACATCTACAGAATTAAATCGTCTGCTTTTATCCCTTCATTAGCTACCCAGTACCGATAAGCTAAAGCCCTTCCTGCATGGCAGAGAAAAGCCTTTTGAGGCCAGGTACACACCAGTTTCATTTCCTGCCACACTTTTTTTTTGCCTCCACATCTCTGAAACATTCTTTCTACTTCTCCTTAAAAGGCTAAGTCTTCTCACACACGCTTCATATCTCAACACAAAATGTCACCTCCCCCAGGAAGCTTTGCCTAAAACCCACAGGTTGGTCTAAATGCCTGAACTTTATACTTCAAAGAGGAGGACTAGGAGGACCCCCGACAGACCTCTTTACCTCAACAAGTAACATGTTAGGCCGCAGTTCTCTTTAGTGTCTAAAGGGCAGCAACATTTACTTGTGAGTCTAAACTCCCATCATGGTGTCTGGCACCAGATAGTAATTTTTTTTAATGTTTGATGAACTGAATTATAGGAATTATGAAATACAGCAACAAGAATTTTTAGGTGCATCTCGGATCTTCAAGGGTTTAGCAGAACTTGAGATCCATCTTGAAATTAATAGTATTGGAGCTTCAAGCAGCTTAGTCTCTGCTTAATCAATACTTGGCTAAATAAAATAAGAAATATTCTAAACTGCTATTAGAGAATTTAAATTCTAAACAGCATAGCCATAAAGCTTAGATAAATGGAGAAAATTATTTTTTCATATACTGTAATGTAATACCAACAATTTATTTCGTATTTACCTGTCTTCTCAGACTAAGTGGCCACATTTTTTTATGTGAATACCTATTTCAGCTAAGAATATCAATATTTTAAAAGCTACCTCATTCAGTAAATTCAGAAATTTGTCCTGGTAAGGACTGACCAATCTACATACACCAATCTACAAGAAAATTCAAAAGGCAACTGGTAACAATGCAAGGCACAAGATTACGGGGAAAGAACTCCTTTCTATGTCAGCATTTAATAGCTACCAGTTTTTCCTAGGAAACAGAGGAACTAGAGAGTTATTTATCTAGTGTCCATCAAAATAAAGTAAGAACTTTCTGCTAGGATGGCAGAAGACTCCATTTTTAAGCCACTGATTAGAAGTAAAGGGACAGGGATGAAGAGGATTTTTAATTTCAAGGAAGAGACTATATTCCTTTTACTAACTATATTCTAATAATAGGTTTTGTTGTTTTGTTTGTTTTTCAAGATTGAATAGGAAGTGTAAGTCAGGAATTTAATCCTGGAAATCACAAAAGGAAGCCAGCTGACTCTAGCCCAACCAGTCTAAGCACATACTACCCAAGGGCTGAAGTTCCAGGTAACGACCCCATGCCTGACTGTGTGCCATGACAGTAAAGCCCGGGGCTGTCTCTTCTACCTTCAGAAGGAAAAATTAAACCCTATAATGTGAACAGGACAGGAAGATGCTGAAAAACAGAAATACAGTGGACCAACAAATACATAGGGCTTGTCATTCATCAAATGGAAAATTAAGTTTCTATTGTAAAATAAAGTACTGTTTACACACCGTTCCACTGAAGTACCGTTTGTTCAGTAATCATTACAACACAAAATGGAATATGATCCTTTAAGGATTAAAGATGAAGCTACCATCTCATTGTTAATATCAAAATTTTAAATGCTTAAAGTAGAACTATGCCCTCTTATGGTGGAGAAATTGCAAAGGGTCAGGGATGCACCAAAATACACTACAAATATTGAAAGAAATTGATTAGCTTAGATGTTTAAAGTAGCATTCCAGTTCAGGGTTAAATGTTATTGGAAAAAAGGGGGAAATAAAAGATATTTTTAAAAATTTAACAAAATATGTCTTGAAAATTACATCACAACATATTTAGACAAAAATATGTTTGTAATTTTATTTTTTTGTAACTTAATTTATAAGTACATCTGTTAATTGAAATATTCAAAGAAATATCCTTTAATATTAGTCTACCAGAGAATATAAGCTACTTAAAAATAAAATCCTTGAATTTTGTCATCACTATTACGGAAAACTATAGCAACTAAAACATTAAAGTTGTTCCAAGTGGAAAGGAAGTATATAAATGACTGTTAATGTTACTGATACAATCAATAGCCACAGAATGCAAAAGAATTCTTAAAAAACACAAGAATCAATCAAAATCTTTTAAAAGCAGTCAATCTAGCAGCACTATTCTTAGCTGCCAATTTTATATACAGGAAATATGCACTACAATATAATATGCATGCAATTTTGAGACAATTTTAGGATTTAGTGAAAGTGTCAGCAATTGATTTCCTTGATTCATGGGTTTTTAATTGGGTCTCTTGAGGACAACAGGCAATTTTTGATAAGGATATTCTCTCATAATTATCAAACAGTTTCAAAACAAAGCTTTTAAATGTTTACTTAACACAAGTAAAGCACTGCCAAATGCAAGCTTAAAAATAAAATTGTTTGATTAGAAACATGTCATAAAATGCCTTTATCTTTTTCAGAATTGTTATTAATGTGCTGACATAGTGACTAATTAGTCAAGGCTTGACTTTCCTAAAAACTGATTCTATCTTAACCAAATTGTAATTCACTATTCAGAGTCCAAAAGCAACTACCTACAACCATTCTGTCCACACACAAAAAAGAAAGACTTTCAAATGACTACACAAGTTTTACTTTCAAAACTTAAATATATTGCCATGTAAATATATTCACTTCAATTTTTGATTCATAATTTAGAAAATGACCTAAAATGCATGTTATGCATCTCAAAAATAAGCAGATACTAATTCTGCTTATTAACATATTAGAAAAATTTTTTAAAAATGAAACATCTCACAGAAGGATAAAGAGGGAAGAAGAGAGGACTTAAATTAGAGCACTGCTTCTATGGACAACTTTTTCAAAAATACAAAGTTCTATGGGTAAATGGCTTAATACTTATAAAACAAACACTTTAGAAGTTGTTAAAAACTTACTTCTGGACAGTTCACTATAAAACTGTAAAATAGTGTATCCATGAGAAAATTGGCTTATTATATTTTCCTTTAATAAAGTTGTACTCGTGGGCTTATATTGCCAGGTTACATACCTAGGCCACCACTTGCCCAATCTTCCCTGCAGACCACGCTGTCTCAGCGCACACATTCCCAAAGATGAGAACTTAAAGGGGCCACGCCGCATCAAACATCTCTGCCAAGGTTCAGCATTTCACCGGTACCAGAGGTAAACATTACGTTGGCAAAACAGTGAATGCGATACACAGACCTAATAGTATTGAAATCTGATCAGTACCTGGTTGGATTTTTAAATGTATGTTTTTAATTTTAATTTGCAAGTTTGCGTCCGAGTGTCTCTTAGTCCCATCACAGACCGAGGAAGAAAACGATCAGCTACCAGCTGCCATAAAGTCTCTTTCAACTTTGTCTCTACTAATCCCTCCACGGGAATTCAAATGAAGCGCTTTTCCCTACATAATAAAACCAAGAGCTGGATAAACTTCAATACTGTAACCATGACGTAGTTGTATAGTTTGAGGATGACTCGTCTACACTTAAGTGATTTACACGGCATCAAAATAAAATCAGATCGCTGAACATTACTGAAACAACTGCAATTCGTCTGCTCCATTCAGTGACTTTAAGACACTGTTCACAAGCAGTTACCGAAAATGCCCCACGAGATGAGCACCAAACTTTCTCGAGACCAAAGGCAGCTGTGAGCAGAACGTGTCCACCAGTCCAGAGGTGAATACGTCCTGTGCCCACAACACAGCTGTGAACTCGGGAGGGACAGGAAGGACCACATCGACGCAACGTGGAAGGGGCGCGAGTGAGCGGGTCGCGCAGGGAGCCCCCGCGGGACGCCACCCGGGAGAGCCCAGGCGAGCCAGGCGACCGCGCGCACACGCAAGACACGCTGAGTGGGGGGTTGGGAGGACCACCGACCGTCCTCGCCCCGAACCCGAGGGAACTCGCGAAGCAGGACTCCGGCCGGAGAGCAGAGACGGGCCCCGGGCAGTCGGACCACCTATTGCGAGGCAGAGTCCCAACCCACCTCCACTAGGCTGACGGTCGGAGTTCTGGGGAGACCCTTAATTCGCCCACACTGCCTGTATCCCTCCTCGGGACCGCTCCCACGTTTGGGGTCTCCGTATCCAGGGTAAAAGGGGCGGGTTCACGGGTTCAGAATCGCAGCCCCGAGCCTACCCCACCAGTCGCGGCAGGACCGCGGTCGCGCGAATCGGAAGACACTGACCGCTCGGGCCACAGGAGGTTCTCTCGGGGCTGCCCCCCTCCAAGGGGGCTCCCGTCCAGCCACACGCCGGTGGCCACCACCGGACTTGTTCTCCAGCTCTAGCCCAGTGAGGCGCCAGGTAGCTCCGAGCGTGGCAGGACCCACTTTTACTCTTCTGGACAACGGCCAACAGCAGTGACCTGTTTCCCTGTGAGGTGGCTCCCGGCGACGGCAGCAGAGACGGTGACCGGAGATTACAGTTGAGGTTTGAAAACTGCAGCCGCGTTGCGGGGCAGGGCTGTATGCTAGGACCCACCCCCTCGGCCGGGAGAGCCAATCCGAGAGCGCACGGAGGGCGGGGCTGTCACGTGACGGGTGGGGCGGGGCGCCGGCCGGTGGCGCGTGCTGCGGGGCTGGAGGGGCCCCAGAGCGGTGAGAGGGTGTGGCCCGCGCGGGGCGGGCCAGAGGCTGGGCGGAGCTGCGGAGCAGGTGGGGACGCCGGGCTAATTGCGGCCAGGGAGGGGTGAGACCGGCGCTGCCAGGGCTGAGCGCAGGGCTGTAACCTTAACTGGGTGCACCATTACCTGCCTTCAGAGTGGTCAGCCCACGAGGCGTGAATATCTGCAGATTGGGAAGAGGAAGAAGTAAAGTTACTCCCAGCTGCTCGGTCATTCCCAAACTTCTGTGTCTACCAAAGACTTGTTTTCTAACTCTTCCTAGTCATGTTCTCTATGGCTTGAACCCATTCCGCAAGTGGAGCCCCAGGTTGCTACAACTTGGCAGGCATCAGCATCGCTTGGGATTTTATGGAGCCTGAGCGCCACCACTAAAGTTCGCTTGAGGAAATGGAGTCCTGAGGCATAGCTGAGAGCAGAGTAAAGGAGAGTCCCCCTAGGATGAATTGCTGATTTTGCATATAGGATGCTAAGGGAAAAGATGAAAGCGCACAGCACCTGCTCAGGATCTGTTATCCCTTGAAGAAAATGAAAAGGTTGAACGTTCTCTGCAAGACACCACTGAATGTTTAAAAATATATATAATGTAGGATTGGTTGCCGAGTATATTTACAGTAATTGTCGAAGATTACTGGGAAAATATATTGGGAGAGGAAAAGTTCTGTTTTGAAATGCTGTAACATTTAGTCAACATTTAAAAAAAAATTTTTTTTAACGTTATTTATTTTTGAGAGAGAAGAAGTGAGAGAGGGGCAGAGAAAGAAGGAGACACAGAATCCGAAGCAGGTTCCAGGCTCTGAGCTTTCAGCACAGAGCCTGAGGCAGGGCTTGAACCCACAAACCATGAGATCATGACCTGAGCCAAAGTCAGAAGTTTGACTGAGCCACCCAGGCGCCCCGAGTCAACACTTAAAGAGGAGGTTTTCTTCTATCCCAGTAGGCCAAGCAAATTCTGATCAAGCCATTTCTTTGCTCTTCATGCTGTATTTTTCTTAAGATAAATGCATAAAATGCCTCATAATCATTTAATGAAGTTTGTTGTTACTTAACTGACTCATCACAGTTTAATGTGCTTATTCTCTAAGCCTCTCGCTTGGAGAATACTTCCATCTAGTTTCTTGTTAACAACTGAACTGACTAAAGAAGTCTACAGTTATGATGGAAGCAAGCAAACTAACTGAAAGCTGCATGGTGAAATGCACTTTTTAGCTATCATCATTTAAGAGTCCACAAACCGGTAAGACTGTTCCTATCTTTTCTTTTATGAGCACTGGGGCAGTACCCCAGAGGTCTGAGTACCAGCACTGGAACCAGTAATCTCTGGGAATCACGGGACTACATCATTGTGGTGATTTTTGGTGTGTGTGTAACGCTAGACCTCCTCAAGTCTAACATTTGATCATTCGCCAGCTCTTATTCTCCTCACACTCAATCTGCCTTCTCCTCTTGTCAGCAAAGCCAGTCCCACATCACCTCACACCTAAAGGCAGACCTTTCTCCCTCCATCACTGCTTTAAATCAACCCTCCTTGCATTCACAAGCCCTAGGCTCCAACCAATCAACTTCTAGAAGATCTTTGCGTACCTTGCATTTCCAGCCTCTGCCGTAGCTCTAGACTTTCACCATCATCCTCATCAGCACCTGTTCATCAGTTTCCAACTTTGAGAAGGTTATCCTCTCCAGAAATCGGAAATCTTTACTGATTTCTCCTTTCCACTCCCAGCTTGATCACCTCTTTGCCTTATGTTGCGCACATTGTACTCATCCCATGTTTCTCTTATGCCCCTAAATAGATTGTTAACCCTTGTGCCTGATGTCAGATTTGCCGGCCAGGATTTAGCACATTATGCCAAGGATGTTCTACCCGAGTTGCTTGGCCTCAGGAACTATGGTTCAGGTAACAAGGAATTGCTGGTGCAGAGGAGCAGACTAGACCATCTGTGCCTTGCAATAAAATTCAGGAGTCAATATGTCCCTCCATTCAACCTAATTTACCTAAAGTCATTCACAACCTTGTCAAAGGTGCACATCTTGCTCTCATTCCTTTGAGTAGGAAATCCTCTTGTGACCTAATGGTCATTTTGTGGTCATTGCCTCTGACCACAGAGTTCATTAAGTTGATCCTCGAATGCCACATACTGACCAAAGATAATGGTTACTATATGGGCTGACTGTGTACCTGCCAAATTCGTATGTTGAAGTCCTAACCCCCAGTACCTCAGAATGTGACTATATTTGGAGATAAGGCCTTTAAGGAGATAATTAAAGCAAAATGAGATTATATAGGTAAGTGTTACCTAAGATGAAGAGATCATACCATCAACAAAATGAAAAGGCAGTCTACTGAAATGGGAGAATATTTGCAAATCATTCTCTGGCAAGGTGCTAACATTCAAAATATATAAAGAGCTCATACAACTTCATAGCAAAAAAACAAACAATCTGATCTTAAAATGGGTAGTAGAACTGAATAGACATTTCCCAAAGGAGTCATACAGGTGGCCAACAGGTACATGAAAGGATGCTCAACATCATTCATCATCAGGGAGGTGTAAATCAAAACCACGATAAGATGTCACCTCATACCTGTCAGAATGGTGATTATCAAAAAGACAAAAAAATTAATAATAACAAGCGTTGGTGAGGATGTGGAAAAAAGGGTACTCGTGCACTGGAAGTAAGAATGTAAATTGGTGCAGCCACTAGGGAAGAGTATGGCGGTTCATCAAAAAAATTAAAATATAACTAGTATATATCCAGTAATTCCACGTCTGCATATTTGCCCAAAGAAAATGAAGACATCAACTCTAAAAGATATATGCATTCCCGTGTCCGTTGCAGCATTATTTACAGTAGCCAAGATATGGAAACACCTAAATGTTCATCAATGGATGCATGGATAAAGAAATTGTGGTATGTATACAAGGTAATATTATTGAGCCATTAAAGGAAATGAAACCTTGCCATTTGCAACAACGTAGATAGGCCTCAAGGTGAAATAAATGCTAAGTGAAATAAGTCAGGCAGAGAAAGGTGAATACCATACGACCTCACTTATATGGAATTAAAAGCAAAACAAAAGAAAAAAAAATCAAGCTCATAGATAAAGAACAGATTGGTGGTTGCCAGAGATGAGGGGTGAGAGATGGGAGAAATGGGTGAAGGGGGTCAAAGGGTACAGACTTCCTGTTATAAAATAATTAAGTCATGGGGATATAATATACAGCATGGGAACTACAGTTAATAATACTGTACTGCATATTTGAATGCTGCTAAGAAAACAGATCGTAAAGTTCTCATCACTAGGAAAAAATGTGTTTTTAACGATGATAGATGTAACTAGATTTATTGTGATTATTTTGCAATGTATAAAATATTAAATCATTATGTTGTATATCCATAACTAATATAATATTATGTCTGTAAATTATGTCTTGATTTAAAAAATAATTTTAAAAAGAGATTGCAACACAGCCTAAGGGCTGACCATGTGAGGACACAGTGAGAAGACAGTCATCTGCGAGCCAAGGGGAGAGACCTCAGAAGAAACTAAACCTGCTGACACCTTGATCTTGGACTTCTCACCTGCAGAACTGTGAGAAAATAAATTTCTGTTGTTTAAGCCATGTCTTCTGAGGTATTTGTTATGGCAGCTCCAGCAGACTAACACAGTGGTCCTTTCCAGTCACTGCAAATGAGTCACTGTATGTGACCAGAGGTGGTGGTCCTTTCTGTTCATGCCACAATGTTCATCATATTGTGCCCAGGGAAAGTAACCCTCCCCAGTCACAGCAGGTCTGTCACCACATGCTGAACATATACTGACTGGGGATATCTGGACACATCCTCCCTGATAGTGCATTTATTCTTTACAGATGCAGAGGAGGGTTGAATTTAACACAGCCAGGAAGGCCCAAATTCAAAACTCCTGCCATTGACGTATGCTCCTTCTGAAGAAAGCCTTACCGGTTATTTTTGTGTCAAGATCTTACAGTTTAATCCATGTGGAAGGAACAAAACAGACACTGCTACCTGTCTTCAACTGAATAAACTGGAAAATTGTGGCCAGGCTAAAGGCAGCCCGACACAGGGGCAGGGGCAGGAAGCAATGGCCTCTGAAGGAGGTTGGCTCAAACCTCCACCCAACAGGGGTATTCGGGCTGAATGGACACAGACTAGTCCAGGTAGAGGGAGGAGTACTGGGTATACTTAGATGGATAGTCACAGTGCTTTATCCATGGTGCCTATAGGTCATCCCAATTTTGGAAGCACTGGGGACCCCAGAGTCCCCACATCCCCTGGCTCTCTTAAAACAAACCCAGTTAGCAAAGGTAATTGGGGCAAGTCTTTCCTGATGAGAGTAATGAGTCAGAATGGGACAGATGTCTTCCTCAAAGGGTTATACTATTCTTTTCTCCAAAGCACCTGTCACTGACTAGGATCTAGGTTGCCAATCAAACCACCCCCACACCACAGTTTATAGAGTATGAACTTCCAAAACCATCCAAAAGAAATAGCATGCAAGCCACCTATGTCATTTCAAAAGTTCTAGTAGTCACATTAAAAAAATCAGAATCACAGGTGAAATAAATTTTAATAATATACTTCACTTAAGCCAGTATATCCAAAATGTTGTCATTTCAACATATAATCGATACAAAACTATTAGTGAGATATTTTACATCCTTTTTTCATATTGTCTTAAATCTGGCCTATTTTACATTTACCACACATTCCAATTCAGATGCTAAATTTCCATTGTATTTAGACTGCACAAAATTTACTGTTGAGAAAGAAAAATCACATCCCTATATTGTTTCAAACATAAAAGTTTTCAGTAACTAAATGCAGTATCCACTTCTTAATTTCAATTTAATCAAAATGAAATAAAATTGTGATTTAGTCACACCAGCCCTATTTCAAGTGCTCCATAGCCACTTGTGGTTGGTGGCTACTGTATTGGACAACACAGGTCCACAGGGCTAGAAATGTGGCTTCTAATTGCTTCTAAACCTCAAAATGTTTAATGTAGCCCCAGCACAATGGAGGTGCTCAGTAATCATAGCATTACAGCAGTTTGAAATTTCAAAAATCAGTAAGGCTCGGTAGCCCAATTCCCTTGTTTTAGGAAGGAGTCAACCCAGAATGACGGAAATTAAGGCACTAGCAAAAGATCACACAACTGAACTAGTTGGTGCATATCTGGATAAGAATCTAGGTCTCCCGATTCTTAGTCCTGAGGTCTATGTCATTACATCAGACTTACGGGAAAAACAACAACAACTCAACAGATATTTCTTTTCTCAACGGATTTTTAAACGTATTTGAATAATCACTTGAATGACATGGACAAAGAAAAACGTACTTATAACCTAGTTGTACGTGCTAACCTGATAAAGGCAGTGTTTTCCAGAATATGCAAGGTCTCCTTCCACTTGGTCTGGGGTCTAGGTGATTTAATCTGCAGTCTCTCTTACCTTGGCCTGTCACCACTCGGAGCTGCCTCACTGCACATCCATCTTGCCCTCCCCCAGAGCATCCGGCCACATTTTTCTGTCTGCAGCTGTCCTCTCCCAGCTGTCTACCACAATTTGTTTGAGGTTGTGCTCCAGCGACTCCTTTATATTTGCAAATCAAAGTATTCAGTAGAAACTGCAGCAGAGTTGTAGAAAAGCTGCTACCCGCTACCCGTGAATCGAACCCCGAGGTCCTGCCTCATGAAAGCTATGAGAGAGAGGATGTATGTGTGGCTAAATGTGTGGCATCAGACAGCCCTACATTCGTGTCTCAGTTCTGCCCAATTCCAGTTGTGTGACTTTGGGCAACCCTCAGTTTCCTCATCTGTAAAGTGAAGATAATAATAATAGCTACTTCTATGAGATTTAAATATGGTAGTGTACCCAGCACATTTCCCGACAAGGGTAAGCCATGCAAGCAATTGTTATTTTCCAGTGGTCTGCAGGCTCTCTGAGGAGGAGCGCAGATATCTGGCTTACTACTGCACCTTGTGACTAGCCAAATGCTTGAGACATAGTAGGTCCTAAATGAATATTTGTCTTCTAATGAGTTCATAAGATGCTTATGATTTCCCTCAACTCTTATGATTGATGCTAAGAGAGATGATTGGGGAAGAATTATGGTAAAGTCACTGATAAGGAAAGGGGAGGGGGAGGGGACTGCTTCCGCCTTCAGATTCCACCTGGTAGAGGCACCCAGGTTCAAAATGAAGCTGTAAGGTCAACAACTGTTGACGTCCAGGGCTGTGTGCAATAAGGAAATTAGAGTCACTGGTATTTATAAGAAAGTAGATACTGAGTAGAACAAAGAAATAGTAAAATAAGAAATAGCAAAGCTACACTAGGGCAGCCTTCTTACAACAGGTAGTAACAGGTATAGGTTAGGCAGAGCCAACTTTTAACCTCCACCAACTCCCTCCTTGGGAAGGATCCTTGCCTCAACCGGCTTAAGGTGACAGCATGAGCATTGAGAGGCCAATCTACTCCACTAGCTGAGTGCTTTCATTGCACAAAAGTGTTGGTAATTTGGGAAATAGTGATATTAATGATTATTACAACACCCCTAACCCGGAGAATATTCAAAGCATCCTTGAGTTTTTTCTATAGGTAGCCTTACCTTTAGATATATAGAATAGCGTTTCATAGCTTCATTTTTACAAAAAGAGATGTTAAGTATAGAGTTGTTTAGAAACCCTGTAAAGGGCCCATATTATGAGAAAGGGGGGTCTGTAATTTACTAGCTGTGAGAGCTTGAGAAGGTTAAAATATCTCCATGCCTCTTTTGTTTTTTCATCTGTAAAATGGAAATGATAATATATTTACCCCATAGAGTAAGAATAGCAGTAGCTCATGAACGCTGAGCCAGGCATTGTTCTAAATGTGTTGTTTGTGTTAACTCATTTAATCCTCACAGTCCCATGAGCAAAGTGCTATATTTTCCTCCTTTAAAGAAGGAAAAAAAAAAAAAAAACCTAAGGGACAGAGAAGTTATATACTTCCCCACAATAATCTGAATTACTAGTGGAGTAGTAACTAGTGGAACCAGGATTCAAGCTCATCCTCTACCATATGGATATATACTACTGTGGATATTTAATAACTATAGCTATCAACAACAGAGTAGAGGGTCTTGGGTGTTTAATTCACCTTAGCTCCTGGAGCCCCTGATCTTTTCATCTTTATGTTTCCTCTCACAACTACCATTCCAAAATTTCTCCATTTAAAAAGTAACTTTACAAATATATAACGAATGCAAGAGGAAGGGGTTAGAATGCTCCATGTGCCAGTGGATTCAAGTTACAGACATTGGTATGAACAAATGTTTAACTTAATATACATGCAAATGTTTACATATAGAAATATTTATGGATATGTATAGACATGTGTCAGAGCATATAAAAGCAATGACAATAGCAATCAGCACACCTACCACTCAGGCCTTGTTTTCTAATTCCATTCTCCAATAAAAGGAACCAAAGCTCCTTGGAGAAGTTGATGCTTCTAGGACTGGAGGAGGAAACATATGGATGGGCCTGGAACATTGTGTAGTGCCATGAAGAAGGAAATTCCAACAAACAAATAAAACCACCATACAGTGATGGGGGTATGTCAAAGGCACCCAGGAGCCAACTGGAAGAGCTCCCAATGGCCAAAGCTGGGACAATTTGGGCCATGTTAAATAAATAAAGTAATATTGGATTATAACCCAAAGTACAACATAGATGTGCATGAGTACATAATAATATAAAGAAATGGAATAAATAAATAAGAAAAACAAATCCTTCCTGCAGAAGAATTATGAATAATTTATATAGCTACTCTTCAAAGCTGGTAGACTGTAACTCCCTTCCCCTTAAATGTGGGCTATGCATACTGACTTTCTTCCAAAAAGTGCAGTGTGGAAAGAGGGGGCAGGGGGAGAGGGGAGTAACTTTACAGTGAAAAACTTCTGACAGCCAGGTGACATTCACCCACCTCAAGCCAGGTGATCAAGGTTAACAAATAATCACAAGTCATATTGATAACACCTACCCTTATTATGACACTTTGCCTCTGTGGTCTTTCTCCTTAAAACCCAAAACCCTAGTTCACCCATGAACATCAGACAAATTCCAGTTGAGGGACATCCTACAAAATACCTGACCTGTACGCCTCAGAACTGTCAAGGTCACCAAAAACAAGGAAAGTCTGAGAAATAGTCACAATCAAGTGGAGCCTAAGGCATTGTGATGAACATTGTGGTATCCTGGAACAGAAAAATGACATTGAACAACAACTAAGGAAATCTGACTAAAGCATGAACTACATAAAGTAGTTAACAATATGAATTAGTATCAGTTCATTAATTATAACAAATATACCCTATTAATAATTAAGATACTGTAGGGGAAACTGGTTGTGGGGTCTTTGCAATAATTCGATACAAAGACAACTGTATTGTCTTTGCAATAATTCTGTAAATCTAAACTGTCCTAAAATAAAAAGGTTTAGAAGAATGAATGACTCTGCCATTGCTTAAAATATCTATATTTAGGGTTATAGAATAAGAAAATAAAGCTGGAAATAATCTTTGAGATCAAAGGAGAGGATAAACTCCATAAAATAACTAAAATACAGTCCAGCCATTATTTTTGCAGTCTATTCAGAGTATTATTATATTAGTAATTTGATGCAGGCCCAATCCTGTCAACCTCTGAGCAAAATTTCCAACTCTTGGATAAAAATATATGTGACAGGAATGCAGAAAGGGATCCAAAGAATTGTGCATGTCAATATAGTATATACCATCTAATTTCAATCACAAATTAAATCTTTCATCTAACAAGTCTCAAACTGTGGTAGGGAGTTTTTATAAGTCAAAATTATTTTTATAACAATACTAAGATATTTACCCTTTTCACTCTTATTCTCTCACAAATGTATGATTCAGTTTTCCTGAGACTATAGAGTGTGTGATATAACAACAGGTTAATGTAGAAGCAGATATGTTCTCATATTTGCCCATATCCAACTGTTTTCCAGAAATTAGATTGCAACAATATAGAATCACCCTGTATCATTTTCTTTTCTTTGTTTAATACAGCCATTTTTCATCAAACATGTTATTTATGTTAACATGTAATTGTTCTTATTTTAAATGAATCCATAAGTATTTTTTAAATTTCTCTTTTAATTTCTGACATGATAGATATCAGATATATAGATATAACCTACATAAATAAAAATTCCTTAAGGTACTTAGTAATTTCTAAGTATAGAACGTTTGAGAACTAGAAAGATTGAGAATTACTGGTCTAATCATAGGGGCTAGTTTACTCTTTTGGCTTTGGGACATTTGTCATTCCATGGACACACGGTATCTTAACCCCTCCAGTGTTATGAGAATTCCTCACGTCTTGAGTCTGTGGAAGTAAAAGCTCCAAGTAGTCACGTTCCCAGCCCTCGCTTGCATCTGGGGCAGGAGCAGTGACCCTAGGTTCCATCAGCCGCCTGTATACACTTGAGCCTCAATCTGGAGCAAGGGAGGCTGGGCCCAGAAACAACTCTGTCACAGAGCAGAAGTGGCAGGTACATCAGGTCCTGGAAGTGGTAGTTCTTGTGGCCTCTCCTTTAGCCACTGTTAGTGGTGCCAGCCGCACAAATTGCCACCTAGAATCCCATCTGGCGGCAGAAATGGTGTCTTCACCTGGAAAATCTGTGGATCACCTGAGAGATCCATGGACGTGATCTTGGATATTGTTCTCATTATCTTGTCCTGACTCTGGTTCTCCAGCCCAGATCTCTCTTCTATGAGCCACACAATATCCTTTAAGTATGTTCCTTTGCAGCTTCAACCAACCAGAGTGGCTTAATTGCTTGCAGTTAATAACTCTGACATAACATACCAAAAATTGGTTTCTCTTAAACAGATTTTTTTTAAGGTTTATTCATTTATTTTGAGAGAGAGAGAGAGAGAGTGAGCGAGCACACACAGAAGTGGGGGAGGGCAGGGAGAGGGGGAGAGAGAGTAATCCTAAGTAGGCTCTGCGTTGTCAGTGCGAGCCCCAAACGGGACTTGAACCCATGAACCGTGAGATCATGATCTGCACTGAAATCAGGAGTCGGACATTTAACCTCCTGAGCCACGCAGGCATCCTCCAAAAATTGGTTCCTGAGTTCTATAGTTATATATCTTGACTTGTTTTAATACCAGCGTTTCCAGAATTCCACAAATAAACCATGGCTAAGAAAAAGTGAAACTTGCCTATGCTTTATCTGCTATAGAAAATAAGTAACTACATATATAAATTGAAATGCTTAGCATTTGGAAAGATGAGAAAAAAATGTTGGCCTTCTACTCTAGCTATAAACTTTTACCTGGATTTTAGAATTGTGATCCAACTTCTAACCAGCAGAGTGTAGGATTTTCATTGTGTGACTTCCCAGGTTATGCAATTTCTATAAAATGGGTAAGAGGCTCTGAAGAGACTGACTGATGACGCCATGCCATGTGCTTAGTTCATTATAAATCATTTCAAGTACCGCCAGCCATTCTGAGCCAATCAAAACAGAAATGTTCTAACACATTTGAGAGTATCTTGTTTTACAGAGTGCTTTAAAAAGACATGAACAACACACAAGATTTCAAATGTACCAAATTATCCAGAAAGGATTTTGGAACTGATTCCTATGAGGTTACTTTTCATTATTATTTAATATGATATATAAAATATAATGCTTTTCTATTTGAGTTCCTAGGGCCTGGAATGGTTCTGCCTTCTACAATTTTGCAAGCAAATTTTAAAATATTTTATTCCGGTCATTGTTTTCCTAGACTTCAAAGGTGAAAAGTATGTGGGCCAGATAGGCCCTTTAGATCTTCCCATTTCATGATAACTCAGGTTATTAGGGACCTCAATTAACTTTGACTAGAAAAAGTATCTTCTTCTACAGCTGAAATGCTACCTCAGATAAGGATCCTTTGAAATCCAGGAAAAACATACAAGGAAAGCATCCTATCCTTTTTCCCTCTCATGCTCCTTGATTGTCAGGGTTTAAGTTTAGGCGTTCTTGGATCTGGATTCTGATATCTCCACAGTTCACTTCTCGGAGAAAAGTTTTGTTTATAGGAGAAGTCAACAGAAAAGCATATATCAGCACACTCTACCTTGGAAACAGGTTGAGAAATAAGAAAGCAGGCACATGTAATAACCAATGAAAACCTACTTTTTTGCAAGCCTAAAATGGGGGTACATCTTTTGAAATATGAGAGGTTGGTTGTTTTTTTCACACTTTGCAGATGATTATCTTGGTGTACTTGAGAGAAGCTGCACAGGCATAAAATCATTTGTCTTTGTGTCTTCCTGTCTCTCACCCAGAGTATTTGTCTTTTTTTCTACTTGCTAAGAACAGGAAATTGCAGAAATAAAGATTTAATCAGTTCCCATTTCTTCAGTGAGTCTTGCTTGGTTTAACCCAGGTCAACGGCGCATTTAGATTTGCCCAAATAAATCATGCAATTTATCAGAATAGACTAGTTTTGTATAGTTTTTTAATTATCTTTTAATCTTCCAGACCTTAAATTCTTCTCACTATGAAGATTATCTCTGAGGAGGTTGCTCTTTCATAGTAAAAATAGGCAATACCTTTGAGGCACTTTCCATTACTAATTGACCTAGATAAGTCCCCTTATAGTAACTCAGTCCCGAGCAGGTTCTAGGTCAGGCTCGTATGCTGAGTGTGGCACAGACTATATTAATATTAATAGCACCTGAAGTCTGTATAGCATTTTAGTTAACACGGACCTTCCACATGCTATATTTTATCTGAGCCTCAACAATCCTGAGGTTCCCATGCACAAGGCTAGAGTTATCCCACTTTACAAATGAGAAAAAAGATTCTGAGAATGACTTTTCCAGCTGAGGTCAGTGTTCAGTCTAGAAGTGAAGATTGTAGGCCCTTCCAGGCTACCCCTAAGAGAGAGAACTATCCAAGGAGCAAAATTATCTGACCTACTTTCTCTCCTCTGCAACCCCCAACTCTTTCTCTGAGACATTATAGGAGGCCCTACCATAGAGCAAGCATGGACAACAGGGAAGAAAGGAGGATGTAATTTGTCAGGAGGGCCCAAAGTCCAGATGGCAAGCCAGGCTGAACCCCACGGCTATTTTACCTGCAGGCCCATACAGCACTGGGAGCCCTAATATCACCCCAAAACTTAGTGTTCCTGTATTCCCAACTTGCTGAGCCATGCTCCCTTTCCACTACTGCCCTGGATTGCCTGGGCAGTTTGGGGTGGGGAATTAGGAAAGTCGAGAATGACTTACCAGAATAATAAGATTTAGCCTAGAACGAAGAATTCCAAATCAATAGCCAAGGTTGCCAGAAGATATTTAAGAGAAAGGAGTACACCTGTTTACAAAAGCTGACATTTCTGTAGTGAGACTACACAAGCACAAAGGCTTAAAGTGTTCGTAGTGAAGTGACAGGAATATTTTAAATAAAGCATGCTAATACGTTTTCAGGCAAGATGCTATGTATGTGTCACTTTATTCAATTCTTGAAACACAACCTTGAGATAGCCTTTACTATTCCTGTTTCTCAGATGAGGAAACTCAGGTTCAGAGAATTTAAGTGGCCTGCTTGAGGTCACACACTTAGAAGCGGAGACAGAATTCGAACTCAGACAACAAATCCCATGTCCTTCTCAGTATACTGCACTACATCCTAAGTTGTAGTTTACCTGTTCTCATTTCTTATTTCCTCATATGTCCTATCTCCATAACCCATTATACAAATGAGTTTGTATTACTATAGCAGAAAGCTGCTTCTCTGGTAGTCTAACTTCTAAGGAACAGGAACTATGCAGAAAACTCTTTCTGAGAAGCAGAACAGATGTTGCAGCAGGCGTTCACAGGTGAGAAGATCCTCTTTGGCGTTGCTTATGTCTTTTATGTATACTATGTAATTATTTCGGATGTTATAAGACTTCAATGACAGGATACTGCAGGAGCTTTCCCTCTGATCTTCCAATGACTGGTTGCTCTTGCACCTTCAATTCTCACTTCAGATGTTACATCCTCCGAGAGGCTTTCTGTGTCCATCGCTGCCCCTGTTCTTTATAGCACTTTTCATCATCATTAGTAATGATGGATTTATTTGTTTACAATGCTTGTCTTCCCCATGAGATTATAAATTCCCAAAGACAGGAACTACATCTGCTTTTTCACCAGTTTCCCCAGCACCTATCATGGTGCCTAGCACAAGTAGCAACTCAATAAGTGTCGATGGGATGGATGGATGATTGGATGGATGGATGGATGGATGGAGGGGTGAGTGAGTCATTCCCAGAAGAGTTTCCAAAGGGATCTAAGGAAATAGGTGATTTGGTAATCGGATTTAGGAAAGGTTGGGTTAAGTTTTGGGTTCGGATAGGTCAGTCTCCTTTCCCTAAAATAGGCCTGAGATCTGATGGCTTCCTAAAGACAATATTTAGAACGGTGCTGCCAATCAGCCAGGACAGAAGAGGAAAGGGAAGTAAATATACTAAGAACTTACCAAGTACAAAGCAATGTGTTAGATTCACATTATCTTACGTAAGGTAAAAAGCACCGCGTGAGAAAGAAATTACCCCTACCTCACAAATGAAAAAAGTGAGACTCACGCTGGTGAAGTTGCCCAAGGCCATGCAACAAGTAAATGGTAGAGCCGGAATATGGAGATAGATTAGTCATATTTCAAAGACCATGTTTTAAGCAAATTCACTTTTATTTTTTTAATTTTTAACTTCAGTTATTTATTTTAAGAGAGAGAGAGAGAAAGAGAGAGAGAGAGAGAGAGAGCAGGGGAGGAGCAGAGAGAGAGGGAGAGAGAGAGAATCCCAAGAGAAATGAAGGGCTCAAACTCGCAAACTGCGAGATCATGACCTGCACAGAAACCAAGAGTCAGATAGATGCTGAATCAACTGAGCCACCCAGGTGCCCCATCAAGCAAATTCACTTAAAAATTTTTTGTTTATGAAAACAAAATGTTGGCCTATAACTTACATTTAAGAACTTCTCATATTTTAAGTATATAGCTAGATAAAATCTAACATACATCCTTATACACGTCTTTGTAACCACCATCCAGATGAAGAAATGGGACATTTTTAGAAGAAATGGGAACCAGAGGTTCCTCTGCACTTCTTTTCAGTCAATATTTCCATCATTTTATCTTCTACCATTATTTTGACTTCTGTCATGACAGGCTCACATCTCACTATATGCCTTCTTTTGTATTGGGCTTCTTTTGTCTACAAGATTCATCTGTGTGGCTTGTGGCAGTAATTGATTCTTTTTCATCTTTAAGTTGTATTCCAATGTATTCATATAATCACAATTTATTTATTTATTCTAATGTTAAGGGATATTTGCATTATTTCCAGTGTTATTAATAAAGTGCTACGTATATTCTCGAAAGTGTGTTTTGGTGGACATAGGCACTCATTTTTGTTGGGTATACACTCAGAAGTGAAACTGCTGGTCATAGCTATTTATATGTTTAATTTTGGTCAATTCTGTCGCTTTTTCAAAGTGGTTACATCAATTTACATTTGTACCTGCAATGCAAAGAATTCCCCGTGCTCTATCCTTGCCAACTCTTGCTATCATCGGTCCTTTTAATTTTAGCCACTCTGGTGGAGGAAGGCCATGTTTTTATAAACTGTACCTTGGTGCCTTAGCATGTGGGGACATGAACCCTCAGAAAAGGGAAGACCAAGAGCTGGTCTCTGCTTCTTGGATAAAGCTGACACGCTACTATTCCCAGGTTTCTAGTATCACAGGAAAATGTGGCTCTCATGTCTGGACACACAATGGGTGAAGAAGTGGGGTCTCCTCAGAGGCTAGAACAGACTCTAACAACTGTCTCATGAATGTGATTGAGACAAATGGACCCACTGAGAGAGAAATGGGCCACAGCAAAGGGAGACACTTTGATCCCTTTGGTGAGAGCCACAGGAACCTCCAGCAGAGCAGTTAATAGGCGTCATCAAAGCCAGTCTACCTTTTCAACACCAGAGCAGGACTCTTTTAGGTAAGAAAGTGCCCACCTCACATAGGAGGTCAAGATACCAGAAAATTTCTCCCACAAGTCATCATTTTTTGAGCGCTTTCTATATGCCAGATATAGTGCTTCATGCTTTATAGAATGCAGTAGTTAGGACTGTTGGGCTGTAAATAACAGACTACAACCTGATTATTAATAAAAATGATTTAAAAAGTTAGTTATTTATTCAGAGATCGCCCCTCTCTTCATGTGGGTGTTAAATTTTATTCCATGTTATATAATACCGGTAAGTATGGATGATAATTGCTAGTTGTTATTAGTAAATGTTCCTTTTAATCACATGTAAATTGTGATGCATTCTGATTGGGTGGGGACCGGTGGCATGGGCAGTGAAAAAATTCATCCAAGGCAGTTACAAGAGATGGAAGTTTATTGAATACACTGCAAGGGAGCAGCAGGCAGGATAGCAGCGACCGTCTGCCATGAGGCGGTGGTGAGGGGCTAGAGTTATAGGGTAGAGTGAGGAAGTCTGGGAACATATGGAATTTTCCACTTTTGGTAATGTTAGGAACTCGGCCTGGTTGCAAGTAGCCCATTGGTCAGATAGGGCCTATAGCTATTTCGAGGTGGGTCATGTAATGAGCCTGTTTGCATCAGCTCAGTAGTCACTATGGGCCCTTTTGCTTCATTCAAGTTTCCATTGCTCAAGCCTGTTACCTAAAAGTGACCTCCACATAAAGTTCACAACACTAAGCCATTCCCCTGCTGCCACCAACCAAATATTGTTGAAAAGGTTGTGTATGGAGCTGAATTTTATTGCCACATGACACTCTGGTGGGAAAGGTACTGCCTCACACCATTCTCTCAAATATGGATGTTTTCATCCGTTTATCCAAGAATAGCCCTCAGGTTCTCATCAAATCCTATTTATTAATCAACATTAGGTAAGCTTGTATGATAGTGATACACTATTATTAACTAAAGTCCATACTTTATTCCGATTTCCTTAGTATTTACCTAATGTCCTTTTTCCATTCCACAATCTTATCCAGGTTACCACATTATATTTAGTCACAATGTCTTATTAAGTTCCTCTTGGCTGTAGCTGTTTCTCTGTTTCTCAGATTTTTCTTGGTTTTTATGACCTTGACCTTGATAGTTTTGAGAAGCAGAGGTCACGTATTTTGTAGGTTGCTTCTATATTGGAATTCGTCTTATGTTTTCTGATGGTTAAACTGAAGTTGTGGGCTTGGGGAGGAAGAACACAGATGTAAAGCGCCATTTTTGTCACATCATATCCAGAGAACATGCTAACCACGTGATTTATGACTGTTGATATTGACCTTGATCAACTGGCTGAGGTAGTGTTTGTCAGGTTTCTTCACTGTGAAGTTACTCTTCTCCCCCACCTGCATTCTGTGCTGTTTTCTTTGGAAGGAAGTTATAATGAGTGTTCCCACATTTAAGGGTAGAGTCTTTAATTATTTGGAATTCTTCTTCATGGAATATTTGTTTCTTCATTTATAAATTATTCAATCATTTACATATCAGTATGAACTTATTTTATATTTTGTGTTGTAATTTGATACTACCTTATTTATTTTGCTCAAATTGTTCTAGCTTTGGCCATCGGAGCTCTTTCAGTTGGTTCCAGTATCCTTTTAACATACTCCCATCTTTGGGACTTTTTTTTTAAGTGCTTCCTTACTTTCAAGCACTACAAGATGTTTCAGGCTTCTCTTGATTATTTCTTAGCATTAGTCATTTCTCCAAGGAGCAGGGCTAATGTTTCAAATATGTTTTATATCTTAACTAAGTGCCTTAGCTTAGGACAGGTCAAAGTCAGTGAGGAAACATTAGTTTACTAGCATGTATGTGTACAACCATCACTCCACCCAAACTGTGTGTGACTGGTTAGAAAAACTCTATACATATACTCCAGCCACAAAACTATTGGCATTCCTGCTTGGTTCCAAGATTCAGACAGCCTGTTATCTTCATTCCTCCTTAAACATTGTTATGAGTGATACAACAGACAGGTTAATTGCAGATGAGAGCAAACAAACCCAAACATTTTAGCTCCAAATCATCAGTAGTATTGTGTGAGGAAGAGACTCTGATGATATAGACATTGCCTTTTGAACCAGTGCGTGCACACCCCAGGGTACACAATGTCGGTTCAAGGCATAGGCAAAATTGAAGTGCTATCTCCCTGGATCATCAAATTGTTTCAATAGTTGGGGGAGTAAGGGACCAGTTGTTATTAAAGCTAATGATGGAAAATTCCTATTTTCAAATTAAAAACAAGTTTGATGATATATGAAAGTTTTACTTAGAACTAAATGAAGCAAACAAATAATTTTGTTTCGCAGGGCTGGCTTCAAGCTACAATTCCATACTTGGAGGGTCCTCTATCATGGTCATTTGGTGGTATATTAAAAATTTTTTTTTTAATTTCTAATGTTTATTTTTAAGAGCGAGGGGGCGAGAGGGGCAGAGAGAGTGGGAGACAGAATCCGAAGTAGGCTCCAGGCTCTGAGCTGTCAGCACAGAGCCCAACGTGGGGCTTGAAATCACGGACTGCGAGATCATGACCTGAGCCGAAGTTGGACATTTAACTGACTGAGCCATCCAAGTGACCCACATTTAAAATTTTTTGACATGGCTTCCTAACTGGAACTGGAGTAATGGAAATTATCAATAATTGGTGAGTAGATCTATAGTCAACAATTAAAGATCGTTTCTTTTGTTTTGTTCTGGGAAGCCATTCAGTGGAGAATGAAATTGCTCCCAGGGGAAACGTATAGCCCCTCATTTCATCCTCAGAAAAAGAAATGCTGATCTGGACTGGTCAGGTTCAGGGACCCAGATTTGGGTCTTGTTGTCTTTTGGTATTTCATCACTTGAAATTTCTCTTGCATTTCCAGGCCATTAGTTTGGAAGATAAGGGTTGCTGCTGAAACCTCCGTCATGTTTGGCCATCTTGTTTTGGGGCTTTCCTATTTTTCTGGACTCACCCCTTTTTTCTGGACTATTTCCATTCCGGGTTCTTTGCCTTGAGAAGTTGAAGAGTGGGCAATCTGGACGAGCTCCAGGGTCATGTATTACATATCCAGATTCATATATCAACAGGCTGGCTTTCCCTTCCTGGAACTTGCCTTTCCCTCTAAGTAAGACATAGACTAATCAAGCTGTGAATGGGAGTGTAGGAAGACACAGGTGTAGGAAGCATTTTGACCTCCTTTGGTCTCTTTAGAGTTGACTCCACTTACTGCAAAAAATGTCTTTCATATGTTTTAATCTAGTTCACAGAAGATTGCATTGGACATTGAGGGGAAAGCCTCATAGTAATAAAAAGCAGGTCTTTAGTTGGCCTTGATTTTAGGGTTTGATTTGGAGATGGAAGCAGGGAGAGGGATGTGTTGGTAATGTCATGACAAAGTTGAAGGATTTGATTTAGAATGTATTTTCCAATGCCAGCTGAATACCGACTAGACAGGAATTATTACGTTATTTGGTATAGCAAGAAGTAGTATTTTATAACTATATAAATGGTCATATATGTATATATCTGACTATATATATCTGACTGTATATATATATATATATATATGTATATACAGTTCCAATGATTTATGCTTTGGAAAATTGCTTGTTTTTCCTTTCTAAAGGAACAATCAGTGGATAAAAATCTTTTGAGAGAACCTATAATAATGGGGAAAATGAAATGTGTGAAGCTCATTTCTATCAATGTAAACATTTTATCTTTATCAGATGTTCTCATTTTTTTTTTTAATGTTTATTTAGTTTTGAGACAGAGACAGAGAACGAGCGGGGGAGGACCAGAGAGAGAGAGGGAGACACAGCATCCAAAGCAGGCTCCAGGCTCTGAGCTGTCAGCCCAGAGCCCAACACGGGGCTCGAACTCACAGACTGTGAGATCATGATCTGAGCCGAAGTTGAATGCTTAACCGACTGAGCCACCCAGGTGCCCCCAGAAATTCTCATTTCAATTATTGTTATTCCAAAATTTACTTTGGTTGACAAATGTTATACTAGTCAACCTAGTATCTATAGACGGAAGTACCCATTTAGAAGGGGGAGAAAAGCCATTAATAGGTTAACATTTTTGATCAATACAGCAAAGTATGTAGAAAAAATCTTTTCTCCTCCTTGATAAAGAGGTTAAATGCTTTCTAGTTAAAGGATGAAATTTAAAAAAGTACCAAGAAAGACTTCACAGGAGCAATTAGTAGGATGGGGCAAATTATGCATTATTAAAACATTCACTAACTAAATGGGTTTCATGTTTTAATACAAGAATATAATGAAGGCAGATAAATGTATCATGATAAAAGCACATTGAGGTCAAATGTTATAGATGGAATAATATGACACAAAAACCAGGAAGTTGGTGCCATGAACACAATCTCTTGCTCTTCCCTTTCGCTAACGACTTGAAACGTTAGTCATGATAAAGGATGAGTCTTTGCTTTAACTACTTTCATGTGATGTATGAAATTTATTTTTAGTCTAAAATATAGAATGAAGAGTTTAATGGCACATCTGTTCCATGAAATCTTGACAAGGATGTTCTTAACTCATACGAATTAACACAGGTCTTTTTCAGAAAGACTGGTAAGCACAGATCATTTTCAAATACATCCTTTAGTGACTGTCCTCATATAGAGCTGCTTTTCTCCTTTCCCCATCTCTTCCTGTCAACTACTTGGCTTAGTAATATTTTATTTGCTCAGTTCATTTACACTACGAATCAAGTATAACAGATAATGATATTGCTTAAATTGATTAAATGAAGAGTCCAAACTGGTTGGACCTGCAAGACAAATTCAACCTACAGACATTATTTGCGTTGATTTACCCAGTATAAAAAGATCTAGGGGCGCCTGGGTGGCGCAGTCGGTTAAGCGTCCGACTTCAGCCAGGTCACGATCTCGCGGTCCGTGAGTTCGAGCCCCGAGTCAGGCTCTGGGCTGATGGCTCGGAGCCTGGAGCCTGTTTCTGATTCTGTGTCTCCCTCTCTCTCTGCTCCTCCCCCGTTCATGCTCTGTCTCTCTCTGTCCCAAAAATAAACGTTGAAAAAAAAATTAAAAATAAAATAAAATAAAATAAAATAAAAAGATCTAGAATTATCACATAAAAAATTAGATTTCTGGGTTTCTCTTGATAAATCTGAAGATCTTTCAACACTGGACTTAAATTTTATGTGACTAGAGCTGGAGTAAAATATTAGAATGCCGTCTTTGGGTAAATCCAATCACTCTCTGTTGCTTACATCCAGCCAGTTTCACTCATGCAATACCTAACTGATCCCTGGAGGCTTGTGATATGTGACCCCTGGATTAGATTGGTAGTGGTGGTGGGAGTGGTGGTATGCATATGTGTTTATAAAACAAGCGTTCAACCAAGATGGCTTAACAAATAGTCTCAGCCCATGTGAGTTAAGAGACTATGATTTGTATTAATTCATTTCTTCAACATTATTTGATGGGGCTATCAAATACTGAAACATTCTTTCAGGGATAAACAAAATGGATTCCTAATTATAAATATCACGAAGAGAACTTTCTGGATCCACAAAGCTGCATACTAATCCCACAAGACCTTTATCCTACTTTGTTCTCTTTCCTTTTGAGTTTTTTCTTTCCCAAATGTATCACAGAGAAGTCATAATCTATCTTTTTTAAAGAAGATTTATTTTGGATTAAGTGATTTCATGATGCAACATGGTTTTAAACAAAAATAGAGATCAGTATGAAAATAAAACAAATTGTACACATTAAAATATCTTTCCCTCAAAGCATTTTGGAATCATAAAAAAATACAACACAAAAGTCAGGGGTTCAGGTGAGGATAAGAATACAAACTTTCCAGAAAACAAACATCTAGTCTACATTTCAAAGTCCCAGGCTCCATTTAATACCACCCACAAATCATTTCAAGGATGTCAACAATCTGCATTATTAGCTTTGAAAAAAAATAGATGGAATTTAAATATAAGGTGAAATGAGAGCTGTATGGTCTTAATGCCAGTACTAAATACCTCCCATTGTTATTCTATATTTAAAGTCACATTGAATGAATATGAAGCTTAAATTAACTCAACAAAAATAGAAACATAGCTGTTAACTGGGATACATGGTATAGTAGATACATGGGTAGAGTTGGTGAAAAGAAATAATAAGGCTTAAAAAAATACATCACCTGTGCTCTACTGAAATCTTAGAAATAAATATGTTTCTTTTTACAGAGCCTTAATATTAAAAAGTAAGCATTATTATAAAATTAGATTAATACTTTCAGTAAGAGGCAAGAGAGATGCATGTATGTTTATTTATTTTGGAATGCCTGCATCCCTATTATAAAAACATGTAATCTTATGCACTTTCCAATATATTAACAGCTTCAAATTTTACTTACGATATCATATAAAGAAAAATAGGTTGTAATAACAGCTTTTAGAGCTTTAGGGTCCTAAAAGAACACTCAGTTCTGTGTGTTTCCTGGTTAGTCCTTCCAAGGTATTTCTTGAACATTATCCATCCTTTTTTACAGAAGGTGTAGTAACCAGAAGTTTACTGACGGTTCCTTACCTGCATCAGTAATAGCTGATTCAGTTTGAATCATACAACATACCTATCAACACTCCTCAGGGTTGTAATATCCTAAAAGAAAGTTAGATAGAAAGATATCACCTGCCCAAGGCCACTAGACATAAAAATCACATACATAAACATAATTTCTCTGTGTTCCCCAAATACCATACAACTAGGGCCTGCCAATTCTACCAAACTGTGCCATCATGAAAGGCAAATAAACTAGCTAGCAGATTGAATCTAAGCAAGTGTATGTTCAGTCTTGATTAACTTCCTGAAAAATTGGAAACACTGATTAGGTCTCCATTTACAATTCAGCAACCTAATTCTTAGGATTTTGCTTTCTGGGTTAACAGGGAACATTTAAGTCACCACTAGAAACCATGAAAATGTCCCAAAAGCTATTCTAATGTCAAAGAATGTCTGCTGAAAAACAAATTAAGCAAAATAAATATGTCTAACTACACCATTTCTTTTACTTATATAGAAAGCTCAATAATATCAGTAATAATTCTGAAGATAAATAAAATCCACGACATAATTTAATGCCCAATTGTCAAATTTCCTGATTCAGCTATGGTTAGCTTTAATATTTTGGGGCTAAATTCTGTTTTGCAATAGAGAAGATGTTATCAATCTACTGAAGTGATACAATGAGGGTTATTTCCCACCAGGCAGATTATCAAGCAGTGCCCTTACTAGGCAGCATTCTTTTTTATTTCCCCCCCACCAAAGTCAGAAACCAAATTGAAGTACATGTTCCTACCCCCACCAGCAGGTCCTGAGATGATCTTTCCAACCCTTGTTGTATCTTTCCCTCTATTACGGTCCTGTCTTAATCATCGCTGCACCCCCGGCCCAGCTTGCCGTGATAAGGGTAGCACACACACACTCATTATATCCTTTGTGCCAGCTCCTTGGAATGCAGCTACCACTTCTGAGTCTTGACAGTTGGTCAACAGTTAGCATTACATTCTGGCAGGGGTGGGGAACACAACCGCTGGACTTCTCTTTCCTACTTTTTGTTTTTATTACGCCTCTAGTGGACCGCTGTTGGCCTTAAGCCAAAATTTAGACAGCTTAATATCTCTGGCATTCGTTTGTTTCCGTGTTAGATAAACAAGTCTATCTGGAAAACACAATTGAACTAGAAAGGTAACACGTTTTTCAAAATTAGAATCTGATTAAAAGTGACATGCTCATTAATTTCAACTCAAGTTTTACGGTTACAAGTAAGGTGTCTGAGATCTAGAGTGTTTTTAGTCATCCACTAAAGCAGATAAGAGGAGCACAATAAGGCCTAAAGCTCAGACCCAGTTTGGAGTTTCGGTCACATTCTTTATTTGCATGTTTTTACTATGTAGGGTTATGGGTATCTTTTAATGATGGTGGATCATCATTTTGCCTGCCTTGGGAATTTCCCCAAGAGGGTTAAGTTGGAAAGATTTTCAGATTCTTTATTATAAGATGTTTGCTTTAGTTAGAAGTGGTCAAGTTATAAATACAATTTGTGCAGAAAGAAAGAAAAAAGTGAATAAATGTGAAGAGGACAGAGAGGAAAAGAGAATCTGCAGGGGTTCCTTCATCCACATCACAGGAACCTAACTACCAGAGCTCTGGATCCATCTTCATTAAGAATTGAAAAATAAAGTAAAACTCCTGATTAAAGTGGTTGTTTCAAACCTTATCTTGCTTCCAAATTATATTCTAGAGAACTGAACTGTACTATAGAAATCCACCAAAAGCCATCCCATTTTGCATGGTTTGAAATTTCTCGTAACAAGTAGTAAAATGCAAATATTAAGTCCATGAGGAGTTTTTCTGTGAATACACTCATTTCTTCCACGGGCTTTTTAGAAGGTGTCACATTTTAAGAGCGTTTGTTTGAAGAAATGAGAATTTGGGCAGATGAAGCATCTTGCAAACTTCACTGATAGTGGAATATGTTGGAAGAAACGTTAGCCTCCACATTTCTTGAAGTGAAGCCTAGAATTGCAACCGTAAAGTGTTGAAATGGATCTTACGAGCCATCCATGAAAACCAGTGTCAACCCAGCGGGGATTGATACCTTCTCCCCCACAAAGTACATGAGGAGCAAAAGAAGATGCACGTGACAGCATTTTGAAACCTTAAAGCACCACACACACAGTCTAACATTACTGTTAACCATTTGAAGGCAGTTCTAGCACTCCTGATTGTTATGCAGCTGAGAGGTTTTCCTTCATTGATTATAGAACGTCTATTAAATTATAAACATAACATAGGCTAGAAAATTGTGACCATGCTTCTTGAACCAAGATCTATTCATTTTTGTGCACAAAATCAATGTTTTGACCCCAGAAGTGAGTTGGGCTCAAGGACAGGTGAAAGGAAACAGAGGGAAATGACTGGATTTAATTTTGGCATTTCTTTGATAATTTGAAGATCCTTGAGTTGCTCCTTCATGGTTCGGCTCCCGCCTGCACACTGTAAACCCTCGTGGGTAAATGTACCCTGAGCCTCCACACTTGACCAGTATTGACACACTATTACATGCTCTTAGTTACTATTTATGTGACTTTTATTTTCAGCCACAGTATCTCCCATGTATGAAGCCTTCATTGGATCTCCCAGATGGAACAAGCTGTTCTCTCCTCATTCCTTGATTGTAAAACATGACAAATTTTATTAAAAATACTTTTTTTTTAAACCTTGGTGTCTACTCCACTAGACTGTGAGCTTCTCAAGGGCAGATTTTTGAATCCTACATCTCTATCATCAAACATAGTGGTTGGCACAGAGTGAAGGCCAAGAGTGCACCTCTTGCTTCATCTAAGAGATGTTCTACAAACATACATGATGCATCATGACTGTCTTTTATAGAAGACAGCAGAGTGTAAGCATCACTCCTGAGTTTCTTAAAGAAAACGAGACCATACAGCCAAGTCATCTAGGCTCAGAGTCCGAAAGAAAATATTTATGGGTATTTCTGTTTGTAGCAGATGCTACTGTCCAATTTATTCTGTAGAAACGTTATTTAATATTTTCACAGTTATTAATGGATTTTTTTTACTGATTATGAATAGTAGATCAGTTATAATAGTGTTCTGATATGTTAAGTATGTCTTCGATAATTCCCAATTCTGAGAACAGTAGCAACAGCAGATGATTATCCTGTTATTTGGGAAGAAGTTAGATGCCTTAACAAGGAATATATTTGTTAGAAATAATTAAAGAGATACATTTTATTTCAAACTTCTTTTACCTAATAATGTGGAACATGATAGCAAAGTGTCACAA
Source organism: Panthera uncia (assembly GCF_023721935.1). Lineage (NCBI taxonomy): Eukaryota > Metazoa > Chordata > Mammalia > Carnivora > Felidae > Panthera > Panthera uncia. The sequence continues at coordinate 38,762,426 of NW_026057584.1, read as the reverse complement.
ACCAAAATGAAAGCTAACATGGTCTATTTTTGAAAAAAATGTAACTTTTTATACCAGCTGCTTAGAGAATGCCAGCTCTGAACCATCTTATATACCGTCAAAGATGTGGGTTGTTTTTTTGTTTGAAAAAGTATGTTATACTATTTTTCCTTATAATGAAAAAGATACAAACAAGTGAAAATAGTTTGCAAAATTAAATATATACTTATATTCATGATCAGTAAATACAAGCTAACATTTCCAATTAAAATTTTTTTCTCTTCCCTTTTTTCCTGGTCTAATTATAGTACACAGATAAATCTTCCTTTCTTATCTCCAGATTTCTGTAACCTTTTGGGGGAACATTTCCCCATGCTATAGTACCTGTCTTTAGTTCAGGATCGCAGCATGAGTGGTATTCCTCTTGAGGGTCTCAATGGTAAACATAGCTTAACCAACAGGAGAGCAATTAGTTCTTACAAACCATCTGTGAAAACCATGCATCTGACTCTATAATTATAAATACAAGATTGCCAACATCCCATAATAGGAATTCCATGGCTACTTATAATTCTCAAAGAGGTGTTTGGGCAGTGCCTGTAAAACCACAGGCTGGCAAACCAAATGTGAATCCAATGCTTTTATTATCCACGATTTAACTTCACTCTATTGAATAACTCACTCTGATTAGTTACGGCCAGAAGTCAAGAAATAAACAATGATGTGAAATAACCCCAAAAGCAATAAAAATGAAGAACATCGTCTGATAAAACTAAGCAGAAATAACATTAGTGATATCATGCAGTTTCTGAGAGACCATAGAAAAATTGTTTCTTAATATTGATAAGAAAATTATGCATCAGTGAAAATGCAGGCTTAGAAATATAGTACTGAGAGTTTCAATTTGTGATGTCTTCACTGATGAGGAAAAATGGAATTCTTATTACTAAAGAGAGCTGATCTCTTGGGTGTTGCTGATGGCTCTCTAAACGATCTTAGTGTTTAATGATGCTGTACAAATAAAAAGCAGTGGGGGAAATACGAAATATCTGTATTAAATGCCATCCTGTAAAGTATCTGATGGATGGAAGAAGTCTAATGCATTTTAAATAAATGCATATCATACTATCACATATAGTGAGTCTTAAAAAATTATTACTTAGATGCACAGTCCTTGTAGTGGTAGACATGGCACTGTGAAGGAAGTTTGATTTAGAAGCTATTTTCTATTTACTTGTCAAGTGATGGAGTTGCTGTTAGTCATATTGTAATGTCCCTTCAACTTTGGTACATTCAGTGCAAAATATTTCGGGGAATTTTTTTTGTACCTTTATAAAAATAAAAGGCCCTTTTGTTCCCTTGAGAGTGCTTAAAAGGATACGTACTAGCATGATGCCCGAGTAAGCATGGAACATGAAAATGGAACAGGTGATACATACGGAACAGGTAGGTTCTTATATACATCTTAAAGAACATAAATATAATGAACCTATGAAAAATAAACAGAACTCACTGTGTATTTTTTCCTGATATGCTGTGATTAATTGCTAGTTATTTTTAAATTGTTTTCATGCATTATAAAGCATAAAATCTGTCATTAGTTATTCATTGTAGAACAGTTTGTCTTCAGCCATAATTACACACATACCACTTTGCATATACATTGTCACAGACCACCTTATTGCAAATCTTTAAAGTTACCTCATGTTGACTTGGTTTCATTTTCACTTGTGTCCCATGAAAGCTGAAACCTATGGTGCACACCATGCAGGCACTCATAGCAAGAAAATGAATATTCTGCTACAACGTAGGGCTTAAATGAATGTACTTTTAGGAAATATATTTGTTTTTATTATATTATTTAACTTGAGCTAATTTGGAGATTGGGCCAAGTGCTGCCAGTTGGGCTTGAACCGCGTTCAAAGGTAAGTTTCAAGATTCTCCCGAGTCCCTGAAAGTTACCATGGAGCTGATCGTGTACAGGTTCATCTTTGTCTTGGAACATAACACAAATGGAAAAAAGTTTGGCAGTCAACAACTGTTGATTGAAAGACTGTTGGGTAGTTCCCTGGGCATCAAGCTCACCCAAATCCTTCCAAGAGGACTCATCACCACTATCCGGACCCCATTGTGACAGAGCATGTGTTCCTGGAAAATAATATCACTCAGCTTGACTCTAGTGGAAGCATACTCTTGAAACTTCCAACATTCAGTCATTCTTCTAGACAGCAGCTTCTGAAATTGCCTGTCCATACAGAGCCTGGCATCGTTCTTCCAGGTCACTCAAGTCCAAAGGTACTTGTTTCTTCAACTGCTGTCAAGAGTTTTTCATAAAGCATGGAGAATGATGGGTACGGGGGGAGATCCAGACGGTTGAAACAAGTGTGAGCTCTGCAAACAGAAGCAGCAGTACAAAGATTAACGTGCTTTGAATGAAATGAGATTGGGGTGTGTGTGTGTGTGTGTGTGCACGCGCGTGCACGTGCGTGCACACGCATGTGTTCATGCTCGTCTTTCATATTCAGATTGTTTGTTGCCAATTTTCACACTTATTTTTTGGAGAAACTGTGAAAACATTTGAATTTCTAAAGAGGAATGGGGTATTTAAAAAATATTTTCTTTGTTTTCACAACCATTTAAAATCCACATTACATACATATTGCTTTGTTTAGTTGTCTAAGAACTGCAAAGACAAGTTTGATTTTTTGCATCTCTTTTGATGTTATACTTTTTTTCTAAGTTTTTATTTGAATTCCAGTTAGTGAACATACAGTGTAATATAAGTTTCAGGTGTACAATTTAGAGATTCAACACTTACACAGACATGAATGTAAGTTCTTGCAAAGTAATTCATTTTCAGAGTTTGATTTTGCATGGATGTCTCAGAAAATCTAGGGTTTTACATTCTGTCATTTTGTTGGGCACAGAAGAGCACTGAGTATCTCTGAAGACTGGCTTAGAGTCTCGGGGAAATTCCCTGGCTGGATTTTCCTGCCGAGGTCAGTAGACCATTGTTACTTCTTCCAATCCTGTGCTATAATCTGTTTTCTCCTAACTCGCAGTACAAAATCATGGCCATTTAAATCATTACATTAAGTATTCTTTTTTAGAAATACCTCCCCTTTTGCCAAGATAGGAAAAAAATATGCTTTCCTGTTATTTGCACCTGAATCACAATAAAAAATAGACAGTCTCCAAATAGTACATCTTATCAGGAAAAAAATCTGCACTTTTGACATGGAATAGGAAGTATTTTATTCTGAATGTACAACAGCTTCTTTGTGGGGGCTAAACAACGTTGACTAAAAAAAACTGCTCCCAAATTCATATGTAATTTTAGGAGTTATAATTACTGATGGATTATTTTTACAAAGTTACATGTTTAAATTTTCACTCTCATAAATCACTTTAACCCTTAAGACGTAAATATAATTATATTCCTAGATGCAGTTTAGTGCCATGGAAGGATGAGAAGTTTGGAGCTGAACAGACCGGGGTTTGAATTCTAGATCTACCACCCAGCTGTGTGATTTGGAGTTATTAAAACTCCCTGAGACTCCATTTCTCACCTGTAAAATGAGAATAATATCATTTGTCTCAGAAGGATCCAAAGAATTAAATGAAGAATTAAAGAATTAAATCAAGTAACAGAAGCGTGTTTAATATCATGCCTGGCTCACACTGTTTGACCAATAAATAAGGGATGTATTGTTAGCTACATTTCATTACCATCAAAAAGATTTGCTCTAGTTGCCTTCATTAAATTGCCAAAAGATAATCATGACTCATGGAAATGACAAAATAACAAAGAGATAATCAAGCAGGTGTCTGGCCACGTGCCTTTTTAGAGCAGGAATGCAAAGGGGCTCAATTATAAGAATATCAGTTTTAGGACAGAGATATGGTACTGGCTCAGAGTTTATGACTGTTGTTATTACAAATGCTAGATATATGGGGGGCAGTCATCTAATTAATCATTGTACCCAAACACGTTTTTAACATAACAAACTATTTCAGAATTGCATTTAATATAATTCTTGTTAATGTAGTCCTTGTTGTATCTCCCTTACAATGGAACCTCAACTTGGAGGCCTCGAGGAAGATGTTTAGCTTTTTTTTTTTTAATGTTTTATTTATTTTTGAGAGAGAGAGAGAGAGAGAGAGAGAATGAGCTGGGCAGGGGCAGAGAGAGAGGGAGACAGAATCCACAAAGCAGACTCCAGGCTCTCAGCTGTCAGCACAGAGCCCGATGTGAGGCTCGAACCCATGAACCACGAGATCATGACCAGAGCCGAAGTCGGATACTCAACCAACTGAGCCACCCAGGCGTCCCGAAGACGTTTAACTTTAAAAAAATTAAACTAGCATACTAAAAGATAGTCCCAGAATGGTTTAAAAGATAGTACTAGGATAGTCCTTGTGTGTATACCAGTATAGAATTATTAAATGAAGACTTTATCTCTGCTCTAGGGAAATGAGAAGAAGCAGAGAAGTAAATATGTTTTGAATATAATTATATGCCGGGCTTTGTATTTAGATGAATAACATTCATTATCCCATTAGACTAAAAGATAATGCTTTGTTAAATGAAATATAAAAGTTTTCATTTCTTTGGTGACCGACATGGCTGAGCATCTTTCTCCAAGTTAGCTTGCTTGTAACATTTCCTATTTTGTGACCTACATGTTCATCTCCTTGGCCTGTTTATCTTTTCAAGTGTTCTTTTTTTTTTGAGAGAGAGAGAAAGAGAGGGAGGGAGGGAAAGAGGGAAGGAAAGAGAGAGAGAGAGAGAGAGAGAGAGAGAGAGAGAGGGAGGGAGAGAGAGAGAATGAGCAGAAGAGCAGCAGAAAGAGGGGAAGAGAGAGAATCCCAAGCAGGCTCTGCACCTGCCCCCACCCGGGGCTCCATCTCATGAACTGTGATATCACAACCTGAGCCGAGTCAGATGCTCAACTGATTGAGCCACCCAGGCATCTGGTATTAGCCAATTTTAAGTGCAGTTCTGTAGCATTAAGTACATTGACAGTGTTTTGCAACTATCACTACCACCCATCTCTGAAACTTTAAAATCTTTCCAAGCTGAAACTATACTATTGAACACCAACTCCAATCCTCTCTTACCCCTGCAACCACAACTCTATTTTCTATGTATTTCACTATAGTAGGTACCTTTTGTCACTGGAATCATTGTCCCTTATGATGGGCTTATTTCACTGAGCATAATAATGTCTTCCAGGCCCATATTATAGCATGGATCAGAACTTCCTTTTTTTTTTTTTTTTTTTTTTTTTTTTTGAGGTTGAATAATACTCCATTGCAGGTATATACTGCATTTTGTTAATCCATTCATCCACTGATGGACAAGGGTTGTTTCCATCTTTTAGCTATTAAAAAAAATGTTATGTACATTGGTGTGCAAGTATCTTGTCAAGTCCCTGCTTTTAATTCTTTTTGTGTACATACCCAGGAATGGAATTGCTGGATCATATAGCAATTCTATTGTAAATTTTTTTTAATTAAAAAAAATTCTTTTAAAATGTTTATTTATTTTTGAGAGAGAGAGGGAGAGAGAGAGACAGAGAGAGACAGAGAGAGAGAGTTCAAGCAGGGAGGGGAAGAGAAAGAGGGAGACACAGAACCCAAAGCAGGCTCCAGGCTCTGAGCTGTCAGCACAGAGCCCAACACAGGGCTGGAACTCACAAACCATGAAATCATGACCTGAGCCGAAGTCAGAAGCTCAACTGACTGAGTCACCCAGGTGCCCCTCTATTGTAAATTTTTTTAAGAACTGCTATACTGTTTTCCACAATGGCTACATCATTCTACATTCCTATCAGCAGTGAACAAGGGTTCCAATTTGTGTACATCCTTATCAATATTTATTGTTATTATTATTTTTATAACAGCCATCCTCTGAGTGTGAAGTCCATTTTGTCATTTAAAGCTTTAGGATTTCTTATTGATTGGCATAAACAGTACAAAATAAAGAGATTAACTCTTGTATTATCTCTGGCTAATCTCGTCAGCCATTCACTTTTTAATTTAGTTATGCCTTTTATTTACAGAACAACGTAAACCTGGTTCTTTGTTATCCATTTCTGATACGTTGTCATTCTGTCTTCAGTGTATTGATAAGAAGGATGTTGAAAAAGTGATCATTATTGCTTACACCCAGTAGGAGTTTTTTGTTGTCTATGCTTTTCTTTTGGTAGTGCTGGTGTATTAAAGAGTGCTATAGATCAACTTTGGGGACAACTTTTCTCAAAAGAGTAGCTCATAGTTGTAATCTTGAATAGATACGTGTGAACTCATTTTCATGAATTGAGTCATTTTGGGTGAATTAGGAAATAAAAATAGTTCAAGATGACCCATTTGCTAGCTAAGCAATAATCCCTAATTAATGGTTTATTTGCTTAGGACAGGGCATGACTATCGGTGTAATTTATCACACCCTAGTTAAGCCTGTTCCTTCCCTCTTGACACCAAATATTTTCCCTTAACTAGAGGCTAGTTTTAGCTAATTAAGAATTAACAGAATGGTCACATACATAGGAATAGGGATTCATAAATAGTAATGTTTAAAGTCCCCAGTTAAGTTCTTGCACATACTTAATTGCAGAATTTTAATTCACTGTGGGTCTGTGGCAGGCAAATTCTAAGATGACTCACCATGACCCAGGCCTTTGTATAATCCCCATCTTTCGAGCATGAGTGGGATTTGTAACTTGCAATCCATGGAATATGGCACAGGTGAAGGTATACTGCAGATGTAATTAAAGCCAGGAGTTGATTTTAAGTTAAACAAAAGGGTGATTATCCTGGGTTGGCCTGACCTAATTAGGCGAGACCTTTAAAAAAGCATCAGGGGCGCCAGGGTGGCTTAGTCGGTTAAGCGTCCGACTTCAGCTCAGGTCACGATCTCACGATCCGTGAGTTCGAGCCCCGAGTGAGGCTCTGGGCTGATGGCTCAGAGCCTGGAGCCTGCTTCCGATTCTGTGTCTCCCTCTCTCTCTGCCCCTCCCCCGTTCATGTTCTGTCTCTCTCTGCCTCAAAAATAAATAAACGTTAAAAAAAAATAAAAAAGCATCAGGGAGGTCAGAGACTCTCAATGTTGCTGGATTTAAAGAAGTCACCTGCCATGGATTCTATAGCTACAATTTTGCCAACAGCCTAAAAGAGCTTGGAAGCAGGTCCAGTTGAGCCTCCAGATGAGAATGCATTCCAGCCAATACCCTGATTTCAGTCTTGTGAGATGCTGAGCAGAAGACCCAGCTGAGCCATGCGTGAACTCCTGATCCGAAGAAAGTGATATAATTGTGTGTTGGTTTAAGGTGCTAAGTTTGTGCTAATCGGTGATGCAGCAATAGAAAATGACTGCAGGTCTCAAGGCAGTAGAACAGTCCAAGGAAAGGAGGTAAGTGTGATGAATGTAATACAGTAGAATCACCCTATCAAGGATAGGCAGGGGGCACAGCTGAGAGTAAACAGATATCCTTCCACTCCCCGGTATCTGAGCAGAGAAACAGGAACTCGGCATGTCTCTCTCTCTGCAGTTTCTGTAGTATCTTTGCAGATACTATGGTATCTTATCCAGTAAATCTATAAGTCTGAATGGTGTTTTTTTAAGCCTGAGTACTCTTCTCTCTAAAGACTCAGATCTCAACACAAAGGGAAGGACTGGACAACTTTTTTCGACCCTCTTCAGTCATAAGACACAATCACCATTACTGATCCATAATCTAAGATGATCACTGCTTCCGAAATTATATCTAGTTGTATAACATATGGTTACCATAAAAGAACTTTCCCTCTGAATAAACTAAATAGCTTCTCTAGAAAATGCTTCACGAGGATGGAGAGTATATATACTGTGGAGGGGGAAACTGCAGAAAGATTAAGTGGTTTTCCCAAGGTCAAAGTTGAGTCAGTGGCCAAATCAAAAATAGGACCCCAACCTGGGGAAGTCCAAGATGAAACCGAAAGCAGGAATGTTCATGGGCTCTGTTCTTTCATTTTTTGAAGTCTGAGTGTTAATTTTATCCTACTCCTGACTGTGAACTGTTAGTTCACAGACCACATACATTAGAGGACATCCTACTTGAACATCATATTAGATTACATACATTTTGATGGCAAGGCTTAGCCAAATGAAGCTTCAAATATTTTTTAAATGAATGACTCAATCACAATATGCAGTAGCTCTGGGGAAAATGGTCTGCATTAGGTCAGTCCAGAAAACCTTGGGAGATACCAGGGGATTTTTAGGCTCAGTTCAAACCATCCAGTCCTATCTCAGGCTTACCAGAAAGCAGAGGTACGTTAAGGGACACATTGAAGTGCCTCGGAATCACCCAAAAAGCCTGTTTACCTTGGGAGATTTTTGGCTCCACCCCCTAAGGTTCTAATTCAGAAAGTTTAGGGTGGGCCTAGGGATCCGTATTTTAACAATCACTACAAGTGAGTCCGATGCAGGTGGTCTCCACCACTGGACAGACATCAAGTGGATGAGAAATAAGATATCGACATTGGCTATCTACATCAGCATTTTGTATGCCTGCAAAAATTTCAAAACTCCTTATAAACAAGACAGCATTGCTAATAAGGAAATTGAGGAATAGTGTGGTTAAATAAATTGCCCAATATTTACCATCAACCTGCAGTATGAGCCAAGAAGAGGAAAAGCAAAACAAAACACAATCCTCTGAGGCCTTTTACACTCCTCCCTCTCCCGCCCCATTCCATGTCCTAAGAAAACTCTAGCAGAAAATAACAGGAGGGCTCTTAGACTATGTTGACATTGGCAGCAAAAGCACATCCAGTTATTCAGTCTCAATAAAAGGACATTTTTCAAATCTTTCAAAGCCAGCTACACTAAGGCTATAATGAGTTTACCTCATTTTAATCTATGCAGCCAGAACCACTCAAGGAGGGCAGGTCTGAACCCATCTTTGGGAAATCGTGCAGCCATCAATATAAAGAAGATTTAAAGCCCTCCAGACATCTGGTATGACTTAATCTCTTGGTGCTTTCTGTATTCTTCAAACGTTAACCAGGTCACATGCTTACTCTCTCTTCTTTCCTATAGATAGACAAGTCAATTATCTAAATCCAGTGAGCCCAAAGTATCACAATCCCCTCTAAATTTTCACAGTAAATTAATGAATTTCTCCTCTCTCTCTCTCTTTCAGTGTGTGTGTGTGTGTGTGTGTGTGTGTGTGTGTGTGTACTTATTAATTGATTCCCCATTTTCTCAGGACTGATTTTTTGGTAGCTTTAGGACTCAAAATGTAAGACAAATAAGAAATTACAAACAGGATTTTAAATTAAAAGAGAAAACGAGGGACAGAGAGAGAGGGAGAAAGAGAAGGAGAAAATCATGGATCTCATTTTATCAAGTAGGTGTAGTCCTAGAAACAAAATATATTTGAGTCTAATAAATCCTTTGTACTTGCATTATTATTTAGAAAGTGCTTTACTCATACTCTCTTTTTTCCAATCGGCAGTGGTGCATAATCCTTCAGATTTGTCTCCTTACTCCTATTCCCACCTCTTTATCAAGTAATTAATAAGTCAAAAGCAGACACAGGCATTCTGGAAAATTCCTAAGGAACCTTGGAACATATTACTTGTTAATGTCTAGATTCCTTTGAAAATGTGAGTATTCCTGACCTAAATTACCTTTCAAGGCCACAGTTTGCCTCTGTGAGTGTCCACAGGCTTTCCCCTAAGGGAATCAGGTGTGCCTGCAGTTCTGGTTGTCAGGGCTGCTGGGGGGCAGGGCCAGAGTGGGCCTGTAGTTGGGCTGTGGAGTACGCAAAGGGGGGGTTTCCTCCAGGCTCTCCGGGGCCTCTAATTCAGGGCTCAATGACACTTCTGGCAGCATCCAAGGCTGTTTCCCTGTAAAACCTCTTACACTATTTCTCCCCCTGAAGATGCCATATTCTGAAAGCTTGTCCTCCCCACACAAAGTACCGTGATGAATAAAGATTTTTCAATTTACACAACATTTCATTTATTCCTTCATTCACTGAACAATTACTTACTGAGTTCCTACTGCATGCCAGGCATTAACCTGTCCCCTGGTAGATGAGGAAGTAAAGTCTGGCCTCTGCCCACAAGGAGAATTAACAACCTGGCATCAAAATATGCAAGCAAATCGGAGGCCCTAAAGCTTGTGCCGTCTGTGCTCTGCACTAGGGGATCTGGCTGGGTGAGTGGGCACTAAAATCCAGCCTACCTTTGCCTATGCTCACCAAACCATGAGCCCTAACTCAGGGCTGCATTCCTCCACAAGGCTACAAGACACAGTTGTCTAATTAATCCAAAAGATCCAGATGAGCTATTAGTGGCCCTGCACACAAACAATTTTAATACAAGGAGTTGCAAGTCTGCTCCGCAGAGTCAGGAAAGGCTTTAAGTGGATACTGTTTGTGCCAAGTCTTGAAGGATTTGTAGGTGTATAGGGTTTTTCTGGATAAACAACAAGGAGAAGGATGTTCTTAGCAGACTGCCCGGAAGTATGGGGAAACAATGCATCATCAGGAAACTCGAGAAGTAAAAGTACTTGAGTGACAGTGGCCAAGACTAGACCATAAGCCAGTTGGGGAGGCAGGACCACATCAGGAAGTGAGGTGTGCTCATGCAAAGACCTTTCCCATTTATTCCATAGAGGAAAGGTAGCCGGTGACTAAGTATGGGGAGTAAGATGGCAGAGGTACCATTAAACAAAGCAGGAAATATAGGAAATGGGTGGGGGAATAGACGATGAGTTCAGAGCTTGTAATCAGCATGAAAATTCAAAGTTACCAATCACACAGAATGATAAAATTCAATTAAAGTAATCCAGTGATTGTTTTGTTAGCCTAGATAGATAGATTTATAAACACAAATAAAGGTAAAACTTGTTAGGGTTTTTAAAATATTCATAATTTCTGTAATATCCCCATTAATATCTTCTTAGACCATGAGATTTAGAACAGGAATTCCTGCTAAGACTAGTTCACAAATATTTGTGTAATCCATGGTGACACAGAATAATCCCTGACCTTCACCAGGTGTTCAATAAATGTGAATCAAGGGAAGGGAATTCTGGCCTTTACTACCCCCACTACTCATTTGTCATATCCCATCTGGTGGCCAATGATGTTGGTTACCTGTTCATTTAAATGTCTATTACTTCCTTCACTGTTAAGGTCCACATGGACAGAGATCAACTTATATCTACCACAAGGTTTTGCATACAATAAATGCATAATGAGTATCAAAAGGCTTTTTTAGAGGAAGTCTCTCTGCTAATAATGCCTTCCAAAGTTTCAATAGGACACCTTGGTTAAAATGTACCTGGATTTATAAATACAGTGTGGAATGTCCCCATAGTGGGGATTCCTGCATCTGGGGATGATCGGCGGAAGAAACTTCAACCTACGCACTGTGAGCTTCTTCACCTGTAAATGAAGAAGACTACACACTTGTTAAATGTAAGAATTTAAAGCTGTAGTAGAAAACTCAGTAGGGAACAGTTCCGGACGAAAACTCCTGGAAGTCCAAGCAAAATATAAATATCCTGAGTGGATATAGCACATTTCTTGCCCACCCAAAGATATACCATGCCAGCTCTGAGGGCTAGATATTAGGAACAACAGTAATAATGGCTAAATCTAGGGGCACCTGGGTGGTGAAGTCATCTAAGTGTCCGACTCTTGGTTTTGGCTCCGGTCATTATCTCATGGTTCATGAGATTGAGTCCCACATTGTGCTCCATGCTGATAGCACGGGGCCTGCTTGGGCTTCTTTCTCTCCCTCTCTCTCTGCCCCTCCCCCGCTCTCTCTCTCTCAAAATAAATAAACTTGAAAAAAAATAATGGCTACATTTATTGAATGATGTAGTAGGCCTCATTTTAAGCACTTTGCATGTGTTACCTCAGTTCATCCTCGAGACAACTTTGTGATGTAATTACTGGTATGTATCTCAATTGTTCAGATGAGGATACAGAGATACAAAAGTGACTCTGGCATATCGCATCTGGAGTAGTCCACAGTCATACCCTAAGTTTAAGAATTCACTAAGAACAGGGGCGCCTGGGTGGCTCAGTCGGCTAAGCGTCCGACTTTGGCTCAGATCATGATCTCAAAGTCCATGAGTTTGAGTCCCGCGTCGAGCTCTGTGCTGACGGCTCTGAGCCTGGACCCTGTTTCGGATTCTGTGTCTCCCTCTCTCTCTGCCCCTCCCCTGCTCATGCTCTGTCTCTCTCTGTCTCAAAAATAAATAAAAACATTAAAAAAATTTATTAAAAAAAAAGAAGAATTCACTAAGAACAATATTCACTGAGTGCAAATTATATGCCAGGACTCAGCACTATGGGCAAAGCCACATTCAATTCCAACAAGGTCCTTGTTCTCATGGGCTTATATCCTAGAGGGAGAAACAGAAAATCAACAAGTAAACCAATAACTAAACATAATGATTAAGTTGGGGGTATGTCTAATGAAGGAAATAAAGTGTGACAGAGTGACAGGTGCACTGGGGGCACTAGTCTGGAGGGGCTTTCTGAGGAGAACAAGAATTTCTTGGCCTTTTTGTTGTTTTTGTTTTTTGGTAAATGTTTTCATAAGAATAAAAAGCAGAGTTTTAAAAATGAAGAAAGTTGTATCTTTAAAAAATATTTTTATTTTTTAAAGTTCTAGTCCACTAGAGAAACTGTCTCCCCGAGACACCCATTTCATAATTAATTCTTGCTTATTTCTTAATTTGGGTCAGCATTTCATTCACAATAATCTCCAGACACAGCCATTTTCAAAACGCTTCCCCCCCTTCAAAAAACCCACTACCCCTCCATCATTATTGCAGCTCTCCAAATCCTTTGTCCCATCATCCTACTTGGCAAGAACCTTCAGAGATGAACACATAAACTCCATACCATGCTGGGAGAGAGGATTTGCCCTGCATTTTCCAGGCTGGCATGTTAGCATCCTGTCTTTCAGAATGTTTAAGAGCAATTGCCATAAAGTGAATTGACTGTCTCGTAAGTACATCAGAGCACCAGGGGATAGGAAATCTACAGAAACTCAAAATACAGAACTAACTACCAACCGCAGAGCAGAGGAAGTGCAGTAATGTGTTCAGGCTATAAGCCTTTGCGGAGACACCCGTCTGCCTCCATCATTATTTATCATCTGCGTCTCTAGTTACTTCATTACCACAAGAGAGAAAAAAAGAGCCATGGACTCAACTTGTACTGACTTCAGAAACAACCCTATATACTTTAATACACTTTTTGGCTCACAATGTAAGTAGTGCTACCACAAAGTGAGACTAGGAAATCTGAGAAAATAAGACTCAAATTTGCTTGCTTGAAAGGTTGAAAAGCCCTCCATCATCTGTGTCTAGAAAGGCTAAGATGCCCTCCCGTTTGCCAGAACTGCCCATCCTCATTCTGTACAGCCACTTCCAGCTCTCTAGGCTACAGCCTCTCATATCTGAATGAGATGATGCCAGAATTTTTTTTTAATTTTTTTACATTTATTTATTTTTGAGAAACAGAGTGAGACAAAGCGTGAGCAGGGGAGGGGCAGAGAGAGAAGGAGACACAGAATCTGAAGCAGGCTCCAGGCTCTGAGCAAGCGGTCAGCACAGAGCCTGACGTGAAACTCAAACTCACAAACTGTGAGATCATGACCTGAGCCGAAGTCGGACGCTGAACCGACTGAGCCACCCAGGTGCCCCATGCCAGACTTCTTATAGAATACATTTTGTAAGTAAGAAGAACACCCATCCATTTTGTCTCCAGTCAAAAGAGAGGTCCTACTTTACACGTTAAACACTGTCTCACTAACAGGAAAAAGAAATACATTGGGGTTGACCAGCATGAGACAGACCAGATCTTCAGTTCTGCAACTTAAACCTATCAGGAAATAGCTGGAAAAATGGCTTCAGTATATCCGTTTCAATGATAGGAGAAATGGCCTCAGTCATATAGAACAATCTCTTCAGACTACAGACAATCTTACAGATCTTTTTTTAACATTTAAGCAACACCCCACATTTCAAAGGATGACGCCAATGTTATCAGTCAAAAAATCACTTCTGAAAAAATATATGGTCGTGCATTGAAGTTCTTCTTGTTATATTTTTCCTCCAAGTGTACTTTCTCTGAGGAGCACATCTTCATAGTTATAGCAGTATGGTGGGCTTACGGAAGAGTCAGAATCAAGGGATAAAAAGAACAAAGGAAAGCTACTCTCTCTAAGGACTTTCAAATGCATTATCTTACTCACTTGTCACATCCTCTTTGAGCAGGGCATTGTTGTCCCTATTCTGCAGAGATGGATCAGGCCTCTTGCTTCGGAGCAGAAAGCCAGTATATCCTTGCTCTTTGATCTGCACGCATGCCTCTCCAATAGATAAGCTCACTACCTGTGGAGCAGAATGGCTGAACAGCTATTTCTCCCTATCAGATCTAAAACGTTAGAGCCTGTTATAGACAAGATACGAAAGTAGTCGCTTGCCTGATGTGCTTCATATATCATCTGTATTTAGGCATTTTTATAATCTGGGTAAAACTAGGAATCTAGAACCAACCTTAGGTCATAATGAAGAAAGGAAGAAACAACGTCTGTTGCCCAACTGTGTGTATGCAATGATAATGGAGAACACCATCACTTATAATGAGTCAGCACACAAACTTCCTGGAACTCTCAGGGGGAAGTAGAAAGTGAACCAGCCTGACTCCCAAGATTTTCAGAAACCTCTCACTATAAGTTTTTGTTCAACCAAACCTAATATACCACCCTCTCCCTGGCCTTTTGCACATCAAGTGATCTTCTAGGTCCCAGAGTCAGCTGGTGGCAGAGGCAAGACTAGAACCCAGATCTTCTAACTCCCAACCCTGTGCTCCTTCCAATACACTACTGCCTGATATATTTTACAGATGATGGTGACAGAAATCATAATGGCAGCCACTACTAACTACTCAAGGCCAGGGTCAGCAGTAAATGTTTTACATGAATGATTGCATTGAATCCTCAGAATTACTGACCTACAAAGTAAATAAGGAAACAGAGGCTCAGAAAAATTAAGCAACTTCTCCAAGACTCAACTGCAGGTAAGCAACAGAGCTGGAACGCAGCCCAGTCTCTCTGAAGCTAGGTCTCAGGTCTACATCAAATTACCTTTCTCTGCTTACCATGTTTGGTGAAAATTGCAGTGATTAAATGTGAACAACTTATATATCTGCTTATTATTACAGTTTATTCCATCTACTTTACAAAAATAAATCTTTATAAAAAACAGATTTCAAGAGTAAGGTGGCACAATTAATCTGCCATTTCCTGCCTCCTTGATGCTAATCCTTGAGTTTTTCAGAATGGTGCAAAGCCTTAATCAGACAGTGTGAATCTGTTTTTGAGATACAAATATGTGTTTAAGGTGGGGGTGGGGGAGGGATGATTCAGGTATAAAGAAAATATTTCTTTAAATAATGAAATTACAGTCTCCCAAATCTGGAACATCAGGTATGCTGGCTAATACTTAGGGGTTTGGATGTAGTCCCTCTGTTCACAGATTGAAATATACTGAGGGTGACTGAGGAGGCTTACGCCAGCCCTGAGCTTGCACTGCTCATTGCCGTCTGTATCTGTATTTTCAGTGCCCTTCTTGTCATGTGTTGATGCTTAGAAAATAATTATTAAGAAACAGTGTCTTGCAATCGCTAGGAAGAAAGTCTTGTTAACAGGTTTCTCAAAGTTACTTGTACTTAAAAAAAAACTCAGGATGACATCCTGGGGTACCTAATACCATTGGGGAAGATCATTTAACCCCCCCCCCCCCCCGCAGATTGCAGCGGCTTTTTTTAACGTTTATTTATTTATTTTGATTAAGAGCATGTGAACGGGGGAGGGGCAGAGAGGGAGGGAGAGGGAGAATCCTAAGCGGGCTCTGCAATGTCAGAGCCCTATGAGGGGCTCCAATTCAGAATCCTCGAGATTATGATCTAAGCCTAATCAAGAGACGCTCAACTGACTGAGCCGCCCAGGTGCCCCACAGTTTTATTATTAGTAAAATGAGAGGCAATCTGAAGTCTTTTTTACCTCAAAAATACTGTATTGTTAGTGCTGATTACATAAAGGAGTTCTAAAATCAACTCTCCTCCATTCCTCTTTTATTCATGTGTTCCCTCCTTTTCTTTTGTTTCAGTTCCAGTTCTCCATTCAACCCCAAACACTTATATTCACAACTACTACCTTACAGGCTCTTAAATTTATTAGCAGCAGCAAAGCAATTTTTTTTCACTCCAGAGAAGTGCATTATCTTATTATGAATGAGAATCAATGCAGAGAGCATTCACATGGCACTAAGGCATGTATGATATAAGTTAAAGAGGTATAGAGTACGTTGACATGATTTAATACTCTCTAGAAACCATAGTGGCAATTTTTAGTGACGGGATTCTAAATAGTTATTCATATATACTTAAAATGAGAGCTTCTCCGAACATCTAAGTCAGAGCCACAATCATAAGAAGCCACAGTGTGATGACCAACATTGTTTCACTAAAGCTAACAAATGCTTTGGTTATACAGCATTTTGTATTATAACAGAAGATATTTGCAAATGATATATCCAATAAGGGGTTAGTATCCAAAATATATAGAGAAATTATACAGCTCAACACCAAAATCCCACAAATAATCCAATTAAAAATGGGCCAAGGACGTGAACAGATATTTTTCCAAAGAAGACATACAGATAGCCAACAGGCACATGAAAAGATGCTCTACATCACTAATCATCAAGGAAATGCAAATCAAAACCACAATGCAACATCCCCTATCACTTTCAGGATGGTTAAAATAAAAAAGACAAGAAATAATAAGTGTTGGCGAGGATGTGGAGAAAAAGGAACGAGGCCTTATGCACTGTTGGTAGAAATGTAACTTGGTGCAGCCACTAGGGAAAACAGTTGGGAGGTTCTTCAAACAATTAGAAATAAAAATACCATATGACCCAGTAATTCCACTACCAGATATTTACCCAAAGAAAATGAAAACACTAATTCAAAAAGATACTGCAGCATTGTTTACAATAGCTAAGATATGGAGGCAACCCATATTGACTGATGAACGGATAAAGAATATGTGGTGCGTGTGCCTGTCACATGTGCCTGCACGCGCGCATGCACACACACACACACACACACACACACAGAGGAATGTTGCACAGTCATACAAAACATGAGATCTTATCATTTGTAAAAACACAGATGAACCTAGAGTGTATTCTGTTAAGTGAAATAAGTCAGACAGAGAAAGCCGAATGATTTCACTTACATGTGGCATCTAAAACACAAAACAAATGAGTAAACCAACAAAAGGCAGAAATAGACTCATAGAGAGAACAAACTTATAGTTGCCAGTGGGGAGGGGGAATGGGAGATAGTCAAAATGGGTGAAGGGGAGAAGGTGATACAGGCTTCCAGTTATGGAATGAATAAGTTAGGCTAATAGAAGGCACAGCATAGGGAATACAGTCAATGATATTATAATAGTGATGTCTTGGGGCAGATAGTAGCTACACTTGTGGTGAACACGGCATAATGTATAGACTTGTCGAATCACTATTTTGTACACCTGAAACTAAAGTAACATCATGTGTAAATTATACTTCAATAAAAAAAGAGAAAAAGATATGTATGCATGCATTTTAAGTATGCCCAGTAAGATCTTTTACTCCTCCATTTTGAAAGGTAATCAAAGATAAATTCATTCTAAAAGCTTTTTTCCACTCTCCCAAACTTTTAATATAAAAACAGTAATTAATCAATACACGCATAACTTAAAGGTCTCTCTCTCCTGGAACACCTGTCATGACAGTACAAAAGTGTTGTTTTTTTTATTTTACCTGGGAAGAGCAGTGATTTTCCCCCATTTCTCCACACAGAATCTTCTTGGGCCATTACTCCCTCGGAGAGAAGCAAATCCTTCATAGGGAATGCTGGATGTGCCCGTGACAAACTATCAACCAAAGAAAACAGAAGGATAAAGTGAAACCAAGAGGCTAGCTGCTGACAAACGCATGGCATCATTCATGTGCAGGGCCCTCAGGGAAGAACAGCAGGCTGCTCACTGGTGGGAAAGCCTGAAGACAAAACTCCATGGGTGTGGAAAAACCCAACACAAGAATTCTGACAAAGATCTGGGGAACACTAAGGAAAGACAGTGCATTATAAAAGAAAAGGAGATCCAGAGGGTCTTAGTAGATAAAGCATCCTGTACGGCTAGCCAGCTCAGTAGACTAAACTGGGTGTATTTCCCGTTACAGATAAATAAAGTAGGTATATCAATCAACCTAAGTCTACTTGGCATCAGTCCCTGATCAACTTGAGGTGAATAAATGAGGACCAGATCCTTGATCCAAAGGAGTTAAGACCCAATCTATTTGTAAGGCTCTGCCTAAGCATCCAGAAGGCTTGTTCCCGGTATTTCTTTGGCTGCGATCAACCAGCAAATGCCCATGTAACTATGAACACCACAAGAAAATAATGAGTTAGTTTCCCCAGTATCCTTGAACTTCACTGTTATCTCAAGTTTGTGGAAAATTACATGGAAGAAAAGAAAAGATTCTTTTTCAAAGACCTGGTCACTTCCTAAGGGACTGAAGGTCATTTTCTATTGCTAGAGGTGCTGCCTTGCAGAGTGCCCCAGGATCTCATGTTGAAGGGACCAAGCTGCCCTGAAGGCAGGTGTTTTTCCTGGGATTCTTGGACTGGAGTTGGTATTTCCTCAAAATTCTAATGAGATGCTTGGACGTGGCTGGGGATGTTCTGCCTAGTGATGGAGCCACAGAACATGCAATCAGAAGAGTCTGAAACAATGTATCCCACATTTGCAGGCAAACATGGGGTGTGTTTACTGAGTACTTAGCAATTATTAAACATAAGCAATTCCAATAATAATTATATTAATGCATTAAAAAATTAACTAATGGCATCTTACCTGTAACAACCTGAGTCGCTGTTCATTGTTGAATCTTTCCACTGCAGCCCAGAACCACCGAATTACAATATGATTGTCATGATATCCTATTAAACCAATCAGGAAAGCCCACATTACTTTGACTTTTCTATGTTAAGATGACACGACACCATGACGTGTCGACAAAAGACCCCCAGACATCTTGGATTCTTTAAAGGTTGTTTATCATTTAAGGCTAGGGAATAACACTGTAAATACAATCACATGAGTGTCAAAAGTCAAACAAAGACAATACTCAATGAAACTAGGAGGTCTCTGTTTCCATTTAGTGGTCAGTAAACAAAACTGGTGGAGAGAAGAACAACAAAGTTGTCATTTTAACCATACCATTTCTGAAAAAGATCATTGCTGTTACTGGAAATACCTAACTCTTTTGGTCATTCATTTAAGAAATAATTTTCAAGTATCACTATGCCAAGCACTGTACTAAGCTTGGGGGTAACAGTGGCAAAGAAAACAGACCCTTACAGGGCTTCTGGTAAAGGAGAGACATGTTAATCAAATAAGTATACAAGTAAATACTTAATTGCAAACTATTTTAAAACTACATATAATGTTCATATTTTTAAATCAACTTACTTTTTATTAATAAAAAGGAAATCGTAATTTTATTACTCTATTTCTTTCAACTAATAAATCGCAAATAACCACGAACCTAAATGTTACTTTTATTCCATAGCTTAGTAGAATTTAATAAAATGCCAAAAGTATCATCCCTGGGAGGATTAAGGCAGTACGTGTGGATCCCAAAATCTTTCATCGGAGAAAAATTAAGTTGAGAGAAGATTAAGGTACAATTGGTGATTCAAACCAATTAACTCACGTGCTCGAGGTACACAAAGCCACTCTCATTCCGAGTCAGCACAAGTAAGTCCAACATACAAGGTGGGTAAAAAACGATTTGAATTTGAATTTTTGCTCACAGGTTACAGTGGTTGTAGAATTTGGGGGAAATTTTGCCTTAGCGTTTACCATTTGATCAGTGATGCTTAGTGCCCTCTGGACAAGAAAGGGATCCAAGTGAAAGGTAAATATATTTATACCGGACATGGTGTTATACAGGCTCCATGTCCATTTGGCAGAAACTAGCTATTTGGTGCTGAGCAAATCGTTGTCTCATCTATAAAATAAGCACAGTGGCTCTTTATAGCTCTTCTGATCTTACGAATCAGGCCCCTTTCTGCTTCTCCTTTGCTGTTTGTGCCAAACCTTCTGGAGGAGGAGGACAGCAAGTGTCTCTTCATATTCTCTACAAACAGCTGCCTAATGACCACATGGCAGGTGGCAGAGCTGCCTCTTCATCCAGTGCCAGCTAGTTGGGTCAGAAAACAGCTGGGTATCTCACCATCTCTCTGCCTCCCCACCCGGAGCACTCTCTTCCCAAGCATTTCACTTGGAAAGATTTACAATAACCATGGAAATAGGGACTTGAGTAGACATACACAGTGAATAAAGCTTACAATACGTAAAGATGAATATGGCTGATCTGATTAACAGTGTTGCTATTAGAATCTGCCAGTGGGGGTGGGGGGAGGAAGAGCTAATGGCATTTATGGTAAGATTTTTAAGTTATGTAGCATGCTGGAGAAAATTGTGTTCTAGGTAGTAAAAAGAGCTTGGTTAACAAAGTTACAATAACCAAGGCCACATATGGGTTACACATGGGGCCAGTGGGAAAAGATGCATCGTAGCAATTGGGTTTCAGAAATAGCAGCAAGAGAGACTGCAATTTAATACCGCCTTTCAGAGAAAATGGGCACGCACGGCCAGCCCACGGCAACAGCGATGAGCTGGAAGAGCCACGAACAGGCAAGAACAAAAGCAATTCAGCAAATGTTAAGGTTATTTTTTTTTTTTTACTCCAAACTTAAAAAAAAATTTTTTTAATCTTTTGTTTCCGTTTACAGATAACTGAAGATAGAGATGTTCAGCTCTCAGTGTATTCCGCTAAGTGGTTAATTCAGTGACTTAAAGTTTGTAGTTTTTACTCTCCAAGTTCAGAACTGCTGCTAACCTTACATTCCGAGTTAAAAACCAAAAGCCAAAATCACAACAAAAAGCAACTGCTATTTGTCATGACTTTCTGAAGACTATCACACTGCAATAAATTTCAGAAAAGGTATTCTCTCTTTGCTTAAAATTATGGGATAAAACTTAAACTCTGGACCACCATCAGGTCCCTTTCAAAGTCTATTGACTCAGTGATGAGATTTCAATGGCTTCAGTCCCAACTGCTAATGGACAATTTATAGTGATCTACAGAAATGCCACTTCTAAAGCTTCCCAGGCGGTGAACTGTCATACGATGCAGGTTTTAACTAATCTTACAGTAGTTTCCTTTTCAGTTGAACTTCATGCTTGAGTTTAGAAGGGCCTGTTCAATAAGCTTCTTGAATTTTGAGAACCAGGTCTTATTCCATTTATGTGTTTCAACCGTGAATTACGACTGGTAGGTAGTTCAGTGAAACGCAGAAAAACTGCCTTTGCTCTATTGGGAAGCTTAGAGGGTGTGTCGCTTCAAGTTTTAGAATGGAGGGAGAAGAGGTGGAGTTTGACCAGGTGGATGTGAGTTCCTAGGTGCTTCACTAACAACACCATAAAACAATTAATTAGTGTCCTTATGGTCACATTTCTTCACCAACAATTAACAGTTATGACATCCTCAGATGGTGTGTAAACAGTCCTTCCTCCACTTGATGGATGAGGTAACTAGGAAAAGAAGGGAATGTACCTTGCCCAAGGTCTCAGAGGAGACTGTGGCAAACCTATGATTATAATACAGAGTGCCTTGCCTGTCCTGGATTCAGGCTGGCATTCAGGCTAACCATTTGCTTCCCCTTAATATGAAACGTAAAAGTTCAGCCATCTCTAAATCACATTTCACCTCCTCTGTATTCTGTGTTGTTTCTCCAGTCACTCAGGTCGATCTCAGCTGTGCCCGCGATGACGAGTTCCAGTTCTCTTGCATCAAAAACAGACACCAGCCTGGCATCCACCACCTGTGGAGTAAAAAGAATGCAGGGCATGGCTTGCGAGTCAGGAGAAATCTCAGCTATAATTAAGCCTCATCAGAAAAGGAGGGTACAAGGAATTTTAGGAATAGGACGGAAGTGCTCTGTGTAGGCACTCTGAAGAATGCAGTGCTCTCGACAAATATATTTTTAAGACAAGATGGATGAGCTTCTCCTCAACAGAATTTTCATTTTAAAACTGACCACTGATAAATCCAGTTTGTTTTTCTCTTTTAAAAAGATCTAGTGCTCCTCCAAAGGAAGTCACATGGAGTATTTGTAACAACTCATTCAAACCCTAAGATACAATCACTTCACATAGCAAGCATGAGACGTGATCACCCGTATCAAAGCATGAGTAAGACGTATGACTTCACTGTTATTAGTGGTCATTAAGTCATGAAATGTTACTTGAATTCATCATTTTATTTCAAAGATCTCTTGTAAGGGGGCATGGAGCTTTTTTGTGTTCTTGAAACCCATACAAAATATATTGGAGTTTTTAAATTGAAAGTGCAATAATAAATATAACAAAAGAAAAATGGAAACATCGCACACAAATAAAGCACCAGAAGATGAACTGTGGTATCATAGATAGCAGCCTGCAAAACCCCACTCCCTCTGATTGTCTTTACCTCATAGAAGCCACGCACTAAACTCTCTGTTTGCTGAACAACACCCCTCTCAATCCGCCATTTCACCATCCTCTCGATGTACTCCTTCTTGTTCTTCTCTGTGACCGGGATATTGGCACCCCCTGGTTTTAATTCTCGTTCGGTAATCTGAGATTAAAAAACAAAACAAAACACTGAACATAAAGAAATACTCTTCATGTTAGAAGAACACTGCTACCAATGAGCCGAAATCACCCAGCTACCTGTCTTTGCCCTGGCCAGGGCGGGAGGGGGGTTTCCACAGCAGTGGGGGGAGGTGCAATATGGAGCCCACGCACACACTGGTGCTCAGTAAAAACTAGGCATTGAGCTGATGTCTAAAAGCCTCAGTGGTTAAAAATCTATATATTGTGAGTGCTGGAGGTTAAATTTTAAATCCTGACTAAACAGTAAGTCTTTTAAATGAAAATAAATTAGCTCCAGGTTCTGCCCCACTGCTATTGGAATGTTTGGCAAAAACATATTTTCGCAAATTCCATTAGGGTTCAGAATCAACTACATATCAAAAGCCAATATTTAAGTAAAGATTTGCCTTAAGGAAGCAGAATTACATTTAAGTGAATGTTACATTGAGAACTTCTTTTCCAAAACACTAAATACAGAAGACCAGCCAAACATAAATGTGTAAATAAGAATATTACTTATGAAACAGTATATAATTTTTGAAAGAAATGTTTTTAACCAACGACCATGTTTTCAAACCTTCACCAAAACATTATTTCATCCCTCAGCTTCAAAACATTTTCTGCTCTTAAACATGAATGAGAGTTAAGTACAAATGCCAATTAAATAATTTAATATTCAACTCTGGGGTAGCATGGACTTTGAAAAGCTGTATTTTATACAAGGCAATTCTAAAATTTTATGTGGATATTTTAGTTGGAAATAAAAAGAAGATTGCTTATAACACACTAAAGTTACCACAATCTGTAAATTAGACCATCCTACTCTGCTGTTGGTATTAAAATAATCTTTGTAGCCAAAATTATTATAACTGTATATAAACGGGGGTTGAAACCACCCAACAAGCCACAAATAAGTACGCATATGAATTAATTCTTCATCAACCAACAGCCTTTAATTACCACGCTAAGTCACTGGGGATTCACATACACAGACCTGCCCAAAAACTTCTTCATTCACAGTGAATGTCAGGTCCAGGATGTCATGGATATCATTGTCTTTCATCCACTGCAGGCTCTGGTGGAACTCTTCATCAAGGTATTCTAGATCACTCAGGTCACACAGACTAAGATGATAAACAGATAGAAGCAGATATGTAGGGATGACTGTTAGGAAAACCCCACAGACACAGGAAAGAAACTAAGAATTGAAGACAAGAACAAGGTCAACAAAATAGGCAGTGATTTCTGGAATGTTCTCAGTCAAACTCAGTAACCAAAGCAGCTAAATAATAAAAAAAAAAAAAATACGCTATACGATGTAAAAATCCTGGATATATAAAATGCCTTAAACCAACCAGCCTGTCCGAGTGGCTGCCATTTGCCTAGTCATTCACGACTAATGCCAGAGCAGGAACTGGAACTCAGGTGTTCACAGCCTGAGTCCCATATTCTTTTGGCTATGTTATACCACCTTAAAACACTGTTCTCATAATTAGATATTTTTGGTGTGTTTCTATACTGTACTTGAACTTTGTTATTTTTTTCAAAGACTAGACTGAGTGATCCACATTCACATACATCTCCTTTTTCTTCATGGTTCTTGTTCTTTCCAGGTTTCTGAAAACAGCAAGCTATGGAATCTCTCTACAATTATAATAGTTTTCCATACTTCTTTCCTCTTTTTTCATTGTGGAGAGAGGATCTGCATACAATGGAGTTACTGTTATATAGCCCAGTTTTAAGGTGGTAACAACTGATTTGCTTTTGTTGTTTTGAATTTTCCCCCCATCAGCCCAATTTCAGAGGTCATTTTGTTTGGTTCAGTATAAACATTTATTAGGCATCAAGGATGTGCCAGACATCTTAACAGCTACTTGATAAACAGTTACTGCCCTCAGGGGCTAATGGTCTACTTGGGGAGACAGGCACACAAATAGGTCAATTAATATAAGGTGATGATGATAGCCTAGGCTGGGTAACACTTAAAATTTGTGTATTTCTTACATGAATGTTACACTCCAATTAAAAACAACGATAAGGTAGATACAGGGAGCTCTCATAGCAAGAATGCGGGACTTCAACCTGGAGATTCAGGAAAGTCTTTTGGAGTAGGTAATACCTACATCAAAATTTGGAGGCTGTTTAAAAGATAGAGAAGTAAAGGGAAATGGATGAAAAGAAGGAGAAGGGGGAAAAGAAAGGGAGGAGAGAACAACATTAACAAAAAAGCACAAGGCCATGGAATATGCAAAATACTCAAGCATACTGGTAGTATCAGAGAGTTAACCACAAGACATAACATCCAGAGAAGGCTAGGAAGGTAGCTGGGACCAGGCCTTGAATATCATTCTAAGGAGCGTGGTGCTTCGGAACTACTGAAATATTTTAGGACAGGAAGTGACATGATCAGATGTGAGATGCGATTTTAAATAGTTCTCTGGAGATTGTAGTATAGAGGATTACTTAAGATGGGGGTGGGGAGAGGAGTGGTTCTCATCAGATGGTGGAGGCAATTAGTAGACCACTACAGTAATCTGGCCAAAATAAGATAAGAGTTTTATTTTAAGAGCACAGCTATTAAGGGTGGACAGGAGAAGATGAATTTAAGAATTATTTAAGAGGTAAACATGAGCATTAGTAAATGGTATCATCAGGAGTATAAAGAAGGCTATCAAAATAGGGGTAGCAAATGAACTCATGTTGCAAGCCAGCTCTGATTAACTGCCAGTCTTGAGGACTATAAGTTGAAAAAATTCCTGAGGCCAAAATGAATTCAGTGGGGAAAAGTATGATAAATGATTTGTGAACCACAGCATGGCAGTGGAATGGGTGGTAGGGAAGAGTAGAATCTGTGCTGTGTACCTGCCATCCCTGTGTGAGGGTGACTCCCGGTTTCTGACCAGTGACCTGAGAATCCTGGCACCATGGACTGTGACTAGGCACATGGGAGAAGGTACACTTTTAGGTTGAGGAAATTGAGGAGTTTAGTGGTCACCATGTTGATTTTGAGATGCCTAGGAGACATGCACGTGGAGACACTCAGTGGAATGTTGACCACATGAGCCTCTAACTCAAAGATTAAGACTAAGGGTGCAGATGTGAGCCAGTAGGAGAAGAGACAGGTGTAGACATTTCGCCATGACAGCACATAGAGAGAGAAAAGCAGGAGGGGGGAGAGGCAAGAATGGAAGCTCCAGGAACACCGAAATTTAAGGGGAAGTCAGAGGAGAAGCCCATGAAGGAGACATAAAAATAAAAGGGGAACTGGGAGAGAATAGTGTCAGGGACACCAGTGGAGGAAAGACACAAAGTAAGTGGGTGGGGTTCGGGGTGGGAGTGGTCAACAGTATCAAAAGCAATAGGATGATACAGTAAGATGAGGACTACAGGATATTCTTTAAAAGCTTCTAAGGGTTACTGGTGGCAAGGAAGCCAGGCTAAAGTGTGTTGAGGGCACATCAGCACAGACCACTCTTTTAGGAAGCTTATAGGAGAAGATGAGAAAAGGCAATGAAATGGGAAGGTGCAAATCGGACAAGGGGAACCCGAGAGGCAAATGGACAGTGCCCAGTTGCCCAGGGTTTCATCTGCCCAGACACCAAAAGGGAGGAAAGCAAAAAGTCTTCCTACTGACCCTCTTAAGAGCCCATTAGAAACGCTTGCTTTTCATTTGAAGTCTAGGCTTCCATTTTACAGAAAGCAGGCACAAGGCCTCTGTCAGGGAATAAGCTGGACAGAACCCAGCAATCATTCTGTGCTTTCTCCTTGCAAGTTTGAGCTACTACCCCACCAGACAGTTGCCTTCTCCTGTTTAGCCTTGTAAATGACTACTGATTACAGGACAGAAACTGTTTGCTCTACATTTTACAATAATTGCAATCTTTCATTGTGGCAACAATGAAGAAAAAGTTCTGTGAATGCTAAATTCTCATCTGCCATAATAAATTACTATCTTGCATATAGGGAAGTCTCAAGAAAAATAAGGGACTGCCCACCTCCAGCAAACAAACAAAAAATAAGACAAAAACAAAACAAAAGGAGAATGAAAACTTGGACCAAGAGTAAACAGTTGAAGTCTGCATTAAGCAATATATAAAATGCTTCTCATAAAGGATAGGGGGCTGTGAGTCACCAAGACTAACCCACAACTATTCTATTAATAATCGGCATTAATACCACAGGAATTCCAGTGCTGTATTTGAAGTACAATTGTTTTGAAGAAACATGTGTTGCAACAAATGAGAATAAATTTTCTAGAACAAAGCAAAACTAAGACTTTAGGGGCAAGACAGAAATACAGGGTTGGGGAAAACACAGTGACCATATTTGAAACTGTTTTAGCTTCAGACATCTAAGCATGACACTGACAAAAGGCCCTTTTTTAATAAAAGAAATATTACATTCTGACATATTAATTGCACAAGCAACAAAAATACTCTTACATTCTGAGAAGAGCTTTATAAAAGGGCCGTGTGAAGAAAGCGTCCAACAAATACTGGTGTATTAGCGCAAGACCAAGAATCCTACCACTGAATCGGAACCTGTGAAGAAAAAGCACAAGACAGATTACACATCATGAAGCAGTTTCTAAATTGTTCTATCTGACTTCTAGAAAGCCTTTCAGCTCTAATCATCTAAGTTTGTCCAGGACTGATCGTTTACTGGGTCCGTGAGAGTTTGTGTGCATTGTAGCCTGTGTCTTCATTAGGCAAATATTCACATTTACTTGAAAAAAATCTGTTTCACTCTGTTAGTAATTCCTTCACCTCATGTTAACAATGTCTACCATGTAGCACCCCACATGGTCAACACGAATTCCCCATGAGCATGTCAGTGAAATTTCCCCAAGCCATTTCTCAGAGATGACAGACTGAGACCAGCGGTGGTGGGGAAAATGCTGTCCCCTTCTAGTTTGCTTGCAAGAATATTAGCAGAATTTCTCTAATACAAACCCACTAGCAATCCCCTCTTGAGGAAAAGCCCAATCTCAAAGTGAGAAAGTTCCTATACCTGGTCTCTCTCAAACTGCACTCCGGATGGTAATTGTCACGATCCAAGAATTATGCATGTGGACCTTTGGGGGAGTTTCCTCATGGGACATTCTGTTCTCTAAAATTTCAAGGCTCAATCCTATTCTGAATCACTTTGGAAACTTTACTAAATACATCAGTCATGATTGGATTTGCTGAGATGTACACTTATTTTCTCTTTCAGAAAGGGATCCAAAAGTGTACATCCACACTGAAGTCCATACAGTCCATCTGTGATTTTAGTATTAGACAGCCATTTTAAGATGAATGTCCAGCAGCTTTGTTTTCTTTATTTCCACCTAAGGTAGCACAACTGTAATAGCTACAGTTAAGAGGACTCCAAATTGTAACTAAATGGAGTTAATTTGAAGAATAAGTCCTAAAACTTAATGCCCTCCACCCACCAATATTAACTTTCATGACTCAAAGAGAATTTTTCCATGAGTCTTACTTCTTTTTTGTTGTTGTTACTATAAATAAAGAGGAACAAGCAAATAGGGGTTATAGAGTATTTAAAGTGTATAAACGCAGGGATTAAAAAGGTATGTAAGGACATTTGGAAAGAGTGCAATTCAGGATTTTCAGAAAAAGTAATCCCCAAAGGGGAATCCTATACCAGTTTTCCCTGATGATTTTATGTGGAAAAATAGGAAAGGAGCAGTCCCTGGCTACAAATTTCAATAGCTAATAGGGTAAGCGCCACTGCTGAGACTCTGAGCCCGTGTCCTTCTGCCAGGTTCTCTTCTACTATCAGTTCTTCCAGGGCACCGCACCCTCCCTCCCTCTTACTAGAATGCCATCATCACCTTCAGCCAGCACCCCAGCTGCTCTGCCCCACCCCCAGTGTTGGCCACTTCCCCAAGGGCTGCTCTAGCAGCTGCCCGACCTCTGGGCCAGGACCTTCTCCCACTCCATCTCAGAGCTCAGAGATGCCCAAAGGTGCAGAGCAGAATCTAGTGATTTTGCTGGGAACCTAACATCATCTGGAACCTTCTTTCAATGGGAGAAAAAAAACCTTTTGAATTCTACCCAACTCACTTAAAATTGGTCTTTTGGAATATATTACTTCTCGGTCTTTTGGCTATGATCAAGTGTGGAATATAATCTATCCCTAGCTTGGAGACTGCCTGCATATTTAAATTTGACAACAAAAATAAGAGTCAAATGAAACTGAAAATATGATTTTCTCCAAGGAAAAAAGTGTTAAAAGAAATAGGGGTTCCTATAAAAAATACTCTCACAGAAAATCAAGTGAAAAAAAGTGTTGAGGAAAAAGTACTTACCATTCATGGTGATTGTCTACAAAAGCAGACATGGGACTTATTTGTACTGTGTATGTGTCGTTGGCTGAATATTCAAATAAGCCATAATATGGGTTAAAGAGTTCTCTGGATACGAGGAAGAAAAACTCTCTGGAAGGTCCACTGTAATCCAGCCTTTAGAAAAATTCCACAGAAAGAATAACCAGTTATTCTTATTTTTTTCTATATATTGGACACATTTTCTACAGAGCTCAGCTTTCTATAGAACAGTCATTACAAGTCTAATTGCCCGCATGTCTGGACTATCAGAATAAAATGAATGATCATGAGTCCCAATCTTATCCATGTCTTGACCCAGAATAGTGGAATGGGCATTTGTATGAGGCATATATAAGGCTAAAGCTACACATCAGATAACGGATAAAACAGGCAATATGCCAATAATTTGGTTGCATATATACACACATATAAAAAAGTAAATGTTTTCAATGTCTGGAATGGAGTTATGGAGAAAGGGAGTACATTGGGAAATACTTAAACAGAGTAAAACCAGAGAGTATCAGCTACCTACATCCATGGGACATGGAGTCCTTATGGATTTCTGAAACATTTTGAAATGGGAGAAGAAAGAGACTTTCCTGAACTGGTGATAGGAGAGTACAGATACAAGACCCCCTAGGGAGATCAGAGGCCCAAAAAATGGAATGACAGGGTTCGAGTGAAAACTTTAAATTATAAAACACCAAGGAAAATTATAGACAAGTAAAATGAGGGTGTCTAAAGCTTCCTAAACGAAGGTATCCAGAGAAGAGGCTGAAACTCTAGCACCTGAACTACAGTGTAAATTCCATTTTACTTAGAAAGACATCAGGGTGAAGGAGACGCATGAGAAGCAATTGCGTTAGCTTTGAGGAATGACAAGTGGCCAAGAATGCTGAGAGCAAAAAATGCAGCAAAGAGGAGTTTGTAATAGAGTGATTTGATATGCTAAATTTAAAATGAAAAATATAAAGCACATCTATCCCACGATGACAAGTTTACACAAGGGTTCAAAGAAAGGAGGGAATGCTGGAGGGGAACGGGAAGCTGGGTGGTGGGATTCTGTAAGATTTCTTTTGTTCACTCTACTTTTTTTCTCTTCTGGAATTTTCTCCATCGACATTACTGCATTTTTTTTTTTTTTTAATGAAAAAGGAAAATCATCTGAGTCTTTTCCAGTGATGGGATTGTGTGACAGAGAAAAATTACCTTGTTATAGGTGGAAGAAAGAGATGGGATACTTGTAAGCAAAATAAAATGGCTTTTATAGCTCTTCATTGAGAGTTTAATAGAATTTACTTAGAACGTACTTCAGCTATTCACATACTACTTTGTCAACTTTTGCCATATCTGAATATATAGGTACTGTTAAGTGTGCTTACCACGTTTCATTATCAACTTTAAATTTTCTTGCTTTTCTAATGTAGCCTGTATTATGTCTTACATAATATTTATGAAATTATGATGTGCCAGCTTTATTTTTTTCTAATACACATTAAAAGAAATATGTAAATATTTAAAAAATGTCAGATTGTGTAATAGCTAAAATCATCTCATACATCTCCAGTCCTCACTGCACTTTGGGAAATACGAGTGTAGACAGGAAACCTATGTGTGCAGAAAAATGCAAACATAACACACGCTCTCAGAACCCGAGAGGCCTTAAGGTGACATGACGCAGCTGTCTCGAGGCAGCTGAATATAATTGTGGCTACCAGGTGACCACCAGCATTGGTGAGACTGTGCTAAGATTACCATGGGGACTCCCAAAGCAGCACCTGGGCTGCCTCCCAGGCACAATGACGCAGACTACCTCTCCACATGCTAAGACCGCAGCAGTTGCCTGTGGCTTCCTCCCTCGGTCCTACTCCTGGCCTCTGACGCCACCGAGAACAAGTAGAATACTTCTTCTACTTGAATGCTCTTCACATACTTAGGCTTTTTTTCAACAAATATTTGAGTGCCTATTATATTTTCAGTACTAACCTAGATGTAAAGATATAAAATCTTTCAAGAAGTAATTTTCTATAGGAACTCTTAAGTGTAGCAGTTTTGGTAGCCCTGGCTCTCTGCGTCCTCCCCCACTCTTGAACATGGCCACGTCTTTCAATCTCCTCTGAAGGAAAGGGCTGGGAATTCCCTTGCCACCCTGGTCCTGTGCTCTGGACACTCTCCAGGGTGTCAAAGTCTGACCTAAGGGGTGGTGTCTAATACTGATAACAATACTTCAGGTGTGGTCTTGTCAGCACAGAGCTTAGAAAGAGCCCTTGTCCTCTCTTCCTGGACACTCTTCTTGCTAATGCAGCTTAAAGCCATCTTTCCTTGTGGGACAGCCGCTTTACTTTGTTGATTCATAATGTGCTAGTCATCAACTCAAACCTTTCACCTGTGCTGCTTTATCCCAAGACTCTCCCCTCCTGTCTGCATGTCGCTGTATCTTTTTAGGACCTAAGTACTAGACTTTATACTTCTTCCTACTAAATTTCACTTTGTGAAACATGGTCCACATTCCAGTCTACCCAGATCCTTGTGGATGCAAATGTCCCTTTAAATTTCCTATTGATGGTGAATTTCATCATCAGATCCTTGTGTCTTTCCAGAAATAGAGAATGCCAATCAAAGGCATCTTAGAAGTCATTTTGTCCATCCCCTCATTTTACTGAAGAGAAGACTCAGGCTGAAGGACATCACTGACTTGGATCAAATGAAAGCTGCAGGGGCAACTCTAGGCCTTGGCACAGGTTTCCTGACCCCACATTTAATGCTCATTACTCCTTACAGCCTACCGGTCAGTACATTTTAAATGTTATCAAGACTAATAAACATGTTGCTTATAAAGCAGGGGTTAGCAAATTAAGGCCTGAGGGTCAAATCTGGCCCATCCTCTAGCTTTGTAAATAAAGTTTTATTGGAACACAGCCATGCACATTTGCTGACATGTTATCTGTGGCTGCTTTCCCACTATAGTGGCAGAACTGAGTAAGTACAACAAGAAATGTATGGCCTGCAAAGCCTAAAATATTTACTATCTGGCCTTCACAGAAACTTGGCCAATGGAAGATCAAAGAAAGGAAGAGGAAAATGCTCCTTTATTAAAATACCTGGCTTACTATAAATCTTCATGTTTAGTGAAGATCTCTTCAAGGAAATAATGACTATAGTACCCTAGGGTATATGTAACCTTAAGAATAGTCACAACTACTAAGTGTGAGACTGTGGTCTGCAGTGGTCCCTGACCTGAAGGGCCTTTCAGACACAATTGAGGCACATGAAGGGCCACAGACAACTGAAATGTGAGCCAGTTTTATAAGACGGTTTTCTTACAAAGAGACAACTGGTTTAAGAAAAATGGGCTTATAGCTGCTTAAAATTAAACAGTGGCATTCAGTTAGAAAGAGCTTTGAGCTTCAACTCTCAGTGTTTCCATAATACCACACCTACCAGAGTGTATTATAATAACCTGTTTATGTGCTTGCCTCCCCTATCCGCACATCTAGGCTGTAACCATACAGAGAAGGGGACCGTGTCTCTTTCTCATTTTTGTATTCCAAGTACCTTAGCCTGATCTACCACAGGGGATCAATGTCTATTGTTGAATCCATGAGTGGAGCTCTCTGATGCTCTCTCTAAAGAAAATCAACATAATTTACATTGTTATTTGACAATCTAGCAGAGTGAATAATTTTGCACAAGTTTGCCTTCAGGTGGTAGATTTATTCAGTGATATTAGGGTATGCCAATCCCTAAAAGACAACTCGATTTGCACACATTGTCAGAAATCACTCAAGTGAATTATATTTAGCTTGGTGCTTGTCCCTTTCCAGATCTAATATCTTCTAATATGGTAAAGTTTTTAAAACAACAAAAGTGGACCTCACTGATTGGTTTTTGTTTATGATTAGAGCTGATTCTGGCTAAAGATAAGGAGAGTGTTCCCTGAAGTGTTAAAGTGAAAAGTAAAACTCCTTCCCCCCCCCCCCCACCCCCAAGAGAGAACAAAGCTAATAATAGTTCCTCTAGGAGGAAAATGGATCTTCTCTAACTGGTCACGTTTTTATCTGCTGGTGTGTGCGTGCGTGTGTGTGTGTGTGTGTGTGTGTGTGTGTGTGTTTTAACTCTAGCAGCACTGATGGAGCCACTCTAAAGCCAAGACAGTTTTAAACATTTGATTTGATTATCATCCAAAGCTTAGAATGCATATCTGAGACCAGGCTGTAGATTACAAATGATACACGTCTACCTAATTCAGTAAGACGTGTCCTAGCAGGGCATCTCGTGCATGTGCTTCCTGCAATGTCTTACCAACCTCTTCCATATAAATAGTTAATATGACTCATATCACAGGGATCGTTTGTTACATTCCTGTTTTGCCAGTTAGGTTGGTTCCACAGCTAAAGGCTTGGCACGGAAGTACAGAAACTCCA
This sequence comes from Panthera uncia, assembly GCF_023721935.1. Lineage (NCBI taxonomy): Eukaryota > Metazoa > Chordata > Mammalia > Carnivora > Felidae > Panthera > Panthera uncia. Next base: position 38,728,853 of record NW_026057584.1, on the reverse strand, counting down.
GACAACGGGTGGGTAGCCATACAACAGCTGCATCTGAGGGCATTTCGGAATATGCACAGATGTCTTTGGGCTGGCAGTGTAGTTTTGAGCCCACGAAGTGCTGAGGAAGCATTTTAAACACCACCTCGTTGTTGGGCCAACAGCACCCAAGTTGTCAGCGGTATTCAATACTTGTTAAAATAATTAATTTTGTAATTTTATTCTCCTGTCCTTTGTTTCCAACTCAAAATTACCAAAAACAAAGTATTACCACGTAAGTAGAGTACTGAATGAAGGAGGATGGTGGCAGTAGGAAGTCACACCATTGTTTCCTATAAGTTTTCTGGAAGGCAGAAAAGCTTTGCTCTCTTAATAGTCGGTTCAGGCAAACATGGCCTTCCTACTCACCTTCTGATTCACCCTCGGGTATTTATAGCAGCAAGGCATTAGTTCTTGAGCTACTTAAGGAGGCCTGCTGGGTGAGTAAAGAATTTTGCAAGCAATTAGTGTGACAAACAAAATTCTGCCTGGTGATACCAAGCCCAAGCCTATGCAGAAGTACCCTTCAGCAGGGCTTGGATTATTGGGATCACCTTGCAAATGTCTCTTTTTGGAGAAAAACAAGCAGCACCATAAAGTTTAACTTGCATCTTTATAGACTGACTCCTGAGGAATAAATGGTCAAGCTCAGGACTCCAAACAAGTTCTAGCAAGGATTAGACCAGTCATATGTAAGAGCCTCTGGTTATTTTATAAGCAGAGATGCAGGAAAACCGTTTCCGATCTCATCTTCCTTAGTTATGTTCATCTGCCTGCCTCAGGAAACAGCACAGAAGGAGCTCATCTGTTCTTAAACCCCCGAACTACAACTGTTTGCACACAGCCCCTCCCTAGTCTAAGCATGGTTTTGCAAGACAGATGATTGATGTCAATAGATGGCACCTCACATATAATGAACTCATTCTTCCTTAAAGAAAGGTGCCTTTTAAAGATCTGGCCATGGGGGGAAAAAAGAGGCGAGGCAATCACAGTATAAACATTCTTTCTTTATCCGGGCCATTATTGCCTTACTGTTCAGGGTACTAAGAAGTTAATGGCCCCGGACACCTTATCAGAATACAACAGTCTGCCTAGCTAACTTTTGACACCACGTAAGCTTTAGTTGCTAGGGCTTTTAACTGAGAAGAAAATAATATGCTGGAGAATATGCAGTGCTCTACTGGCCTCCTTCCTAAAGAAGCAACTTCTAGGCAGACAGAAGCCCAACAGAAAGAGGCAACCACATGCATGCAATTTCCCACCACATTCTGTCAAGATGACTCAGTTTCCAGCCATTCTGCCACTGCTGACTTCCTACCCTTTTTTGCAGGGGCAGATAACCAAATTAACTTGGGTGGAAAATGTAATGACTAGAACAAAACCTCCAGTTCTAACCAAATTAAATCACAGTGGTGTGCTTAGAAACTGTCTACTTTTTGTAAAAAGCCAACCATAACATTATTTTAGTGAGAAATAATAATTACTTGTCAACTAACACACTTGCATTCACAGGCTCTAGGACTATTTTTGTATTTTTAAAAATGAACATTGGTTATCACCAATATTCTGAGATTAATTTTACCTTACATGGAATTTGTAGTTATCCTGTAAATTTCTGACTATAAATTTTCTCATAATTTCTCTTGATTCAGCTGTTCCATTTCAGAATAATATATATGTATTTCAGACTTATGCAAAGAGCTCAAAGCAGAGCTGAAGTCTGTGAATCTGTTAATTCATACTTTTTTTGGAGTGCAAGCAGATGCAGTTTTCTTAAAAATAAATCCCTTTTGAGGCACCTCGGTGGCTCCGTCGGTTAAGCGGCTGACTCTAAATTTCGGCTCAAGTCAGGATCTCACAGATGGTGAGATTGAACCCTGAGTCCGGCTCTTCGCTGACAACTCAGAGCCTGCTTACAATTCTCTCTCTCCCTGTCTCTCCCCACCATTACCTTTAATAATTTGGACTTTCCACAGAATTAACCATTTCTATATACATGTTATTCTACTGACCTTAAGTGCAGAAGGAAGTATACATATACCCAAAATCACCCTGGTGGCACTCTCTCATCAGACAATAGGGAAATAAGAAAAGTTGTTTAGGGAAACATTTCCTAAATCTCCCAAATCCTGACTATATGCTTTCATTTGGCAAATATTTTGTCTTAGAATAGTTTTTTTTATTTACAGAAAAGTTGCAACGATAATACGGAGAATTCTTATATACCCAGTTTCCCTCTTATGAACACCTTACATTATTTATAATTAATTGACAGATACTGAGACATTATTATTAGCTAAAATCCATACTGTATTCAGATTTCCTTAGTTTTTACCTAATGTCCCTTTTCTATACCAGGATCTCATCCAAAATGCTATATTAATGTTTAATTGTCATGTTTCCTTAGGTTCCTCTTGGCTGTGCCAGTTTCTTAGACTTTCCTTGTTTTTGATGACCTTAACAGTTTTTTTATTTAATTTTTTTACGTTTATTTATTGTTGAGAGAAAGAGAGAGTGCTAGTGGGGTAGGGGCAGAGAGAGAGAGGGAGACAGAATCCAAAGCAGGCTCCAGGCTCTAAGCTGTCAGCACAGAACCTGATGTGGGGCTCGAACTCACAAGCTGTGAGATCATGACCTGAGCCGAAGTCAGACGCTTAACCGACTGAACCACCCAGGTACCCCTGATGACCTTAATAGTTTTAAGGAGTACTGGTAAGGTATCTTACACAACGTCCCTCAATTTGGATTTATCTGAGGTTTTTCTCATGGATAGACTCACATTATGGGTTTGGGGGACCAAAGATTGTGGAGATAAGTGCCATTTTCATCACATCATGTGAAGGGTATATACTATTAACATGATATATCACTGTTGATTTTAACCTTGATCATTGGGCTATGTGTTTGCCAGGCTTCTCCACTCTGGACTTACTTCTTTTTCCCCCTTCCCATATTATACTACTGGAAGAATGTCATTATGTGCAACCCACAATTAAGGAGTGAGGAATTATGTTGAATTATTTGGAAATCTTCTGCACAGATTTGTCTATTCGTCATTTATTTATTTACTTATTCAATCATGTATTTATATCAGTACAGATACTTACTTTATAGTCTGGGTTATAATCTAATCCTACTTGGTTTTGTTGCTCAAATTATTCCAGCTTGGGCCATTGGGTGATCTTTCAGTTGGTTCTGGAGTCTCTGTGACATACTCCTACCATTGTGGATGTTTTGAGCACTTTTTTACTTTTTGCACTACAAGCTACTTTAAGCTCCATCTTGTATACTTCCCGCCAGTCCTAGAATCAGTCATTTCTCCAAGGAATCTTGTTCCTTTTATTGAGGAATAATATTAGAAACCAAAACTAGCCACTGGGTGTATATGTTTTTAAATACCTATTACTGGGGCTAGACATGACACGTTTTGAGAGCGTTAAAATTGATGGAGGGAGAGAGATGGAAAACTTTCACCTCTACACTTATACTTCAATAGAAAAATTTAGGTAGATTTTCACTTTGAATATTGATTATAATCCAGAAAGGAATGTTATGATCTTCAATTTTAATGCGGTTAAATCAATGTGCCTGAAAAGGTGGCAAAGTCTAAAATAACTTCTTAATTATATGTTGTTTTTGAGGTTTCTATTTTTTCAGCAAGAGTGCTATTTTAATCTTTTAAAACAGGGTATGTATTCTCAATGCTTTAACAGCAAAATGAAGTATATATATAGCTAATAACCTATGTGTATGATGTTGACATGAATAAAGACATGAGACCAGAAGTTACCTGGCCATATTATTCCAGCTTCAATAAGCCATACACAGAAGGGGCTTGATTAAGATTGTTCCTGATGGCTGAGGTCACACTTCAAAATGCCCTACCTCTTGTTTTCCCTCTGGGGTTACAGGAAGGAGACAGGTGATGGAAACAGGAAACATTTGGACATTAGTGACAACCGGATACAAAGGTATCAAACCACACTCAGCCTGGGCCTCCTCCTAGGAACAGATGTCATCAGTCCAGATCATAGGACAACTACCTGAGGATGATCAAGCAGGATAAGCATCTGTTCTATTCGAACTTCAGTACCAGGGCCTCCAAAGACTCTTCCCTACATCTCTGAGATCTCAACAAACTGTGCAAACAAAGAAGGAAGGCAGCTGGACTCCTGGGGGAGGAAAAGTATTCTCACCCAAACGAGACTAGTTATGTAAGGAAATATTTGGAATGCCATGTACACCTATGATTAGGCTTAAAACATTCGCCTTCATTTTCAACTGTGCACCTGCATCTTAAGCCAACAGAAGCTAGAAGTCTATTAATGCACTTCAGCAATGAAAACAAGTCACGGGCAAGCTTCTGCCCAAATTCTGTCACTTAGTCTTGTTTTCCCATATAATATTTTCCTTCAGTGTAGTTACAGCTGGGACTATATACAGCATATGTGATGAGACTAGTGGTTATCAGTCAGCTGTAAGAGTGAAAAGATCCACAGGTAGGAAAAGATTCTGATAGAGCAGAGTTCAGGAGTTTTGCCTCTATCCCAGTGCTGGTCCAAGAGTCCTGGATGAAAAGCCTAGTTTTGAATCCTGATTTTGCTGTTACCTAGTTCAGCATGTGCAAGTTATTGTACACTTTGGAGCCTCCAAATTAACCATATATTGAATGGCTGCATCAATTGAATGGTTGGGTATTACTACTATGAGTCTATAATCTAGCACACTTTATTTCATGGGCAGGACTGAGAAGAGTAGCTTTAAAATGATCCAAATCAACAGAGTCAAGAAAACAACCAGAGTTCAGGCTATCGTGTGGTACTTTGTAAATTGGCCCTCGTGATGGCTGGGTTACAAAGAAGGTGCTGCGACTTGAAACCCAGACCTGAAATGAGGAAGGAGGAAGGGGTCTGGACAAGACGAGAGCTGTCACCTTCTGAAGTGTTACAGAACAGCTGTTAGGTCTATGAGGATGCAATAAACAGTGCGTAGGAGTCTTTGCTCCTTTGTTTCTTAACCCTAATCTCCACAAGCACACTCACGGAAGAGTCATAGAAGGCTGAAGACATTTGTTTATGGCAGGTGGTTATTTTGGTAGGTGTTACTGCCCCCCCAAAAAGAGGAAAACTGGAGACAGAGAAATAAAAACCAAGGCCCAGGAGTTACTGTTTCAGGAGCTTCCAGGTAGAAGAGCAGGATTCTAATTCGTGACTCTGAAACTGAGCTTCTTTAACAGGTGAAGCGTGTACTCCCTCCACCCCAGTGCAGATTACATGCTCACAGATATCAGAATTCCTGTCTTGTCCCTCACAGCCCCACTTTTTCCCTTTAAGAAAGAGATATGCACAGAGAAGAAACCAAACGAGCTTCTGCTCTCAAAATGATCTATAGTTACTAGCATTTACCCAAGAATTTCTATGTCAAATGATTTAAAAACCAGAGGAAGCCTTAAAAAAAAAAAAAAAAAAAAAAGCCCAGAGGTTTAAGTGTATGAGAATGGCATTTCCTGCCAGAAGGGTTTCCTGTTTCAGGCAACCACAGCAACCACGTGGTGAAGCATCCACTGTGCAGCCGCAGTCTGCGTTCCACACACCACTTCTCTGTTCTACTCACCCTTCCTCCCCGACAAATGTGACGTACAGCTTATTTCTCTGTAAGTCTTTTCTGGAGTAGCCCATGATTTGATTAAAAGCATCTTCCAGTAAGTGATCTCTTCTGATAATTAACCTGTCCATAAAGAGACAATTTGAAAAACAGATTATTTCCTAATCCTTATCTTTCCAGAACCGGACACTTTTGATTCAATTCCCACTTGCCATAATTAACTAGGTGAAAATTGCGGTGACTTACTACATTGTCGTCTGCAATAATACACATTTGGCTTTTGCTCTTAACAGTAGAAGTCAAAATACACAAGCAAATGGTTACCTAAGTGGAGCACTCCACCTACAACATATGAAAACGGCTCATGAGTCCTTTCTGAGTGGCCAAATCAATTTACCCCAGAAGGAAGATGATTGTAAAACAACACAGACCCAAAGCTTTTGTTAATAAAGAAAGGACAGCCCTATGAGGTCATGTTTTCAGTGAGAATGTACCTAGACAAGGAATTCAATTACTAAGTATGCAGGGAAAGACTTATCAGAACCAGAAGGAAAAAAAACAAAAAACAAAACAAAACCCTCCACGCTCTCCAAAGAAGACACATTTATGACTATGCTTAATTTAATTCTCAAATTAAGTGAATCTGAGGTTCCCCGAGTGACAGATACAAATGAACGATACTCATAGCCGACAGTCTACTTGTGATGATGGTAATAAAAGTCATCCTGAAGGTATCAGTTTGCAGTTAGTACAGACAGTCCTAGAAAGGGAAATAACAGGCTGAATGCAGGGAAGCCTGAGCTCAAGCCCTTCTTAAGTGAAGCGTGAGAAAGGGGAATCTCAAGCTGATGTACTTTGAGGGTGAGAAAGTAGGACCTGTGAATATACTGGAGTGAATATACTGCCTCTCTGTGGGGCAGTGAGCTGGGGAGTTGGGGGTGGCTCCTGCATCTCCTCCCAGGCACCCAGCATCACGGGTGTGGCAGTGGGGACCCTTCCTCCTCTGCCCTCTCTCAGGTGGCACAGTGATCTCCAGTGGGTACGCGGGGCAGCAGTGGAAGAGAGGATGAAGGCAGTAGGGATAAGTAGGGAATGAAAATAATTCTAGGCCAAACAGTGTGATGATGTTTAATTTCCTCATTTAAAGGTGGGTAAAGAAAGGCAGAAACAACATTCATGACATATTTCATTGGACAAGTGACATTTATTTCACAGAACAAAACAAAGCTGAGCAGTGTTCCTACAGTCAGGTCAGGTCAGGAGACTGATACAGGACACTGTGACAGCCTTAGGGCTGTCAAATGTACTACAAGCAAAAACAAAGAGGTACTTTTCAGGAGAAATAAATCAGCTTTTTATTTTGCCTATATTTTTACATGGAACGAGGTGTTTGTTTTAAAACCTTAAGCAGAATGGTGTTTAATTCCAGAACTTTGTTTTCGATGATCCTGTAATTCACACATCATTACCAAAATGATTACACTGACTAAAACAAAGACTGGTCATCTGAAATCACAATCAATTTCCTACATTCCCAACTGCATCCCATCCCTTCACCATCACCCAAGCCTGTGGTTTGTATCACTTTGACTTACTTTAATTTCCCTGGGCCTTGTCCATATCCTTTAGTCTCTAACTTCCTGTAAAAGTTCCTTAGTTTGGCTTCAAAGTCTCGCTTGTAAGGGGCAGGAGCCCGGGCATTGGCACGCTGAGTACCTAGAGCAAACCATAAAAAGAGAAGGGTCCCGGTTTGTGCAATGTCCTGATGTATCACATCACCATGTAAAAACACTGCCAGGGGGATGAGAACACAGTCAACAAGTTAAAGGAGGCAATTCTTTCAGTGGCTTTGCTTTTCACCTCTTCAAGCTGGAGGCTCTAACAGAGCTGAAGTAAAGTCTTAAGATATTTCTATGCGGCTTTTTGGTTGAGAATAACAATTCTGTTTGCATAGTTACAATGTGTGACCATGTGTGTGTCAAATATGTTTCCCTCTTCAGTCCAAACTAATATGAGTCAAGCAGAGTTACTCATGTCTGATGGTAACTGTTCAGGGTGGAATATCTGCTTGCTGCTGAGATGATATCATGGCAATTATACAGGAAGTTACAATGTGAAAGTATGTGGTATATAAAGCAAGAACAGCGAGTTTCCAGACTTGCCCTATGAAAAATGTACAAAATGTCTTCTAGATAGGCACTATAACCGAAAATTACTTTAGACTTATAATTAACATACATTTTATACTGCAGGGTAAAATACTCTTGATATAAACACAGAATTCAGACATAACTGCAGAGTCACCATGTTTCCTGGCAAAGCAAAGAATAAATAATAATGCTATTTGTTACACTCCTAATACGTGCCAAGTGCTATGATCATCCACATCCGGGTGCCTCAGTGGCTCAGTTGGTTAAGCATCCGACTGGATTTCAGCTCAGGTCACAATCTCAAAGTTCGTGAGACTGAGCCCCGTGTCGGGCTCTGTGCTATCAGAGCCTGCCTGGGATTTTCTCTCTCCCTCTCTCTCTCTGCCCCTCCCCCATGCGTGGGCTCAATCCCTCCCTCCCTCTCTCTCTCTCTCAAAATAAATAAATAAACATTAAGAAAAATAAAGATGTTTCATATGTCATCCAATGGTAAGTCTCATTAATAAAATATGAGTAACACAGCGTGTTCCTCTTTTCGTAGAAAAATCTAGCTTTGTGCCACAGAGTGACTAACCAACAAGCTGGGACACAAAATTGATGATAAATATGGGAATCAGACGCAGAGCCATGACAAAAAACGCTGAACCTTTCCATGAACTATTTCACAACACAACAAAAGGAACCAGAAAACAAAAATTGTGGAGTCTTGTGCAATGACATGCCATACAAACTCATTAAATATTTCTTTAATGAGTCAACTAAGTGATTACTATCCATCGCTAATACTATGTTAAGTTCAGCAACGTATGTACAGATGAGGAAGGTGGGGTTGCTGAAGTAGATATTTTGGTTAGGAAGACAGAAATAAAACACATCAGTTAGATAAATAATTAAGTCCTAAACCATGTGGTCAACAAACTATAAAGCATAGGAGACAAAACTACAGCCTTGGGGCTGTACTCAGCCCTAATGATCTATTTTGCTTGGCATATAATTGTTTTTAAAGATTTAAATTAACTACCAACATTTAAATATTAGGAGATTTCAAGTAAAAAAAAAATAGAATAAAACAGCTTTTCTCTTGAAAATTATTGGGGAACTCTTTCAACAACTGGCCTGCATTTTCCTTCGGGCCAAGGTGGCCAGCTGCTCCATTAAATGAAGACTGTGCCACAGCTGTTCAATGATCTTGATTGCCTGGCTCCCCCCAGTATTTGCATTTGGGATCAGTGTTACAGAAAAGTGATAGTAAAGGAGGGTAAGCAGAGATCAAGATGAAAAGATCACCAAAAGGAGGCTTTATTGGAGCCAGGCCTCGTAAACAGAGGAGAATCTATATCTTACGCTGGGGCAGGGCAGCGAGAGCTGGGAGAAGCCCCGCATGCACGTTTGAAAGACGATTGAGGAGACCCTACTAACTCAGAGCACAGGGGCGTGTGCGGAGTAACTGGGACATTTAATCAGATAGTTGGAGCCAAATTATGTGAGGAAATTTTTAAAAACCTAGCTGAGGGGTTTGGGCAGGATGCAGTGAGCAGTGGGAGGACTTTAGAGATTTCTGAGCTAGGGAGGAACATAACACATGGTGTATTTTTTTTTTAACGTTTATGTATTTATTATGAGCGAGTGGGGGAGGGGCAGAGAGAGAGGGAGAGAGAGAGAATCCCAAGCAGGCTCAGTGCCGTCAGCGCAGAGCCCCATGTGGGGCTCAATCTCACGAACGATGAGGTCGTGACCTGAGCCAAAGTCAAGAGTTGGACGCTTAACTGACTGAGGCACCCAGGCGCCCCAACACATGGTGGTTTTTCAGCAACGGTTTTCAGAATGTGTTGAGTGGATTCAGGGTGGGAAGGAGGGGAGGAATCCAAAGGGAGGGGACCCAGTTAGGAGTCACTGCAGCCATGGAGGCCTGAGGGCAGTGTGGTGACTCACTGAAACGTTTACAGTGTAAAATAAGAATCGCCAACAGATAGTAAGGAAGAAAAATAGGAAGCTCTGATGGTAACACGATGAAGTTTTTAAACAATAACAGTAACTGTCGTTTGTTGAGTGCCTGCTATGCATTAGAAACCACACACTTTACAGAGAGGATCTTGGGAAACACAAATTTATGAAGCAGACATTATTATTATCGCCATCATCACCACTTTGTAACTAAGGAAACTGAAGTCATATGCCAGTGAATGGTAGGTTTGGGATTTGAGCCAGGTCCATCTGACGCTACAAGAAGTGTGGAAAATGCTAGTAGACAGAGGCACATGAAGCTTTATACATGTTGTGCTGGAGACGAGAGCTGTTCAGGGTGGGTATCCTCCACAGGCACTTGAAAATGCAGTACTGGAGTTCCGGCGGGAGACCAGGCCCACACCGGTGCATTAAATGAGTTCGTGTACATAAGGCACTTTCTGAGGTTCCTTTGCGTAGGTGTTAGCTGTTACTGATATTATCTGCATAGAAGTAAATACTAAAGACATGGGGAAATGTGTTAGGGTGTTAAGAATGGATTTTTAAAAAATATTTTATTCTTAAGTAATCTCTATACCCAACATGGGACTCCTACCTACAACTCTGAGAACAAGAGTCACATGCTCCACCGACTTAGCCAGCCAGGCATCTCAAAAATGGATTAAAAAAAATTTTTTTTAACGTTTATTTATTTTTGAGACAGAGAGAGACAGAGCATGAATGGGGGGAGGGTCAGAGAGAGAGAGGGAGACACAGAATCCGAAACAGGCTCCAGGCTCCATGCTGTCAGCACAGAGCCCGACGCAGGGCTTGAACTCACAGACAGCGAGATCACGACCTGAGCCGAAGTCGGACGCTCAACCGACTGAGACACCCAGGCGCCCCAAGAATGGATTTTTAATAGAATTGGCTATCGATCAATGATTTGTCCAGAGGTCCGTTGGCATGTTTATGAATCTTTTAGCCAAAGAGCTAAGAACTGTGTCATAAAGGAAACAAACTTGACCTTAAAAGCTCAAGGATACAGGTGAGGCTCCTCGGCAGTGCTTCTCAATCCTGACTGCATGTTGGAATCACTCAAGAAGCTTTAAAAAATCCCAATGTTCAGGCCACACCCAAGGCACGTTACATCAGAATCTGTGCGGCAGGACCCAGGCATAAGTGTTTTATGCAGACTCCAATTGTGCAGCCAAGGTTGAGACCCATTATCCCCTACAGGAAGGTCAAATGTAACCAATGAAACATCTGGGCAACATCCAGAGACCAACACAGAGGCAGTGCTTCCTGTGTATCTGAAAGGCACCGTTTGCAACATGAAGGAACATGATCTCCACCACCTTAAGGCTGCTCTCTTGCATGGCTGGGGGACAGGGCAGTGTAGCACAGGGCCATTCAGGGATGGCATCATAAGGCTGTTGGTGCTGCAGTCTGAGAAACTGTAAGCTAGTAAACCCAGACAGCTAAGAAAGCAGCCGTCATGAATCAGCTTTCAAGAACACAATCATTAATAGGGAAGAGGAAAAAGAAAAACAAAAGACTGAATAAAAATCTTTCAGGACTCAAAAGAAACATGATTCTAAAGTTGGTTGCTTAAAATAAAAGCACACATACTATTGCTGTATAATTTGAGACGTTTAAAAGAATGTGGGAAATGCCATAATGCATTCCATCAATATCAATATGGACACTTAATAAAAATTAGCTCTGACTCCACTTATGCTCAGGTAAAGAGATTCAATTACAGAGACCCTGGAGACAGAAACTGTTAAATGCAAAAATTCTTTTGCTTAATAGTTCTATTATGAAAAAAAATCATTTATACATTACTTCATGGTTTAAAAATTACAATAAATTATGCTCCTGGCCCTTGTCAAGTTCTTAATGCAAGTCAGGTGTCACTGCCAAGAAATTCCAGGGCAGGAACGATGTTACTTCCACTTTAGGAATAAAAAATGATCTTGGAAGACTGAGCTAATAGAATTGTATGGGAACCATAACTGCCAGTAAAGTTCTAGGATACAATACTCCTATAGAGAGTAACCTTATGGTCTTTATGGTCTTAAAAAAATAAAATCGGATACAAAAAAAAACAATGTTGCATTTAAGAACTGATCAAATACATGACTGACTTCATGGGTAGGCAGCATTATGTTAATTATTTGCAGGAAAAAATTTCAGTAACAGATATTATTTTTTTTTCTTTGTCATTGCTAGGCAGACCTAAAGTACTTCTATAAAGTATGATACTATTTCCATTTATCATTACAAAATTGCTTAATCATGTACAAACTAAAGAATTCTACCTGACAAAACACTTCAGGTGATAGCATTAATATTTTGGCATCAAACCGCTAGGAAGTCTGGGTCTTTTGGATTCCAGGTGTGCCCCCAGGATCCCAGATTGCTTTGATGAGTAGCACTCACCATGCACTGGATGGGATGGGGCTTGGTCTAATCAAGCTTGGCTCTGGATATGTACTGGGATGGCTCAATAGTCCATTTCTTTCCTGGCTCACTTTCTAAAAAAAGTCTCTATGACTTTTTAAAAAATTTATTATTATTATTATCATTATCATCATCATTATTTTACAATTCCTTGTTAGTGAATGAGAACAAACCATCAAGCATTACAATAATTTCTGGAAAACTCCACCTTCTGGAACATGGCTCAACAATGACAATTAATGTGAAAAAACATCTCCAAAATGGCTGCCACAAAGCAGAAGCACTGAAGTCCTTGCATTTTTGCTTTACTCTCTAAGAGCAATAAAAGGCCCTAGATCACTGTTTTGAGTTTGCTGGTGCTTTGTATTTACACACTATTTTTAAAAACCAACCTGATAAGCTGATTTTTTAATCCTTGAAAATCAGAAGCTATTTATTTATTTATTTATTTATTTATTTATTTATTTATTTTAAAATTTATTTATTTTGAGAGAGAGCGCAAATGGGAGTGGGGCAGAGACAGAGGGGAAGAGAGAATCTTAAGCAGATTCTGCATTGTCAGCACGAAGCCCGATGTGGGGCTCAAGATCATGACCTGAGCCAAAGTCGGATGCTTAACTGACTGAGCCACCCATGTACTCCAGAAGAAATTTATGAAAAGGCAAAGCTGTAGGGAATGCCAGTAACAGGTATTCTCTTACAGCATTAGGGGTTGGGGACACGAGAGACTAATAACAATAGAACAAACATAAAAACACCCATATATTGTGACAGAGACCGTATTTGGCTTTCCTTCAGTCTCTGGAATCACAACTCCTCTGTCTCCACCCATCCAAGGACCATCCTTTGTCTGTAGTGTTTGGTTCCTAGTACATCTTTGTGGGGCTGAGCAAAGAGAAAGAATACTTTCTAAAAACAAGTACAGTTGACCCCTGAACAACACAGATTTATAACTGGATCCACTTATATGTGGATTTTTTTCAATAAATACAGTACAGAACTGTAGTATTTTCTCTTCCTTATGATTTTCTTAATAACATTTTCTTTTTTCTAGCTTACTTTAGCATAAGAATGTAGGACATAATACATACAGCATACAAACTACGTGTTAATTGACTCTATGTTGTGGGTAAGACTTCCTGGAAACAGTAGGCTATTAGTAGTTAAGTTTTGGGGGAAGTCAAAGTCATATGCAGATTTTTTTACCTCACAGCGGGGTCAGTGCCTGGAGCCCCCAGAGTTCAAAGGCATAAAGCTACTTCAGGCTGTGGGCAAGATGGAGGAAGAGTGGAAAGAAGGGAGGAAAGGAGAGAAAGAAAGAGAAAAGAGCAGGAGATAAACAGCAGCCAAGATGCTAAGACTCTGGAGGGAGAGAGAGAGGAAAAGAGGGTCCTAGTGCAGCGGCGGGGGGCGGGGGGAGGTGGGGAATAACTCCCTCTCAAAGCCATGCCTTCAAGACAACCTTCAGCAAAGAACCACCGTGGCTCTTCAGTGCTCTCTGGTCTGTTTGTTTAATTCTGTTGAGTGTGACCTGGCCTAGCTTCCAGATAGTCCGGTCTCAGTCAAGTAATAACAGCTCTGTACGATGATGCCCCTGAACCACGAAATATCCTCAATGTACTGGATATGGGGAAGCAGAAAGAAATACAAAGTATTTATGAAAGAGTTTCAGCAAATGGTGGGTTAAACAAATTCTCTGACACTTAATCATAACTTTGGTTACATGGAAAATTCACATAAGTGAGCACATCTTCAATAATATTAGATAGATTAGGTGTTATTGAATTAAAATTCCTAGAAATGTAGAGTTACAAAAGGTCCTTAAATAAACTTCTGGGTCCCATATTTGGCATAATGAACTATATGGTGTTTGGAAAGATTTTTCCCTTCTGGCATAGCTAAGGTCGGGACTGGCATTATAACGGTCCTAGAAAAACAAACCTTCACATTCCGAAATTTTGACAAATTGTAGGTGAGCACTCTAACAGCTGCAAAAAGCAGCAAGTCAAAGTTTCCGAAGCCCCTGTCTCTTCTGCACTTGAAAAGACATGTAAATATGCCCCAAATGAGGAAAAGTGTGGAAAGTTTACCAGATCCCGAGGCGTTCTGAAAGAAGATCATTCAAATTTATTATTGTCACAATTTTCAGAATATTATCCTCATACTAAAAGAGATGGAATTCTAGTCACAAGAAGGATGAAGAGACCACTTAAAAAAATCTGTTTGAAATGTGTTTTACAAAAAAACTTCAGGAAAGTGGTAGAAGGAGAGGCTATTTTACTCAAAAAGTCAGAAGATTCCTCCACAGGGTGAATGAGGCTAGCTAGTCTTGGCCTTGCAATATCATGTGGAATTAGTTACAGTAATGTCCACTGATACCAGGCAGTTCATCCCAATTTCAAGATCAAATAAAGCCCCCTGAAACTGAGTAGCCCAAAAATGTGGAGATGATTCTCCCTGGAAATTAAAACCACCACAAACACTGCTAGCAATTTACATATATTTGGGTTCCATATCTTTGGAAATCATTTGACTCAAACTGTGCTTCCAGAATGCATTTTTACTACCACCATGGATGACTCTTGTACATTTGTGATGCTAAATGAAAAGGAGCGAAGTCAGTCACCATTCAGAATGTTCATACGGTCTCAAAGAATGCCCAGCCAGTCTCCAAGAGCACATGCCTCTGCAGGGATCGGAAAGGGACGGGATCTGTTGATCCACCTTTTTCCTGGGGAGGATGGGCTGAAGAAAAGCCCTTGGGAAGGAGAGCCTTGACTGGAATGAGCAATAATCCATACAGCTTCTTTTCTTTTCTTTTTTCTTTTCTTTTCTTTTTCATTTATAAATGTTTATTTTTGAGAGAGAGAGAGAGAGAGAGAAAGACAGAATGCGTGTGTGTTAAGGAGAGTGTGCACATGAGTGGTGGAGGGGCAGAGAGAGAATCCCAAGCAGGCACTGTCAGTGCAGTGCAGCCCAATGCAGGACTCCATCTCAGGACGGTGACATCATGACCTGAGCCTAAATCAGGAGTCGGATGCTTAACCCACTGAGCCACCCAGACGCCCCACACCTTCATTTCTTTAACCACAAAGCATCAGGTAAAGGGACGACCCATTTAAACTCCATCATAATTCCTAGCTAAGATAAAGACCAGTCAGAACAATTAAATACCTAGGCAGCCAGCTGTGCAAATCAGGGAGAAATGAATTCATATTTCCCAGTTACTAATGGTTTAAACATGGACAAACTACACTTCTCAGGATCAGATTTCCAGAAAGAAAGCAAAAGGGGATAAATTAACAGTTATCGGATAATTGTTATGTTGCAGGCACCAGACAAGGTGTTCTCCTCCAAGTAGAAGGTAGAATGTTTGCTATTATTCCCATTTTATAGAAAAATAAAGTCACGTTCAGGGAAGGAAGTAAACTGTCCAAAGTCACACACAGTAACGATTGAGGCCAGCTATACATTCCATCGATTTTTCCCCTACACCTTTAAACTTACTTGAAGTGTCAGATACTTATTTCTTCTCATCCTGGATCATCAAAATAGGTGACCCTACTTTGTTCCAAAGTTGGCCTTCACTTTTGTCTCCGGCATCCTGCCTTCCCATGGGTCTCTTGTATGATCGCTGCTCCAACAAACTAGTTTCCTTCCACCCACATCTTCTGACCTCTGCACACACACATGCTCAACTTCTCCATCCTAAAACCTCTTCCTTAACCCATCTTCTCCTTCTAAGTACTGTCTTATTTTCCTTTTTTCTTACCCACATACTTCATGAAAGAATATTCTATACTCTTGGTTTCTCCTTTACATCCTATATCATTCTGCAACTGGCCACAGTAGAGTTTATAACCTCTCATGTCATAGAAATTGCTCTGGCGAAGGACATTTATAACTTCATGACTTTCAAATCCAATGGCCTCTTCTCAGGCCTTATCCTTCTTGAATGCTTTGAGGATTTGGCCACACTCTCTATTCCTTGAAGCCTGGCTTTCCTGAAAAGACTTTCCTAATTCTCTTCCAAAATCCATTGGGTCTCTTTCCTTCATTTGCTCCTCCATCTCAGCCCATCCCTTAAATACTGGAGTTCCTCAATGTTACCATCCACTGGTTTCTCTTCTTTCCATGAGCTTGTCCTCCTTAGTTCCTCTAATTTGCCTTGGGCTTCAACTGCCACCAGCATATGTATATGCCTGGCCACCAACCTCTCCTGAGCTCCACGATTATCTTTTCCAGACGTCTTTGGTATCTCTAGTTGGATGGCTCAGCGATTCCTCAACAAACCATATCCAAAACTAAACTCATCTAACCTCTCCCTTCCAGTCTAATCTTTTTCCTTTCCTTGGCCAATAGTGTTGCCATCTGCCTAGTAGTCTCGGTGGTGGAGACTCAAAGTCCTCGTGTCTAGATCTCCTACATATCCTTTGAACTAATTTCTGTTTCTCCATCACCTCTAATCCAGCCCTTTAGCAGGTCACCCAGGTTAATGCAACAGCCTCCCAAGTGGTTTCTTAGACTCCATTCTCTTGTTTTCTTTTAAATGTTTGTTTGTTTATCTATCTATTTTTTGAGAGAGAGACACGCAGAGGAGGGGAAGAGAGAGAGGGAGACAGAATCTGAAGTGGGCTCCAGGCACTGAGCTGTCAGCACAGAGCCCGACACGGGTCTCAAATCCACAAGCCATGAGATCATGACTGGAGCCGAAGTCAGATGCTTAACCGACTGAGCCACCCAGGCACCCCACCATTCTCTTGTCTTCTAATCCAGCCTCCAAATTGCTACCAAACTGATCTTTGTATAACAGGATATTCCTCTGTTTATAAATTTTCAGTCGCTCCATATGGACTACAAAATAAAGCTTCAATGACCAACTAGCCCTGACCTATCTTTCCAACCTGAGCTTTGAGAACTTGCTCTTACTTGTATCTGTTAATTGGCTTAAACTACTTCCATGCTTCTGAGACTCAGCTTATGCTCCTCATTCACCCAGAACACCTTCCTTCCTTTGGCTCGCCTTCATCACCCTTCAAGGCTCACTCATACCTGTTGTCTTCATCTTTCCCCAAACACCCGCTCCCAGTCTTGAAGGAAAAAACCGTTCCCATATCTGTGTTCCCAAACTTCTCTTCATTACAGAACTAACCACAGGGCTTTACAGAGTTATTTGTGGACTCAGTGCCCCACCACCAATCCTTCAAAGGCTGAGATGGTATTATTCATCTTTGTAGCACAGAGTCTTAATTCCTTGCTTGGATCATAGTTGGATGCTCAATAAATCTGTGTTAAAGAACAAATTAATAGACCTTTTCCTGTTTGTGGTATTCAGTTAGGCAGTAGCTTCATTATCATAGGATTTATGAAAACATGTCATATATCAAAGACCATAGAGTGGCTTCTAGGGACACATATGGAGGTTGTATTTCTATTAAAATAGTTTTAAATTCTGATAGCTATTAAAGTGTGAACAATACATGGCCTATAATAAAAATAAATACAGCTGATGTTCTGTCAACATGATGACTACTTTCCTTTAAAAAACTCATTTCCTAAACTGCATTTTCTACCATCCATTCATCCATACATCCACTTACTGCTTAATTCATACCATACCTCTTTCAAAAAAGAATCTGAACTTAAAAATTTTAGTTTGTTGGGAGCCTGGATGGCTCAGTTGGTTAAGCTTCTGACTCTTGATCTCAGCTCAGGTCATGATCTTTTTCTGCCTCTCCCCTGCTTGTGTGTGCACTTTCTCTCTCAAAGTAAATAAATGAACTTAAAAATTTTATAAAAATTTTAGTTTATTTTCTCTAGCAATATGTTCTATCTACCCATGTGTCTCTAGTCTTCCTATCTAATGCACTTAGTGATTATTGCAGGAAAAAAACTATCCAAGTCTATTCAACTAATTTTAATCCTGTATTATTTCTTGAAAGTAGAGATTTCTTTTTTATTAGAATAAGATTTCTAACTAGGACTTTTTAAATCCCAAAGCTAACATAACACTTTGTGTCCTGATATGTTCCAATATATATTAGGCACTACATGATATAATGAAAAGTAAATCCTGTATCTGAGTATATCATACTGCTAACATTTATCCTCCTATTTCGGAATGTCATTATTTTCCTGTCAAAATGAATTGCCATGGAAACAAGCCGTGGCACACAATGTGCATTTGTGCTAACACTAAAGATACGCCCTAAGTGTTCCCTTACTGTCCTTTACAAAGGGCAGAAGGTCTGACTTTAGGGTACACTTCTCAGAGGATTCACCGTGAGCAGCAGGTGGGACTCACCTGGCGAGTTCTGGGGAGAGGACACGGGGGAGCCACGTGGGGACTGACAGTAGCTGGGGTGAAGTAAGGCATGTGGAGGCACATAAGACATTATCTCTTCTTCAAATAAACTGGGGAAAGACAAGAAACAAAATGCATACTTTAGCCAAATAGGTGGGGAGAAGCCTCATTCCACATGAGTAAGACAGTCAATTTCTCACTCTGAGGTCCAGTTCACATTCCAGAGGGAGCGCTTGTCCTCCTCCCGTAGGTAATTCTTGGGACAAACAGCCGTCTGTTGCAACTTCTGTGAAACCTGTGATTATTTGCCTATTTTCCTACCAACTTTGGACAACAAGATTTTTTTCCCTTTTTTTCAAGTTTTTATTTAAATTCTAGCTAGTTACCATGCAGTGCAATATTAATTTCAGGTGTAGAATTTAGTGATTCATCACTTACATGTAATACCCAGTGCCCATCATAACAAGTACCCTTAATCCCCATCACCTATTTGGCCCATCCCCGCCCACCTCCCTCCAGCAACCCTCAGTTTGTTCTCTATAGTTAAGAGTCTGTTTTCCAGTTTGCCTCTCTTTTTTACCCCTATGTTCATCTGTTTTGTTTCTTAAATTCCATATACGAGTAAAATCATATAGTGTTTGTCTTTCCCTAGAACAACTATTTGTTGTTCCCCTAGATTTCTATTTTGCCACTTTAATATGTGAGTCTGAATTTCCATGTTTGCTTGATCACAGTACCTAGGTTTTTAGATTTAAGAATAAGACTCAAACACGGCAGACAATGTTTATTGAAAACTCATAACAGAAGCTCAAAATATATTCTCTACCTTCATTCTAAAAAATATACAACAGGGTCTCAATATGTAAAGGGTTCAGGATTTAACTGGACAATTAAAAGCCAAATAAAACGAAACACCTCCTAAATAATTACAACTCCTAAATAATTAGCTCCCTTATTTACTCGGGCTTCACAATGTTTTTTAAATGTGAGGATTTTGATTTTAGATTATTCAGTCCAGTGTCTTTTGTTTCCCTATTGAAATTTTTCTTTCTAGGACTCTCCTAAAAGATATTAACCAGGGACATGAGATCTTAGAATGACAGACTTTTCATTAAATATTCTGATAAAAACACTACCAATTGCACTAAGCTCTTGACAGTTGATGAAGTAGAATTAAAATAATAATAAAAGTAAGAGCCCTGGTGTTTTTTAAGTAAGAGGTAGAAGCCGGTTTTCCTCCCACTTGGCCAAATCTAGAAACCTGTTACCTGTTTTCAGAAAACACTCAGAAGAAAAGGAGCAGCAGTTGAATCACTCAGAGATTAAGGAAAAGACTCTCAAGGGTTATAAGCACTGGTTCTCAACTGAGGCAGTTTTGCACTCCTCTCATAGCATTTGGGGACTTTGGGCAATGTTGGAGGACATTTTTGGTTGTCATAATTGGGAAAGGGTATGCTTTTGGTATCTAGTGGGCAGAGGCCAGCATGCTGATAAACATCTTGTAAAACACAGAATAGTTCCTTGCAACAAAGGTGTATCCAGACCAAAATGGCAATACTTTTGAGGCTGAGAAATCCGGGGTTATAGCAACGCAATAACCCCTTGATGATTCTTGCGCTGGTTCTTCATTCACATGCACACGTCTGCCACGCGGCCGTAGCAAATTTTTAGACATGATATTATTTTTTAAAGCCATCTTTCCACTTTTAAACTACGAAAGTCAAAAGTTTTGGAAACAGAAGGAGGAATTAATCATATGTATAATACCAAATTGAGCCCCGAAAAGGTCCTTTTTCTTTGTCAATAAATCAATGACCATTGAAATAATGTGAATTTAAAATTAATTGAAGGGAAAGTCCCATGTAACAGTTGCTCCCACAAAGGTCGGTAAACCTATAACTAGATTAACTGAAGAGCAAGAATTAGCACACTCTCCTCGGATACCTATACCTGTGTCCTTTGGCTCCATGACATTTATCATTTCCTTTAAATATAATCAGTACTTTGATATCTTTTATATTGAGAGAAATATTTTTATTAGAAAAATTTAATACATAAGAGATAGAGAGTAATATAAAAACACTTGAGAGATATCATCCAGTATTCACAAATGTTATCACTATTATTTTTGCTTCAGACAAACACACATGCATACGTACAGATCTTTATAAATCTGCATATACATGCATGTATAATCTGTATGTGTACAGTGTGTAAGTGAAGCCCCTCTTGTCCTCCTCTATCAGGACTTTAACAAGGTATCCCCCTTCCATAGTTTTATATATATAACATATATCCATAGATGAATATAGTTTTGCCTTATGCACTGTTAAAAAACTACATAAGGGCTATGTAAGTATATAACATTCTTGAACTTATGTCGCCACATAAGTATCTAGTTTATGACTTTTACCTGCTATGCAGGAGTCCATTCTATGAACAAATCAATTTCTTTACCTGTCTCTTTTAACAAACATTTAATTTTTTTCAACTTTGTGCTTTTATCAGTAATGGTGCAATGAGGATCCTGTGTTTCTTGCCCCATGAACCTGGAAGAATTTCTTAGTATAAATATGGTATGTATCTAAAAACAGAATTGCTCTGTCATAACATGTATGCCTTTTTAACTATACAAGGCATTGTCAAATTGTACTCTGAAAAAGTTGTAGAAATTGTAATCCCACCAAGTCCAGACAGTAGTAGAGTCCCTAAATCTCATCTTATATATTATCCCATTTTCTGATTTTTTTTAATCTGATGGTGTGAAATACTATTTCATTACTGGAAATTGCATTTTATGATTGCTAGCATCTTTCTGTAAGTTTACTGGCTATTCTTACTTCAATTTTATGACATGCCTTTGTATACCCTCTGCCCATTTTTCTCTTGGGCTCTTTTCTTCTAAATTGATTTAAAGGCACTCTTTGTGCATTCATAATATCTTTGTTTTATGTGTTGTGAATATATTCTTCCAGGGTGTTACCTTTCATTATGCCTTATATATGGTATCCTTCATTATATAAAATTTAAAATTCTAATGCAGCTAAATTTATCAATCTGATAGAGGTACATTTTTTATAAGAGTTGAGTGAATGAAAGAATATATGAAATAGAATAATCATTAACAAATGCAGCAAGGTCGTTTACAAATTCCTGAGTTTTAGAACAGCTATTTTGGAAAATAACCTTACATGGGCTTATTTTGAATTGAATAATTTCCTAGAACTAAGGCATGTCTACACTGCGGCTTGCCGATAATCAAGTCCATTTGTACGAAGAGTGATTTTCCTTTTTAAGAAATAGACACAAAACAAAAATAGACACAGAGTCTTTCACTACATGTGCAACTAGCCCATTGCTGGAGTTTATAGTCACTGGTTCAAACTACTCAAACGCCAAAGTAAAATGAAAAATAAAGAACTGAAGATATCTGAAAATGTTTTAGTAACTATTAAACATTATTTAAGTAGACACATGTGATAATTGTGTCACCATTTGTACAATTATTAAAATAATAAATTACATTTCATCATCTAAATGAAATAACTCTAGAATTGAATAACATCATTTGCATGTAGTAATTATAGAACAATTATTTAATAAGTGAATTTCTCATGCTTCTCCAAAGACCCATTAACTTCAAAGAACATGCTTATTTTCCAAATGGGGGAAAGTGTAGTCTTGCTCTTAATATGTGTTTATACATGTATGTATATACGTGTGTGTGTATGTAGATATATACATACACATAAACAAAACACAAATGTACATCAGTTTTCAAATATTTTAAAATTCAACCAATAACAAATAGAAACTCATGCAAACAGCAGTGTTTATTAAAGTACAAATATTCTAAGCTATATTGTAACTTAAAATATTTAGGACTATACCATCTAAAGATTATTTAACTAAGACAAGGTGAATAATAATCATGATTTCTGTTTTGGAATCATTTTTGTTTCTACTAATCGCAAAAGCAGAATTCTTTAGTGTAAATTAAAAGCTTTAGATGTCTAGAATGAAGCGAGAGTGTCATGTCCTAGTCAGAATTTTGTAACAAAACTATTTTATCACCAACTAAACTATGGTAGAAACATCATGCCACATACCAATTGACCAACAGTCTGTTTTCAGAACTAGCTCACTCCAGCAGAGTCACAGTCATCTCTCAGACTGAGAAGCGACCCTGCCTCCCAACAGGTCTTGTTCAGAATCAGGTAAGGGGAAGTCTCTGGGGGACATGATTTGAATTATGCTCCAACTATCCAGTAAAGGAAAACAATTTTTTTACTTCAGTTTTACAAATAGGGCAACTACCACGTAGGCAGTTAGAAATGGTTAGGGTGTAGATCATTATGAATATCACAAATGAGATCGTTAGCACTTTGGGATAAATAAAACACCGTGTGGTTGGTTCAGCATGATTTTTCCCTTTAATTCTTTGGAAGTTACAGTGGTGAGTGTCTTGACTATTGGGTAGAGCAAGGTGTTATTTTACTCTAGCCTCCTACATTTGCGGGATAATATTAAAAATGAAAACTCTTATGAAAACTTGCCAGTTTCCCTTCTAAACTCTCTAAAATTTAAAACCAAAGCTGATCTAGCCATCAGGAAAGAAAATACGATTGGTTAATTTTTATTTTTTTTTTAACGTTTATTTATTTTTGAGACAGAGAGAGACACAGCATGAATATGGGGGAGGGTCAGAGAGAGAGGGAGACACAGAATCCGAAACAGGCTCCAGGCTCCGAGCTGTCAGCACAGGGCCCGACGTGGGGCTCGAACTCATGGACCGGGAGATCATGACCTGAGCTGAAGTCGGGCGCTTAACCGACTGAGCCACCCAGGAGCCCCACAATTGGTTAATTTTTTGAAGGGCCATCAAGTTGGCAGTGAGTACCAGTCACCAAATTGCAACTTTCTGATCTAACTTCCAAAACCTAAACTCTCAAAATCATTTTAAAAAATCAGGACAAATCAGAAAAAGGAGAAAAGCACACTTTGAGGGAAAAAAAAATTGAAAGAAAATATAAATTCCACCTCTCTTCTACTCCAAAGGGGTAAAGCCCTGTATACCCTTCTGTTCCATTCTGTGAGTGGACATTTTATCCATCAGCCTCTACTAACCTTGCCCTTCTCCAGCACCACCTCATTTATCACCAGGGTAAAAGAATATATATCAAACAGATCTTAGGATAAGAAATGCAATCTGAAATGAATTATCACTAAACCAGCATGCTACATTTTCAACATGAGTATTCCACAAGTCTTTGAAAATAATGGAGACATTCTTAAGCTACAAATATTGGCATATTATTTTCCAAAATGCTCCATAGTATCTGATGACAGAAAGACTTTCTACTTCAAAAGCTGGTTACCTACCTCAGCAACATGACAAGGTCTGCATCACTTGAAAGACGCACCAATCCTGGGGTCCCTTCAGTTCGGATAAATTGGATCTTCTCCCTATGCAAGCAAAGAAACAGCTCAAAATATATGTGGTAGGCTTTTGAAACAAAACTGAGTGACTTAGGTACCATTTAAAAAATAGTAGCCACAACACACACACACACACACACACGCACACGCACACACGCACACACACACAATGTTATACAAACATATACAAATATTTATGTTATATGTTATGTAAACATATATATAAGTATTATATATATAAAACATTTATATATACAGTATCTATCATGTGGTATCTAATGCATAATACAGGAATCCACATCCAAGAGAGACATGGTCCTTGCTTTCAAGGAGGACCCAGTGAGCATCAACATCACCACGTCCTAATGCTGGAAAAAGCTTCCTTTATTGCTTTCATTCATTTTGCTGCCCATGTACTATTAGAGGTAGTGGTACCATCCAACCCAGTCTTTGCTTTGAGTTAAAGCCTGCTGTGGGCTTGAATCTGAGCAACTGTCTAGATCATTCAGGGTAATTCCCTGTTATTCCAAAAAGTGCACACGTGTGTGTAGGGATATTCATCTATTTTCCTGGGGGTATACCTCTAAATTATGTGTGATGAGCACATTCTTACTTGGAGACAGATAGTATCTATTTATTATATATTCAATATAAAGGCATATGGCTCTTTAAAATAACCAAAACATCCAAAACACTTTTAGTTACTACAGTTGGTGGAACAGATTATGTGTATACCTGTGCAAATGTGTATATACTTATACTTACACATATCAAACATGACAATGTGAGCTATTTCTGCCATTATTTTATTACATATTATGTAAAAATGGCCTGTTTTTCTTTTTGATGAGTCACCATATGCTACTATCTTCAATTCTTTGTATGAATAAAATTTTAATATAAATTTTCCTGTTGCTTCCCTTCATTTACATGATACTATTTTAAAGCACACTGTATTAATTTGTATAAGATAAAGAAAAAAAGCTACATTGGAGAAAAACTGTCTTGGAGAAAAATGAACAATAACTTAATCCAAGAAATATTCTTATAAGGGTCAGTAAGAACATACTTTGATCCTGAACAATCAAAAGCTATCTCCAATAAATCCACAGTTTATCTCCTTAGCCCGTCATCACAATGGATCAGGCAAACAAACAAACGAGAAAACAAACAGGGTGCACACTCTCCTTCCACTTCTTTAACTGGAGCTACACAGAGCAAGGTGAGTGATGTGGACTGTGGCTTCCTGGGAACAAGGAAAAGACACCGGAGGAAATATGCCAATTGGGAAACTTTTCATCACTTTTCAGATACTATTAGACAGTGAAGGCAACTGGTCTGATTCTTTAAGCCAGAACATACCAGAGGCAAGCTGAGGCTAGTTTTCTACCAGGCCAGCTAATTTATGGCACTGACCACCTAAGAGTCATATGCTTTCAGGAACAGGACACTGGGGCTGTCTGTCATCTGGTGCACACTGTACCACTAAGGACCTTCTTATACTAACATTCATTCTTTTGCTTTTCTGAGGGTCTACTGTGTGCTGGGCATGGTTATCACACACTAGGTATCCTATAGGGTAGGAGACCTAGTTCCTTTCTCAAAGAGTTCATGGGGCACTGGAAGAGAGAAAGCCAATTCTAGTATTATATGAAAATATTTAAATAAAATAGGGCCATTCCCTTCACTGGACTCTGTTTAGGCCTTATACCCACCCTTATCCCATAAAGTCCTTTCACATAAAAACAAAGAGGGCACTGGTTCACTGAACGTCAAGAAAGCACACGAAGGCCGAGGAAGAGAAGGTCGGCAGATATCCTCAGAAATGTCGCCAATCTTTTCTAAGAAAAACAAAAACAAACGGGAACTACATCTTGCTTATTAGGTATTTGCCTGATATTCCATACCAGTATTTCTCAAACTGGCGTCACTGTCTGCGAGAAATCTATAGACATCATCTCAAATTCTGGGGGAATTAAAAAATTCCGCATTTTCACATTGAGGATCAAAACTGCTACTATTTAGGCAGGCACGTTTTGGATAATCTGAATGACACTTATGACTGAACACTGCCATTTGACTTCAGTTCTCCTGTTTGCATTGACAAGACAGTTGTTGCTCCAAGATCAGAGAGGAAAGTGTTGGTGAGCAGGCCATGAGGTGGGCGGGGCCTTGGATGGTAAGTATGGTAGGAGCAGTCCCCATCTACCACGCCCACACAACTCTCTTACCAATTAAAAAGGCAAAAAGCTTTTCTTTTGCAGTATTAATTTGCATACTGACATTGATGAACTGGGGCAAGGTTATGTATATGTATAAATTGCTATAGGCTAAAGAGATAACAAAATAAATGGATTTGAAATTTTTTTAAATGTTTTTACTCATTTTTGAGAGAGAGAGGCACAGAGTGCAAGCGGGAGAGGGGCAGAGAGAGACAGGGAGACACAGAATTTGAAGCAGGCTCCAGGCTCTGAGCTGTCAGCATTGAGCCCAATGTGGGACTCAAACTCATGAATGGTGAGATCGTGACCTATGCCGAAGTCGGATGCTTAGCGGCCTGAGCCACCCATGTGCCCCTGATTTTGAAAGTAAATTATGCATTTAGGTTAACGAAAGCATTAAAGATGTCACAGTTTATTATAAGAACAAGTTTTACAATACTTTCTTACAAATAGAAAAGTAGTGGTAGAATCATCACAGGGTGCATTTAAAAATATTTTTTCTTTAGTATTGCAGTGGGGGGTATTAAATGAATTGGCTCATCAAAACAATGAATTAGTAGGTAAAAATAAAATTGGTAGGTAAATCAGTAGACAAAAATAAGCTATTGATTTAGAAAAATGATGGCCACAATATTGCCACAGATGCACTTGGTGAACCATTAGATACAAAATTGAAAGAATCAAGTCAAACACAAGTGAAACAAAAAGCACAAATGTATCTTTCCACTGACCACGATCTCAATATTGGTAATTTGGATTCCGAACAACAAAATCTCACATTAATATGATTCAATTAAATGTTATTTTTTAAAGTTTTTACTTAATTTATATGTCTTTTGGTTTTATAGTTCATAAAAGTTGTAAGAAGTGTTTGCATATTTTATATTTGTGCACACTTACATTTCACTAAAATAAAAGGGATTAAAGTCAACATTGTAGGTCTGCAATATTTTTCCTTTTAGAATGGAAAATAACAGTTTTGGCTCCTAACAATTTTCCATGAGTCCACTCAGTGACTAAAATAAACATAACAAGCTTGAGCAGTATTATTAAAGATACATATGACTCTGATTAGAAGGACATTTGAGAGCTATATTACTATATTTATTCAAGTTTATTTTATCAATTTACAGAGTTAGAAGGAATCTGTCACAGTCCTTTTAATTCCCATCTTCACTGCATTCATTCTAATGAAGAAATCCTATTCAATTTTCGTGGTTCCTAACGAGGATTAAGATAATACTCAAATAACACCTTCTATCTGACCCTCTCTACATGGGTATGTTTCTCTCTGTGTGTCATTTAGAATACGTTCCAGCACGTCCTCCAGTGTACTTTCTCACTGGGCCGGCCACTCACTGACAACATAAATTCCTTTTGAAACATGAGGGGGTTTTTTGAGAAAGAGAGAGAGGAGGGGGAGAGAGTATGAGTTGGGGGGAGGGGCAGTAGGAGAGGGAGAGAGAGAACCCTAAGCAGGCTCTGCGCTGTCAGTGCATGGGGCTTAGTCCCTTGACGGTGGGATGGTGACCTGCGCCGAAATCAAGAGTTGGACGCTTAACTGACTAAACCACTCAGGCGCCCTGAAATATGAATTTCTTCAAAGCAAAAGCCGTTCCTCCTTTATTTTCATGTTCCCCAAGTACCTAGCATTGTGCTATGCACATAAGGAATGCTCAGTAAAACACAACCAGGCACAAGATTATAACAGAGTCGGCTCCTAACAAATTTCTCTGACTCCACTCAGTGTCTGAAATAAACTATCATTTTTTGTTGTGGCGCAGAAAAAGAGAAGCAGAAAGCTGACATCAGATTGTTTGCTAAAAAAGACCCCCCCTCGAGGGAAGTGCAAAGGCAGATAAAGAGGCAATCTTTTATTACGAACATTTACGACTGTTCTAACAAGATACTAAACTGTACAGAGACAACACAGGAAAAGCTTGCTAGCTGTTGCTGTCTCTCAGTTAGACCTTTGTAACCACTTCCTCAAGTGCACAGAATCACCCCAGAAGATCAACGCTAGCAGAAGATCATTTGAGGACAATGAACATAGTCTCAAGACCGGAATTCCCACAGAACATACTCTCATTGAAACCAACCAACATTTTTGGTGAAGTTCAAGAAGGGCACGTGACTAGAAACAATCAGAAGCAGCAATGCCTCGAAACCACAAAAACTCTCTGGACTGCAGACGCTGTACACACATACCATTCAGTAACACCTTCAAAAATACATGGTTTAAAAACACTGCCTGAGGGCAATTTTAGAGAAATCCCATGATTTCTCTAATGGTGTAACGCCAAGAAAGGAGAATTAGCATCGACTATTTGATTGATTGTTCATACCCTTTACTATAGTCACAGGACATGGTCTGACTTGAAGGATAGAGCCACACAGTGGAAAGATCAATGTTTATTTCTACTTCCCATAAGATTTGGAAATGTAGGTCTGTTATGGTCACATGATTCTCACAAATAGAAACGGAATCAACCTGAAACCCAAAATAATTAAATAAAGCTAGACCAGCAGGGAGTAGATTTACTGGCTAGACCTCATAACCACACAAGAGTGATTATTCTCAACTCTTAATTCAGTTTTATGACACATAGATCCTTGCTCATAATGTAGTGTTGTACAAATACCAATACCAAAAATTTCATTGAATTTGTATTCATTATATTCACTAATAAAATGTCATTAAAAGGTTCTTTTTAAAATGAATATATTTGTCTCCAAATAAAATATTAGAACATATTATTTTGACTTTTATTTTAATGTCACATATATAAAAAGCTTCTTAGCATGAATACTGTCTTCTAATGAGAGCCCCTAGTAGGATATAGTAATCCGTGGAGGACAGTGCCCACTTGAAGGAGGTGGTACTGACTTATGGATGTTGAGTTTTCTAGCCAAGGAAATAAATCTTTTCTGAGGAAAAAAAAAAAAAAAGGGAGAGGAAAAGTTGGTAGCATCACATTTGCATGACAGATAAAGTTAGAGGGAGCAGTGACTTAAATACAGCAGTTGAAAGCTAAAGCCATATCCCATTGCATAGAAAACCATAGCCTTTCCACGGTCACAGATATGCAAGTGCAGTCTCGCGGAAGAGGAAACTACACATGGATACAAACTAAATAAACTGCTGGCCATTCTCTGGTTTAGGAGGAATCACAAGCAAACAGAAAAACACAAAGTAAATAGGTGTATCCATTTGACTCTCCCTCCGGCTAGCACTTTTCCTCATTATACTCATGGAGAGCATAAGAAGGGATATTTCTTTTAAGCGGCTGTGCCACAGATGAGGAAGCATACACACAGAAGGATGCTGGTATGGAAGCCTCGCTTGGAATATGAATATAAGGCCCACTGTTACCTTTGACACACAATTACACAGTGGCTCTATCCCATGCATAAATCTTTTACTAAAGGTATCACTGAAACACGAGATTAAAGAGCCCCAACTGTTTCCCCACCCCATGCGTTTGTGGGAATGCTTCTTACGATGCAGTTTTTCACTATAAAAGCAGGATGTTCTCTTAGATTTGAGAACTTCCCCATTATGTTGTTGTGATAAGCAGGATGCTTAACTACCACAAACTTTTCAGAAAATAAAAGTGCACCATGACACACACTCTAAGAGGAACAGGATTATCTCATTGATTTATGTCCCTGCTTCCTTCTACTTGTCATGACAGCATAAGCTTTTTATGATCAGATTCTGTAAATAGTTTTAGAAAGCGTAAGTAGAAACTTGTAAGTAACTTGGAATAAAGTGGAAACTTATCTCAAAACCTATCAAATAACTTCTTGCCATTAGATCACCCTGTGAGAGCTACATTAGAAGAATAGGCTCAGCTGAAGACCCTGGGTGTCACCAAAAAAGAAAAATCCTTGCCAATCTTTAGGAGATCAGAGACTTAAGACTTTGAAAAGCAGAAAGAAAGACAAAAACAAAACTGAAAGATACCAACTGGGGCCCAGCAGTTTTCCTTCTGTTAGGGTCTATTAAGGTTCTGTCAAATCACTGGAGACAACGATGCTGTTAGATGTGCTGTTCAGGTAGATTAAATCATCTGATATCTCCCATGGTGGAAATGTAAAGATATGTTAAACTGCTGTAAATAATAATGTGGAGAGCAGAGTAAAAGTAGAAACCTTGGGCTTCCTCTTGTTTTTTTTTGGGGGGGGGGGGGGGGGTACTTTGACAGGAATAGATACTGACTAGAAGTATGCCTATGCAGTGGGGCTAGAGCTGGTGGGAAAGAAAGAAAACAGAGTTCTCCTTATTTTCTGGTTAGCAAAAGAGGAGAGATTTGTTTTTTTGTTTTGCTTTGTGGTCCGGAATCTAAGATCTCTCATTAGACAACTGAGGAGTTTATTTATGCAATTTTGCTAACTAAAACTTCTTACACAAGATGCTCCAGTGGACCATGGATTACTGAGTAGATGCTATAGTACACAAATATGCAAAATGACAGCTCGTCTAATTTTTATGACTTTCTTGTGATTGGGAACAGCATGCTTGTCAGGTTGGGAAAAGCACTGAGACTTGAGTTAGATGTTAACTAATGTGAAACTGGGATTTCTGTTTGTTTGTAAGCGATGTTTATACTCATACTTGAAATTACATGTAGCCTTTAGAAACTCTGGAAGCTAATGACATCTTTAAAGCTATAAGAGACTGACAGGAGATTGGGGGCGGGGGTGGGCAAAATGGGCAGAGGGGGTCGTAAGGTACAAACTTCCAGTTATAAAATAAGTAAGTTATAGGGATGTAATGTACAGCATGGCAACTAAAGTTAATAATACTATAATGCATATTGGGAAGTTGTTAAAAGGAGATCTTAAAACTTCTCATCGTAAGAAAAAAAATCTATAATAATGTGTGCTGATGGACCTTAACTAGGCTTATTGTGGTGATCATTTTACAATATATACAAATATTAAATCATTATTTTGTATTTCTGAAACTAATATAATATTGTATATCAATGATACCTCAACAGAAGATATGAGAGACTAAGAACATAATAAGAATATTTGACAATTTATTTTCAAATCAACAAGAAAATCTCTATCCCCATCTATCTGTGTATATATCTATCTATGTATCTATGTATCTATCTACATTCACTATATGCCAAGTAATATTCTTGATATTTAAACAATAAGGAGGAGAAATAATGAGTTGAAGAAGATCCATATTTGTAAGAAACTTATAGTCTAGTTGAAAAAAAAGCATAAGGATTTGAAAAGTCAAATTACAGCATGAAAGTCACATAAACAAAATAGTATAAAGGACAATGTGATATACTACATAATTAATTATGAAATTAGTGTCTAGAACAGAGGTTATTATACCTGAATGTGCCACTGGAATCATATGGAGAAGTTTTAAGATATTAAATGCTTCAGCTCTCCCACAGACCTCCTGAATTAAATTTC
Organism: Panthera uncia; assembly: GCF_023721935.1. Classification (NCBI taxonomy): domain Eukaryota; kingdom Metazoa; phylum Chordata; class Mammalia; order Carnivora; family Felidae; genus Panthera; species Panthera uncia. The sequence continues at coordinate 38,697,261 of NW_026057584.1, read as the reverse complement.
TGGACAAGTTGTAGGAGGATGGGGGTATAAATTCAGAGAAGGGAGAAGAGTTAGGGGAGAGAAGACCCGGCATTTTGTACTTTACAAAGCTCCCCAGGTGATTCTGATGAAAAAAGCTTGATACAACTAAATACAGTAGTTTTGGAGAATCACGGCTGTGGGCCAAGATGGCACCACTGGACAAAAGCATATTTCTACCAGTAAAGGTAGCATATAAACCAAATGAGCTTTGAGTTATGTCACATTTTCAGCAGATACTCACATCTTTTCCCATCTCCACTGATGCTTACCACACCAAGGTTGAGGAACACTAGTCTACATCTTGAGAGTAAGAGCTCACAGTGGAGCTGAGAGGCTTCAAGAAGAGGTAGTTTGCATTGAGTTTTATGAGAAAGATTTTTCTTGTCAAACACACAAGAGAAAAACTTGCCAGGAACAGGAACAGCATGTATTCAGGAAAGTAAAACTGGACTTAAGTGTGATGCATTGAACAGCTATTTAGAATAGAGGGCTCATGCAGGGAAATACTGGACAGTGAAGGGGATCAGATTCCCTCCTTGGGTTCCACTGTGTTTATTATGAAAAAATGTGAATACCAAGCCTAGGATTTTATAAGTCTCAATTCAGTAAACTCTAAGTTACTTTTGTTTATTCAAGCTACACACAAAAAGGTTAGTGTCTTATTATTTTCATTATAATCTGCAGATCAAGGATGGATTCTTGGCTATGAATTTTTGTTTCTTTTTCATATTTCTTCTTTAAAGAGGGTTCTAGGTTCCTTAGTCAATTTTATTCAATCTTTATACTTAATAGAGAAAAGCCAGTACTACAATGACCTGGTTGTTGATGACATAAAGTCTTTGTGTACAAGATGCCTTTGTTCAGACTGCCAAAAAGAAAGAGTGAATTTCCAAGATGATTATCAGTATTACTGATGATTTAATAGTTGGGGCTTACAGAATTTGAACCAAATACTAATACAACAGTTACCTGAGTGAATGATTCCTGGTAAGATCAGGTTGGCGCTCCTGTAGAATTTCAAAGATGTTGGGTTGGCGCAGAAATGCAACAATCTTGTCATTGTAAGCTGAAAAAATAAAAAAATTATGATGATGCTTTAAAAATCTGTTATTAAGTTTATGCACATAAATCCAAACTTTAAGTCTGTTTTTTGTGGTTAATATTCCTTTTACTCAAAGTCCTAGTTTGAAGCCACTACAGATGCTTAAATTCTAATTTGTGTCTACCTGTTATATGATTATCGGACTTAGATGTATTAGGTGTGACTTAAGCACAAATTAAACTCATTTCATAAGCCATATTTATTATCAAGTTGCGGGATGAGATCACAAACAAGATTCTAGATATTGATGGTTTTTAGCTACTGCTTACCAAAATCAACCTCATAAGCAATTGTTAGAAATGGAAAACTATCTTCTGACTAAGCAGCAGCCATCCAGAGAGGTAAAGAGACAGAACGAAAGTTGCCCAAATACAACAGTGCTTTGAAAACTGAAGACATTGATAAAAGAAATTAAAGATGACACAAATGAATGGAAAGGTATACCACGTTCATGGATTGGAAGTATTAACAATGGTAAATGTACATATGCCCCAAAGCACTCTACATATTCAATGCAATCCATATCAAAATACCAACAACATTTTTTTACAGAACTAGAACAAACAATCTTAAAATCTGTAATTTGTATGGAACCACAAAAGACCCATAATAGCCAAAGCAATCTTGAGAAAGAACAACAAAGCTAGTGGTATCACAATCCCAGACTTCAAACTCAACTACAAAGCTACAATAGTTAAAACAGTAGGCTACTGGCACAAAAACAGACACACAGATCAAAGGGACAGAATAGAGAGCCCAGAAATAGATTCATGCTTATATGGCTAATTAATCTACAATAAAGGAAGCAAGAATATACAATAGGGAAAAGATAGTCTCTTCAATAAATGGTGCCATGAAAACAGGACAGTTACATGCAAAAGAATGAAACTGGACCACTTTCTTACACTATACATAAAAATGAACTCAAAATGGATTAAAGACCTAAACCATAAAACTCTTACAAGAAAACCTAGAGAGTAATCTCTTGGACCTTGGCCTTAGCAACATTTTTCTGATATGTCTCCTTAAGAAGGAAAACAAAAACAGAAATAAACTATTGGGACCACATCAAACTAAAAAGCTTTTGCATAGCAAAGGAAACATCAATAAAATGAAAAGGCAGTATACTGAATGGGAGAAGATATTTGCAAATCATATATCAAAAACAAGTTAATATCCAAAATATATAAAGAACTCATTCAACTCAACACCAAAAGCAAACAAACAAACAAACAAGCACAAATAATCCCATTAAAAAAATGGGCAGAGGACCCGAATAGGTCTTCTTTTTCCCAAGAAGACATACAGATAGCCAACAGACACATGAACAGATGCTCAAAATCATTAATCATCAGGGAAATACAAATCAAAACCACAGTGAGATATCATCTCACATCCTGTTAGAATGACTAGTATCAAAAAGACAAGAAATAACAAGTGTTGGCAAGGATGTGGAGAAAAGGGAAACTTTGTTTACTGTTGGTGGGAATGTAAATTGGTGCAGCCATTATGAAAAACAGTAGGGAGGATCCTCAAAGAGTTAAAAATAGAAATATCATATGCTCTGGTAATTCCACTACTGTATATTTACCTGAAGAAAACAAAAACACTTATTCTAAAAAATATATGTATCCCTCTGTTCACTGAAGCATTATTTACAATAGCCAAGATAGGGAAGTAACCTAAGTGTCCATCGATAGATGAATGAAGAATGAGTTAAGAAGATGTGGTACATATCTTATATACATACATATCTTATACATGTATAATATATATATTATACACATATATAATAGAAAGTTACTTCACAATTAAAAAGAATGAAATCTTGCCATTTGCAACAAAATGAAGGGACCCAGAGAGTATTATCTAAGTGAAATAAGTCAGACCCAGAAAGACAAATACTGTGTGATTTCATTTTTACGTGATATCTAAAAAACAAACAAATGAACAACAAAATCAGAAACAGACTCATAGATACAGAGAACAAACTGATGGCTCCCAGAGGGCAGGGACTGAGAGAATAGACAAAATAGGCGAAAGGCATTAAGAGGGGCAAAGTTCCAGTTACAAAATAAGTAAGTCACAGGGATGAAAAGTACGTCACAGGGAACACAGTCACCAATACTGTAATGATTTTGTATCAGATATACACTGAGTAACGTATCAAAGTGTGGAATCATCATGCTATACATTAGAAACTAATATAACATTGTATGTCAACTGTACTTCAATTAAAAAAAAAAAGAAAAACAGTTGTCAGCAACAGTTACTACCAAAAGGTAGAAGACAAACCATTCCCAAATTCTCTGTGGAAATAAATGCCATTAAGCCACACTTAGCTTTTTACCAAACCAACTATACCAACAGCTACAACACAAACGGAATCATCAACCATGTACATAGAATTAAAAGAAAAATTCATCTCTGTCAAGACTGGCTAATGTCTATAGAAATTTAAAAATAGTTAATTAAAATTTATTAAGGGCTATAATAATTAACACCTCTTTTGTCAAGAAAACTAATTTGTTTACTTAAGATTATTTATCTTGATTATATCTATTTCTAATCAGAAATATGGACATATTTAAATCACAGAACTGAATATCTGAATTCCCAAACATCAGTGACTCTGATTCAGTTCATAAATATGATCAAGAAACATGCCTTACTTAAACTCACAAGTGATCAAACAAAAGAAATATAATGCTCTAAACATTTGCTAGTTCACATTTTATGCATCAGGCCACCTGTGCATACATATTTTAGTTAAATGTGAATAAAGTTTAAAAAATACTACCTGCTAACATGGAATCCCATGTTGTCAAACTTGAAGTGTACCTAACTGCACATTGCCTCATACAAAAATAATGAAAACACTTTTTATAGTTTGTTTGAGAAAACACTTTGATAGCTGAAATTTTGTCACTGGGTTTTATACTCCATTCAAGATCAGAGACTATGTAACTTTTTTAGCAATAATTTCATACGACTTTAAAATTCTCTCTGCAGCATTTAGTGTCCTATTAATAACAGCATAATAATACACAGACTCTTAGACTTTGATCCAAGATTTCTTCCTGTCCAGTGTTTGTCAAATTTCTTTAGCTAAGTAATGCCCACAGGCATTACTTTATATTTCACATTAAAGTTTTTCTTAAAGAAGTAAAAATTTTAAGGTAAAAACAGACAAATGGAGAACTACTCAAATTTAAGATGAAGCAGGGAGCTGACATGGCCTCCTACCACCTACCTGTCTACTCCACCTGCCTTAGGGGTTCAGGTGTGAAAACCAATCTACGTCAACCTCATCATGTGAATAATAATTTGAGTTGTTGGTTAGGCCTCTTTGCCCCATTCATTTATTTGTATTTTATAATTTTGGAGGCTCTTGCTGCCTTGTATTTGCTACAACTACATAGCTCTCTACCAAAACCTTAAGAATGTGCCATAATTGCTTTCTTATTCTGAGGCTACCGTAGGCTCACACACCACTTAAGTTCTGTACCAGAGCGCCTGGATGGCTCAGTCGGTTAAGCATCCGACTTCAGCTCAGGTCATGATCTTACAGTTCGTGGGTTCGAGCCCCATGTCGGGCTCTGTGCTGACAGCTCAGAGCCTGGAGCCTGCTTCCGATTCTGTGTCTCCCTCTCTCTCTGCCCCTCCCCCATTCATGCTCTCATTCTCCCTCTCTCTCTGTCTGTCTCTCTCAAAAATAAATAAACATTAAAAAAATTTAAAAACTTCTGTCCTGAGCATTATATATAAACTAATATATATGCTTGTCCAATGCTTAATGTGAAATGACCACATAATAGATTTCCCTTAAGAGTAACTTCAACAATCTAATATAATAGCTCTGCTCAGAAAACGTAGAGCAAGATAAAAACTCTCATTCTATAGGATTTTGTATGACAGAAGTGTTTTGCGATTCAAATTGGTCTCTTAGGGATAATGCACATTTCTCAGTACAGGGCAAAAGTAGCAGGCTGCCGATAGAGAAGTATCAGCACAGGATGCATGATTCACACTGATAGGAAAAGCAAAGATAAAGGTTTCTGGAATGGGATGACATACCCACTGGAACCATGTCCTGGTACTGTGGCCTACTGACTGTATTGAATGTACTCGATGGCCTGGGGAGCACTGGTGGTCCTGTGTGTCGAGAATCTTCTCCTACCTGCAAACAAAAGCATCGTTTATGTTCTGCAAAAAGATCGAGACTGGTTTAAATCAGCACACCAAGCCTAGTTGTTCAAAATACTTGACGACTACTAAGTACCAACTGATGGGAACAGATGCCAGGTGAGGAGCTGACACAGGGTTCTCACAAGCTCTGCTTTAGTTGCCGAATCGAGGGGAAGGGTTCAGGCATCCGTATCCTCGAGAGGGGCCGGGGCAGTGACTATTTACCACATGGTATCGAGGTAGTTCCATACGAGTACAATTACTGGGGCTGTGGAAACTGAACAGCAGCAGACCTGTTCATCGGGAATAACCTCTGGTTTGACAAAACAAAAACCTGGAACAATACACTGGAGGGTACGAGTGCCAGGTTATACCTTCTTTTGGCTAAGGCAGTTCGGAGAATTCTCTGCCTTAGCAGAGCCTGAAGAGCAGCCGGCTTCGTGTGGGCTTCAGGGTTGGTGTGGTATCTCCTCAGGAGCAATTTTACATGCCTGTTAGAGCACCCGGTACAATAGCTCTTTCTGGTTTGAACCTCCCACACCAGGCAGCTAATCGCAGCAGCTGTGGAAGAGCTACCATAGGGCTGCCCTAACCGAAATTATTTACTGTACCTATTATAGATTTAGAAACTCATACATACAAGTAGGTAAACAAAAATGCCCACTAATAGTCTTATCAGTAAACTCCAACACTGCTTTAGCTTCTGTTTTAGCATCCCCTCCTTGCCCGTATTACACACGTCTTTTAAGATGATAGTAGAACAGAAGTATTAGAGAGAAAGAGAACAAAAGGCCAAATAACATATTGGATTTACAAATTGGTACTTTTCAAACAGAGCTTCTAGGGGCACCCGGATGGCTCAGTCGGCTGAGTGTCTGACTCTTGGTTTCGGTTCCAGTCACAATCTCATGGTTCTCGTGAGATCAAGCCCCGCGTAGGGCTCTATGCTGACAGCTTGGGGCCTGCTTGGGATTCTCTCTCCCTCTCCCTCTGCTCCTCCCCTGCTCATGTGCGTCCACACTCGCGTGCTCTCTCCGCCGCCCCCCCCCCACCTCAGGCTAAATAAACATTAAAAAAAAAAAAAAAAGAAAAGAAAACAGAGCTTCTATTCCCACCCATCGAAACCTTCACAGCCATTTTATCACATCGTATGTGTTAGGTGCTTGGGGAGGGGTTTTTCTAAAGGCCCTAAAACTAAAACTACCATTCTTACCCTACACTGCTTGTTTATCCCTCAAGAATGCTCTCACTCATTCTTCAGAGTGTAGTTCAAACAGCAACCCCCCTCCCCAATGAAACCTTGCCTTCCCTTCAAGCTGACTTTATTAAAAAAATTTTTTTTAACATTTATTCATTTTTGAGAGACAGAGTGCGAGCGAGGCAGGGGCAGAAAGAGAGGGAGACACAGAATCCGAAGCAGGCTCCAGTCTCTGAGCTGTCAGCACAGAGCCCGACACGGGGCTGTGAGATCATGACCTGAGCTGAAGTCAGACGCTTAACCAACTGAGCCACCCAGCTGCCCCTCAAGCTGACTTTAAATGCACCCTTCTCTGACCTCCCAAAGTACTTGGTATACATTTCTTAAGCAGCCGCCATCATTAACATTTTATAAAGCATTTCATTCGTATTTTTTTCAAAAAAATGTTTAAGTCTTATTATTTATTTTTGAGAGAGAGAGACAGAGTGTGAGTAGGGGAGGGGCAGAGACAGAGGAAGACACAGAATCGGAAGCAGGCTCCAGGCTCCAAGCTGTAAGCACAAAGCCCAACACGGGGCTCGAACTCATGAACCCCAAGATCATGACCTGAGCAAAAGTCAGATGCTTAGCCTACTGAACCACCCAGGCGCCCTTCATTCATATTTTTACTCATTTGTATTATGGTTTGTTTCACACATTTTCTCCTTAATAAGAACAAGGAACATACGTTATTGGCATCCTTCACCTCAACCATCGTGTTTCTACACTGCACGTGTTTGGTAAGAATTAGTTTGTTGGATGGAAGATACAGCAAAATTTCTACTACCTGTAATGTTTGCTAAATGAGTATAAGAGAGTAGATGGAAAGACTCATGTGTATAATCGAAGTTGCTCGCTGTGCGTCTCTTGAATTATTGGCTTTGAAGAACGAAGTCAGCCACTCTCAGAGGAGATTCAATCATTAACTACACCTTGTTTGCCAGTCACAGAACTTATCATTCAATACACGGACATATACTTTCCCTCCTGTCAGGACGTGGTCATGTGTCACTATTTCCCAGAGCAGCCAAATGTCTTCTCTTCAACACCCTCCTTGCTCGAAGGAGACCTTTAGATGGTGGGCAAGGCCAGATAAATGTGTGTAGCACGGCAGGGTGTGCGGGCTTCCGACAGCTGTGCCAGAAAACACCTTCCCATAAATGGTCTGACAAGGCTGCAGCTGACTGCTAAGGCTTTATGGGGTTAGCTCTGTTCTACCACTCAGTCTCCATCAACAGGAGAAGATAACTTCACTTGCATTTGAATGTGTGCCTTAGGATCCCTCTCCCACAACAGGCCACTACTAGGCCATGGAAATAACTCAAGTTCTGAGGCAGAAGAACTGAAAGCAAAAGGAGCACAGCTATTAATCTGATGCAGACCTGACCAGACCAAGCAGCCGGCTCATAGGGTGAAGTCAAGATAAGACAAGTGGCTAAAAAAAAAAAAAAAAAATACAAGCGGCTAAAGTGCACTGGCCTTGTGATAAAGTCAGGCAGGGCCCTAATTATGATACACATCACACACGAAGTCCAAAGGTGAGAGGTGTGTTTTCTGCTTTTAGGATGAATGCTGTTGGCATCATCCAGGTCACCGCTAATGGTTTCCATGGCAGCAAAGTAAAGATTTATTAGTTACTCATAAAACATAAATATTTTTGTGCATACCTCATCTTGTAATAGATTTATATATCATTTTTATACGAGTTTCTCAAGTATATTCTGCACATACAACCAGCAAACCCACAAGTCTGTAAATCACGAGGGGAAATTCCAAGAGTAGAATTTTGATGAATCAAATCCAGTTATTTATCGCATTCGTAATTTTCCTTATAACAGAGTCTACAAAACTCTTTGACCTATAGTGTAACACTGAAAATAGAATATGCACATAGACCTAGAAAGGAACGCAGGAAAAGAATCTTAATTCTTTTTGCCTAAGCAAATCTTTAGAAACAACGTTTACCAAGTGATGACATACATTCAACACATAAGCCAGTATTAAAGACAAACAAAGTTGACCTAAAGCATTCCTTTTATTTAAGCTGCTAAAGAAAAAGGGAAACAGGAAGAGACTATTTCCTTTGTCTTGGTGGGGGTGGTGGGGGGTGGGTTAGGCTATTAGAGAGCCCCCATGTGGTTACCACAGGTCACTGCAAGCCAGTAAAGTAGAGCAAGTAATTCAGTAATTTAGGAATTCTTAATTCTGCCTATTTTCTCTTCCTTAGAGTACATGAATCAATGCTCAGATATATTGTGATTTTTATTTATTTTATTCAGTTTATTTTGAGAGGGAGAGAGATTAAGAGAGAGAGAGAGCAGGAGGGGCAGAGAGAGAGAGGGAGAGAGAGAGAATCCCAAGCAGACTCTGCACTGTGAGCACAGAGCCTGATGCACGGCTTGAACCTCTGAACTGTGAGATCATGACCTGAGTCAAAATCAAGAGTCAGATGCTTAACCGACTGAACCACCTAGGTGCCCCAATATATCATGATTTTAAAGACCATTAGTGAGGACACCACAACCCATAGCATTGGCTAAAGACTTTAATCCAATCCAGCAACCCTCACTTAAAAAACCTCCCATATGTCACTGAATTTTAGCCCTATTTTTTCCTCTGAAGCTGTCCTTAGGTGGGCAAAAGGGTTTACCACCATCCTCTCTTGAACATTTCACTACATGGAGAATTCTCTCTCACCATCTTCTGAATATAAAAAATTCTCTCATTTCTTCCATCTTTCTTCAAATATCTAGCTCTTAAAATGTGTAAATTAGGCTTTGGGTATTTTCAGAGAAGCCCTGCCAGCATTCTAGCACTTTTCAGTCTCCAAATGATAATCTCTAAATCAAACTGGAAAAACAAAACGATAAGAGATTCCACAAACCACCACATCCCTGCAGCTCCCATGAACCCGCAGGCCCATCCCCAAGGTGCGTGACTCACCTCGCCTGCACTGTGGCTGCGTTGCCTGGTCAGGTGCTGCCGATGAACCAGCGCGCTCGTGGGTCTACTGCTCTGCAGCGGGAGCCGGGGGTCAATGAAAGTGGTGGTGCGGGAGTTGTGGTCGACAAAAAATGCCTAGGAAACAATCCCCTCAATCAGTAGTCCATTCGTGCCACACACTTGTCCTAGCTGCCCTATCATTTGATACATTCAGGAAAAGTCCCAATTTTGACTTCTGAGTAACGATCTTAGCTCCATTTCCTTTTAATTTTAATCTTTGGGGAACGTTATTCCTGGTTTTAGGAAATACTCTAACGAACAGTCATCAAAGATAGGATCTGAGAAAGGAGCCATATGAAAGGGCATTTGGGCTTCTCATTAAGCTCTTACTGCTATCCGTGGTTATTGTGAAGTTTTCATCACCTAAAACTTCACCATCATTGACTGCTCCTTTTCCTCTCCCATGCTGTCAGCCCCAGTCTCTCCACTTTCCCAGGGTAGTGCCCTCTCTACTTTTTCATCCCAGCCTGATGACCAGCCCGTTATTTCAGAGTTTTCTCTTGTTCCACACCTCTACAACCGTATTCCTTTAGCTGGCACCTCAGTAGCAGAATATTCTTTCTGACTGCTTTGATTACATCACTGCTCCAGTCCAAAGCTTCCACTGGCTACCCAGTGTTTATCTAAAAAAAACATTCCAACTCTTTGGAGGTTTTCCAAGACTTTAAAATCTCCTTCCCATCTACCTTCCCAGTTTAATCATTGATCACATACATCCATACAAATTCTATCACCTACAATAACTTTGGGCAAGTCACTTAATTTCTCTGAGCTGTACATTTTGTATAAAAACATGTCTGCTTCATTCATAATAAACATTTATTTCCCCATGACATGAAAGGAGGGAGGAATCATGTTCTACTGTGTTTACTGCAGAATCCCTGATGACAAGAAATCATGAATGAGTACAAACTGTTTCTTTGTGTTTGTTTAATTCTGAAGCTCTAAGCCAGTGCTATTTATCCTTATTATTAAGAGCCAAATGGTATAAGTCTTCAAAGTAAAATTCACTCTAGGTAGTAACAAAGCCCATTATCTCCAGGACAATTAGAAAATGTAAGTTTTCCATGATCAGATAAAGTTAATTAAGTCATCAAGATAAAAGAGATGATTAGGAGAGTCAGGAGACACTTAACCTGTAAGTCAAGTGTCAGGGCACATGATATATGCCAAATAACCTAAGCAAAAAAGAACGGACTTCTTAAACTGATGGAGCTCAGTTTAAAAAGTACCTTAAAGTCTAGGAATGAATACACCTAGGCAAATACCAGGTTTAGATGATATATTTATATCTATAAAAAAATCAATCACCTTCCCATTATGAAATAAAATGTTTCTGTATACACATAATCAGGAAACAGGCGAAACAATGTAGTCCACAAATAGGAAAAAAAATTATTTTTTTGTAATGAAATAACTTTAAGCAGTAGATGCACTAGAAAACAAAGCAGAGTAATATACAGAATGAGAATCTTTGCCAGTCCCTTCTTTCCATAGCCGATTTCCAGGTACAAAGACTGAATTAAATGGAAGTCTTGTAGGAGATGATGTCATCAACCTCACATCCCTAGGTAATGCTCTCTTTTTCCTAACATGTCAGGTGGAACACCTGTCTTCTCTGATCTTGTAAAAAAATAATACACCAATGCTAAATTCTATATAGGCTTATATTGGCAGGTTCTGGTCCCAAATGTCATACTGGTCCCCATTTGATTTGGGCTTCTAATATACTTGTACATCATTTCTGCCACTATTCAAAGTGTCATAAAATAGAAATTAAATTATTTTTACAAATGGGCATTTCAAAATAATAGATACTATAATCAGCCATGTATCTTTATTAAAGTTTTTATTACTAAAACAATAATATAAGCCATGTTTTTTAAGGGAAAAATACAAAGAGTACTAAAATAGAATTGCCTATTTACTCTACCTAATTTCTTTGGAATGTTTTGAAGGGATGGGTAGCCATTTAGAGGTAACAATGATGCACTTATAATTATAAGGATAAATGGGTGTGCACATCTAGGTCAGCTGTGATTTACATGTAGTGTCACAGTGTAATTTGATGTTAAGAGGCTTGTCTAAAACCAATTCTCTAAAGAATTATACTGTAAATGCCTTGAGGATAAGGACTCTTTCTTACTCATCCTGTTATCCCCGGTAGCTTTTGGGACTGCATCTGGGGGAAAGTTGGAGGCTTAGAAAATAATAAATTGTCAAAAATTCTAATATGCTAGTATCTTGACCAAAGTACAGAGACAACTCACAATGAACTAATCAAGTAATAAAAGTCACATTCTTTTACATAAGCATAGAAATACTTAAAGATCTTAAAAAACCAATGAGGGGTGTGTGTGTGTGTGTGTGTGTGTGTGTGTGTGTGTGAGTGTGTGAGTGTGTGAGTGTGTGTGTGTGTGTGTTAGGTGAAAAACGTGGAGAGCTAAAGAATATAAAACCACAGAATAGGAGTTTTTAAAACATCCCATTGTAGATATGAATAAACTACCAAGGTAAGACTCGAGATGTGGGAGGCAAAATAATAATCAAATTATTGGGATCTAGAAAAAGACAAGCCTGGTTCTGAGAGCTAGCTCCACTACTTACTAGCAATGTAACCTTGGACAAACTACTTACTTAACTTTTTTAAACCACAATTTCTTCTGTAAAATGGGGATAGTAACACCTACATCAAAGGACGGTTAAATGAGATGGTTCTCATGTAGTGCCTATAACTTCTTAAATGTTACTATTATTAGTACTAATAATAAGTTTTAACTTCTAAGGCATTTTTCCCAGGATCACAATGCTTCTTGCTGTATTCCATAAACGAAGCTCAAAAAAATGGAGAACCAGTGAAACTACATTTCCTGAGTTCCTTGTAGATATGTGTGGCCCAGACTAAGTTCTGGTCAATGAGATGTAAACAGAGTGTCACATGATACTCCTGGGAAACCTCCTCACAAGAAGATTTTTACAAAGTCAAGCCCTCCTTTTGTCCTTCATCTTTTCTGTTCCCTGAGATAAGGATGCTCCAGCAGCCACACTGAGCCATAAAGATGAAAGAAAGATGGCAGAGCAGAAAATGGAAGGGGCCAGGGCTCTCACAACTTGAGGAATCACCTTAAAAGCCCCAGACTGCCTGCCTCTGAGCTCCTTTATTGAGTGAATAAAATCCTGTATATTAAACTTGGTATGGGTCTCTGTCACAGTGCAGCCGAACCAAATCCTAATTGATCCACTGAAGTCTCCTCTGCAATGCAAAGGAAACATGGTCTTTGTAAAATTAAAAACACAGAAGAACATATAAGCCAGCAACCACCATTATAAATAAAGATTTTCATTATTTGATAAATAATGATATCTCATTGTTGTTCAGCTTCAATATTGTTGGATAATAGTTCCTGACTTAAGTAAAATGTATAGTTGGGAACCTGTAAAGCTGGGACTTCAGCTTACCTTTCTGTCTGACGCTAAAGCCCGATGAGCAGTACCTCTTTCCCCTCTGTCTCCTTTTCATATATCTTTTTGTTTCCATTCTGCTTTCTGGTCCCTATCTTTTCCTTTTCATGTTCCTCCCACTCCCCTCGCACCTCACATCGTACGTGATGTTAGAAAGCATTCAAGTATTTACCGAATTAGACTGACAATAACAGCCATTCACAGTGCTGGGCCTCAACACTGTTTCAACACTGAAAAGGCTACTAACGCCAGACAGCAAACGGTACACAATTTCCATAATTTGCATCACTAACCAGTTGGAGGTATGGCTGTGGGTGGGGAATAGGTGCTATTTGTATCCCACAAAAAGGTCAGTTTCAGAGTCAAATCAAATGTGCATATTGTTTACACATGCTTTTTTAACTCTGCCAAGTACTTGGGGAGAGAGACCTTGATTAAGACCTCTATCAAAATCACATTGGTAGAGCACTAACGGAATGCAGCACAAAGACACAATTACTTGGCATGCATTTTGACTCTGCCCACCCACTGTGTGACCACGGACAGGTTTCCTTGGTGCTTTGCTATTTCCACAGAAAGGTAACCACTCAAAAAAAAAAAAAAAAAAAGAAAGGTAACCACTCAGTCGGGTAACAGTTGAGCTGTGAAAAAATGTATTCTACTTTAAAATAGAGAGAGAAAAGCACAGCAAACTTCCTGGGCCAATTTTAGGTTTGCCATTTCTATTTGTGACACACAAATCAATTATGTCAGAAAAGTGGATCACTTTCCCACAGGATATCCTAAGTAGTTCAAGCCAGTAATGAAGTTGACCTAGTACTTTTTTTTTTTTTTTTAATTTGGGTCACTTTTTATGTCACTGTTCTTGAATCACCTGCCTTTATTTATGAAAGCATTTAACATGTATTATAAATTCTATGTGGATAAACGGCATGCTGAGAATGTAGACTAGACTACGTGAAAAAAACAACTGTATCAAAAAATGAGTCTTTTTCAGATTAGCCATAGAAAAGCAAATTTTGAACAACATGGATTCCCTACTGTTAAGTTTTATTAAGGAAATTGACTCAAGCTTCACAGTGCTGGACCAACTAAGACTAACAACACAGTCAAAAACTGAAAGGAATGCAAATACACAAACTCAAATCTCATTTGAAAAACTTCTTCCCTTTCACTGCTTCAGGGCATGGTCGAGTCAGGAAATACGGGCTGGTTGGAGCCAAGTGGTATTTTAGCGAGGCCAAACAAAATACACTTCTCTCTTTACACAATTCTTTCTTTTTATTTTTTTAAGCTTCTATTATTTTAAGAAAGGAAAAAGTCATCAGTATTTGTGAAGAAATACCAACCTCAGGCTCAACAAATCTAAGTTACAGAAGTTTGAAATTGTTTCCAGTTAACATTCTGCCAAACCAGGAATCCATATTAAAAGACCATGTAAACAAAATAAAACAAAAAGCACTTGTAACTCTGCTCCACAAAGAAGGTCAAATCTTCTATCTTCTTCTAAAGAGCGATGGAGAAATCAGCAGTTCAAGATGGTGGCACAGGGAGATCCTGAACTCACTTCCTCCCACAGACACAACAAATCTACAGCTACATAAGAAAACAATTCCCTCCGGAAAAAAAACAAGAGAACTGAACAACTACTCCACAACAAAGGATAAAAGGGCCACAGTGAGATGGGTAGAAGCAGAGATCTCGCCAAAAATCCCACCCCCAAGTGTAGCAACCATTGGGAGGCGTCTCACAAATATGGAAATCCTCCCTGAGGAGTGAGGGGTTTTTGCCTCATGTCAGGCACCCAACTCCTTGGGACCTGCACTGGAGAGACAAACTCCCAAGATATCTGACTTGTTGAGCCAACAAGACTTACATCCAGAAAAATCATCGGGCTGTAGGGAGCAGACATTGTGCTCTGAAAAGGGTTGTGTGCAGACTCACTTGCCCTGGGATCCAGCACAAAAACAGCAGTTTGTTAAGAGCCTAGATCATATGTGAAGAAATTCATGTATTAATCTCAAAGCATCTGCCACAGGGCAAAAGCCTGTTGGGACTCCTTCCAGGAGTGGAAGTACTGGTGGGTGCCATGTTTGCACTCTCACTTTAATTTGCTGGGGCCAACTCCCACCCCCACCCCAGAGGCAGAGGTGGGTGCCCTATTCCCTGACACTGCTACTGCTACTGGCCAGAGGCAGTAGGTGAGCACCCTAAGCTCTCTTATTGCTTTTGCAGCCCTGTCCCATGCCCAGCTTCCCTCCCAGCTCCCCAAAGCCAGTAGGTGTAGACAGCCCACACAGGGGATACCCACTGAATACTTGGCTCCAGTAACCAGGGGGGATTGCATTTCTGAACCCCACGGAGCTGAAATGAATGGACAGGCACCATGAGAGACGACTGAGAACTAGGGCAAGGTTAAATGACAAGGTTCATTGCCCACACAGGGACACCCTTCAAGACCAGGAGAGATAGTTGTTTTGCCTAACACAGAAACAAACACAGAGTCACACAAAATGAAGAAACAGAGGAATATGTTCCAAATGAAAGGACAAGATAAAATTCCAGAAAAAAAAAAAAAAAAAAAACAGCTAATGAAGTGGAGATAATTTACCTGATAAAGAGTTCAAAGTAGTGGTCAAAAGTTGCTCACTAAATTTAGGAAAATGGATGAACATTGAGAAAATCTCAATAAAAGACAGAAAATACCAAACAGTAGTCACAGAGCTGAAGAATACAATGGCTGAACAATAACTGAATACGATACCTGAAAATACACTAGAGGGGTTCCACAGCAGACTAGATGAAGCAGAATAATCAGTGATTTGGAAGACAGGGTAGTGGGACTCACTCAAACAGAGCAGCAAAAAGAAAACAAAATTTTAAAAAGTGAAGATAGCTTAAGGGACCTGTAAGACAACATCAAGCAAAAATAACATGTGCATTTTAGGGGATCCCAAAAGGAGACAAGAGAGAGAAAGGGGCTGAAAACTATTTGAGTTAATAATGGCTGAAAATGCCCCTAATGCAGAGAATCTGAAAAGTAGCAAGAGAAAAACAACTTGTTATACAAAAGGGAACCCCCATAAGATAATCAGTAGATTTTTCAGGAGAAACTTTGCCAATCAGAAGGAACACTATGATATACTTACAATGCTAAAAGGAAAACTTCTAAGCAAGAATACTCTATCTGGCAAGGGTATCATTCAGAATTGAAGGAGAGATAAAGAATTTACCAGACAAGCAAAAGCTAAAAGAGTTTATTACCAATAAACTGGCTCTGCAAGCTGAAAAGTAAGGGCACTAATTAGTAATAAGAAACCATACAACAGAAAAAATTCACTGAAATATATAGCAAAGGAAGAGAATTAATCACTTATAAAGGCAGTATAAAAGTTGAAAAACAAAAGTAGTAAAATAACCATAACCACAATAATTAGTTAAAACATACATAAGATAAAAGATGTAAAATGTGACATCAAAAATGTAAAATGTGGGGCGCCTGGGTGGCTCAGTCGGTTAAGCGTCCGACTTCAGCCCGGGTCACGATCTCGCAGTCCGTGGGTTCGAGCCCCGCGTCGGGCTCTGGGCTGATGGCTCAGAGCCTGGAGCCTGCTTCCAATTCTGTGTCTCCCTCTCTCTCTGCCCCTCCCCCGTTCAAGCTCTGTCTCTTTCTGTCTCAAAAATAAATAAACGTTAAAAAAAAATGTAAAATGTTTGGAGGGGGGTGTAAAAATGCGATTGAGAATGCATTCAAACTTAACTTGCTATCAACATAAAACACATTGTTATATGTATAGGCTACTATATACGAGCTTTATTGTAACCACAAAGTGAAAACCTGTAGTAGATACACAAAGATCATGAGAAAGGAATCTAAGTATCACACTACAGAAAGCATTCAACCACAAAGGGAGGAAGGCAAGCAAAGAAGAAAAGAACAGAGAGGAACTACAAAACAGTCAGAAAACAATAAACAAAATGGCAATAAGTACACATCTATCAGTAATTACTTTAAATGTAATGAACTAAATTCTCCAATCAAAAGACAGAGTGGCTTAATGGTTAAAAACAAAAAACAAAACACAAGACCTATATATGTTGTCTGCAAGAGACTCACCTTAGATGTAAGGGAACACACAGACCGAAAGTGAAGGGATGGAAAAAGATGTTTCATGCAAACAGAGCCAAAAGAAAGCTGAGGTAGCTATACTCACATTGGATAAAACAGACTTTAAAACAAAGATTGTAACAAAAAACAAAAATGGACATTACATAATAATAGAGGGGTCAATTCAAGAAGCCATAACATTGATAAATATTTATGTACTCAACACAGAAGTACCTAAAGCAAATATTAACAGATTTAAAGGGAGAAACTGAAAGCAACATAATACTAGTAGGAGACTTTAATACCCCAGTTACATCAATGGATAGATCATCCAGACAGAAAATCAATAAGGAAACACTAACCTCAACTGACACAACAGATCAGATGAACTTAATAGACATACATACAGTACTCCATCCTAAAGTAGCAGAATACACATTCTTCTCAAATGCACAGGGAATATTCTCCAGGATAGATCATGTGCCAGACCACAAAACAACTCTCAATAAACTTAAGAAGTCTGAAATTATATCAACCATCTTTTCCAACCACAATAGTATGGAGCTAGATATCAATTACAAGAAAACTGGGAAAATCACAAATATGTGGAGATCAAACAACATGCTACTGAGCAATCAATGGGTCAATGAAGAAAGAAAAAGAGAAATTAAAAACTGACTTTAGGCAAATGAAAATGGAAATAAACATACCAAAATCTATGGATGCAGCAAAACCAGTTCTAAGAGGGAAGTTTATAGCAGTACAGGTCTACTCCAAGATGCAAGAAAAAATTTAAGTAAACAATATAACTGTATACCCAAAAGAACCAGAAAAAGAACAAACTCCAAAGTTAGTAGAAGGAAGGAAATAATAAAGATAAGAGAGGACATAAATGAAATAGAGACTAAAAAGACAATAGAAGAGACCTTAGTTTCACTGAGCTGTTTTTTTGAAAAGATAAACAAAATTGACAAACCTTTAACTAGACAACAGACGAGGAGAAAAAGAGGGCTCAAATAAATTAAATCAGAAATAAAAGAGGAGAAATCACAACTGATACCAGAGAAATACAAAAGAATTATAAAAAATTACATGCCAGGGTGCCTGGGTGGCTCCATCAGTTGAGCATCTGATTCTTGGTTTCAGCTCAGGTCATGATCCCAGGGTCCTGGGATTCAGCTCCATATCAGGCTCCATGCTGAGCATGGTTTGCTTGGGATTTTCTCTCTCTCTCCCTCTGCTCCCTCCCCCATTCACTCTCTCTCTTGCTCTTTCTCCCTCTCTCTAAAATAAAAAATTCTAAAAAAATTTTTTAAAAAGGTAATTACATGCCAAAAAATTGGACAACATAGAAGAAATGGGTAAATTCCTAGAAACATGCAATCTTCCAAGACTGAATGATAAAGAAATAGAAAATACGACTGGATCAATTATTGTTAAGGACATTGAATCAGTAATCAAAAAACTTCCAAGAAACAAAAATCCAAGATCAGATGGCTTCACTGGTAAATTCTACCAAACATTTGAATAAGATTTAATAATACTACCCTTTTCAAACTCATCCAAAAAATTGAAAAAGAGGGAACACTTCCCAAACTCATTTTTTGAGGATAACATTACCTAATAACCAAACCAGAAAGGGACAGAACACAAGGAAAGTTACAGACCAATATCCCCAATGAATACAGATGTAAAATTCTTCAACAAAATATTAGCAAACCAAATTCAACAATACATCAAAAGAATCATATACCATGATCAAGGGGAATTTATTCCAGCAATGCAAGAATGGTTCAAAATCTGAAATCAATCAGTGTGATAAATCACATTAACAAAATGAAGGATAAAACTGTATGATCATTTCAATAGATGCAGAAAATGCATTTGACAAAATTCAACACCTATTTATGATAAAAACTCTCAATGAAGTGAGTATGGATGGAATGTACTTCAGCATAAAAAGGCCATATATGACAAGCCCACACCTAACATTAGACTCAAGACAGAAAAGCTGAAAACTTTTCCCTTAAGATCAGGAAGAAGACAAGGATGCCCATTCTCACCACTTTTATTCAACATAGTATTGGAAATCCTAGCCAGAGTAGTTAGGCAGGGGGTGGGGTGAGGGAGGGGCGGGGGGGGGGGGACAGGGGGGTAAGCATCCAAATTGGAAAGAAAGAAGTAAAACTATCATTATTTGCATATTTCATAATTATATATATAGAAACTCCTAAAGACTTCATTAAAAAACTGTTAGAACTAATAAATAGATTGAGTAAAGTTGCAGGGTACAAAATCAATATACAGAAATATTTTGCATTTTTATACACTAAGAAGAAATTATCAAAAAGAGAAAATAAGAAAATAATCTTATTTACAATTGCATGAAAAAGAAAAAAATACCTAGGAATAAATTTAGCCAAGGATATGAAATATTTGTACATTGAAAATTATAAGACATTGGTGAAAGAAGTTGAAGAAGGCACAAATAAATGGAAAGATATGCCATGCTCATGGATCAGAAAAATTAATACTGCAAAAATGCCCATATTACCCAAAGCAATCTACAGATTCAATGCGATCCCTATCAGAATTCCAATGTCATTTTTTCACAGAAATAGAACAAACAACTCTAAAATCTGGAACCACAAAAGATCCCAAGTAAACAAAGCAATCTTAAGAAAGAACAAAGCTGAAATGAGTCACACTCCCTAATTTCAAACTCTATTATCTATTCCAAAGCTATAGTAATCCAAACAGTATAGTATTGGCATAGAAAGAGACACATGGATCAACAGACTAGAATAGAGAGCCCAGAAATAAACCAAAGTATACATGATCAATTTGTGACAAAGGAGGCAAGAATACACAATGGGGAAAGAATAATTTCTTCAATAAATGTCATTAGGAAAACTGGACAACCACCTGCAAAAGAATGAAACTGAACTACTATCTTACACCATTCACAAAAATTAACTGAAAATGGGTTAAAGACTTGAATGTAATATCAGAAACCATAAAATTCCTAGAAAACCACATAGATGATAAGTTTCCTGACATCATTCTTGGTGATATCTTTTTGGAATTCATTTCAGAGGTAATGGCAGCAAAGGCACGTGTGCGTGCATGTGCACACACACACACACACACACATGACACTACATCAAACTAAAAAGCTTCTGCACATCAAAGAAAATTATCCATGAAATAAAAAGGCAACCTACTGAATGGGAGAACATATTTGCAAATCATATATCCAATAAGGGGTAATATCCAAAATATATAAAGAACTCAAGGCTCAATAACAAAAACAAAAACAATCTGATTTAAAAATGGGCAGAGGATCTAAATAGACATTTTTTTCCCCAAAGAAGACATACAGATGACCAACATGCACATGAAAAGTAATTCAACATCAGTAATCATCAGGGAAATAGAAATCAAACCAATAATGCAAAATCATTTCACTAGACAAAATGGCTAGTATCAAGAGACAAGAAATAACAAGTGTTGGCCAGGTTGTGGAGAAAACTAGAAGCCTTGTGCACTGTTGGTGGAAATGTAAACTGGCATGACCATTGTGGAAAACAACATGAAGATTCCTCAAAAATTAAAAATAGAAGTACCAGATGAACCAGCAATTCCACTTCTGAGTATCTATCCAAAGAAAACAAAAACACTAATTCAAAAAAGATATACATATCCCCATGTTTACTGTTACCATTATTTACAGCTGCCAAATATGGAAACAATCTGCATGTCCATTGATAGATGGATGGATGGGGAAGATGTGGTATATATACAAGGGAAACAATAAAAGAACAACAATTTATAAGTCAGAAGCATTGCATATTGAATCTGTTCTTACTTCTGGCTTCTCAACTCTACAAAGTCTTAGAAATGCTCAAAAAACACTTAATTGTAATCTACCTTAATTTTTATGAAGATCATACTCATATTCTCTCCCTTCCAAAATATAAATCTCTTCTCAGCTCTTGGCTCCCTCCCTAGTATTTATCCAATTATTAGTAATAAACATGCTATTATTTTCTTTGCATTATATCCCAACAGTGCTCTTAGCAGTAGGAGAAATGAAAAAGCTGATTGATACAGTTTATCATAAGTAAAAAAACAGTCATGCTAATGTTTTCCATCACTTGGTCTTTTGAAAGAAGGAGTGATCCCAAATATTTCATGACATCTGTATTAGTCACAAAATAAGTTAAAGAAGGTCTTTTTTTTTAAACTGCTATGATCAGAGACCTAAAATCATGAGGAGACAAAACAGGAATCTATGGTGCTTGGGCTAGAGTTCTGGAAACAGCTGGTCAGTTAGCAGATGTGGATAAATACAATATCCTCAACACTTTAGGTATAAAATATTAGCCAAAGGGTACTTTACATGTTAGGAGTGGTGGTATTTAGCTGTAGGAAATATATTAGGAGAGCCAGTGATATGGTGGGATGGCTTGTACCAGCTCATGAGAGCTGACTGTGAGATTTTAGGGGAATATGCTGGCAGCCTGAAATTGGTTATTTACCCCACAGAAAATGGCAAATTCTACACATCAGCCTTCCTCCGCAATTCCCCTGGAGAGCTGGGTTTTAAACATTTAGCAGCACATCACTATAGAAGACTGAGGATGGAATTGTCCAAATCAGCCCATTTTAGGTGGAGCAGAAAGTCACTGCCATAAAATTTTAAAAATAGCATATTGTATTTTATAAAAAATATCCAGTGCAAGTCATGAAGATAACTGTTTAAAAATAAAAGACAAAGGCCATCTCCATACTTGGATAATTCCTTCAAGACTCCATGAGTCTAGCATTTTACTCAGAAATACACTCATGAAACTAATTTCTGCTCTATTCTCTCATTCAAAACGGTACACTGTCCCAGAAATATTCTTTCCCATTACCTCCTATGTGTGTTTATGTGACTTATTATTATTTAATCTAACACCTTTTTACCCCCTTAAAAATCAGCAAGAGATCATTAAAAAACCACAATGCGATTTACAAATTTAGAATTTCATTCCATCTCCACCTGGATTGCTGTATAACTTCAGGTTATTAAACCAGGTAACCACCACAAAGAGGTATTACTTCAAAGCAATTAGAGATGTGCCACAAAAAGAAGAAATGTAGTCATCGAACTAACAAAAAGCATATTTCTCAAAGTGTAGAACTTATCCTGCTAAGGTATTTTAGGAATTCACTTGAGACTTCCAAATATTAAGTTGCATTTTACTCATTGAGATGAGCTTGACCCCATAAATTGTGGCTATCAGCTTCCTGCGGGATACAACCAAAACCTATGCCATCACGGGGGCAACTTCTGCAGCCACAGAGGCTATTATACTCTGGTAAAATGAGAAGTAGGCTCAAACTGTGGTAACTTTCACTGTACAAATATTTGTTCTCTTCTAAAAACTATCCTCATAACCATAACTTCTACCTGCCACGGTCATCTAAGTTGGTTATTTGAACCATTCTGCTACTCAAACCCCCAATCTGACATCCAAAGTCACAAAGCTCTAGAGTTACCAAGCTTGGGTATAGAAATGGATGTCAATTTTAGCTGGGAGATATAGCATATGATTTTTGTAGGAAAAAAAAAAACACAAGAAAATATGGGAAAAGACATTTCACCTTAAATAAAAAGATGGTTAGCATTTTAGATTTTTATTTAAAAAAATGAAGTTTATGATATGTTATTCTTAAAGTTTCAAGTTTCTTAGTATTTCAATTTAAGCCCATGTAGAATAATCTCGGTAAAACATTTTGTGTTATACTGTTTGTGAGTACAAAGCCAAAAGGGAGGGGGGAAAAAGTTATTCCATATTTAACATCTGGAAGGGGAATCAAAAAATAACTTTCTTTTCTAAAAATTGAACCAAATGATAATCCCATTGTGTGAACTTAAGAAATAATAAGCGGGATACCTGGGGTGGCTTAG
Source organism: Panthera uncia (assembly GCF_023721935.1). Taxonomy (NCBI): domain Eukaryota; kingdom Metazoa; phylum Chordata; class Mammalia; order Carnivora; family Felidae; genus Panthera; species Panthera uncia. The sequence goes on along the minus strand of NW_026057584.1, from coordinate 38,674,181 downwards.
TCAATTGAGCATTTGACTCTTGATTTCAGCTCAAGCCATGATCTCGAGGTTTGTGAGATTGAGCCCCCCATCGGAGTCTGTGCTAACAGTGCAGAACCTGCTTGGGATTCTCCACCACCCCCTTGTCCCCCCCCACTCACATGTTCTCTTTCTCAAGATAAATAAACGAACATTAGAAAAAAGAAATAATAAGCTTTATGGTATTTTTCTAATTATCAATGCCATTTTGCCTTTTTCTCTTTGTTATCCTTAACCCTCTGCAATAGATATTCCACTGATAATACTTCCCTGACATGGGTCTGTGATGGTTCACTCTATATGTCAATTTTACTGGGCCACCAGTACCCAGACCTTTGGCCAAACACTTCAGGATGTGTCTGTGAGTGTGTTTCTTGATGAGATTAACATCTGAATCAGCTGACAGAGTTAAGCATATTGCCTTCCCTAATGTGGGCACACCTAATTCAATCAACTGAAGAACTCAAATAGGACAAAAGGCTGAGAAGAGGTAAATCCATCTGCCTAACTGAATTGGGATATTGGTGTTTTCTGGCTTTAAGACTCAGACTGAAACATAGGCTTTTTTTTTGGTCTCAAGCCTGTCAGGTTTTGGATTAGAACTTACACCATTAGCTCTCGTGTGTGTGTGTGTGTGTGTGTGTGTGTGTGTGTGTGTGTGAAAGAGAGAGACACAGAGACAGACACAAAGAGACACAGAGAGAAATCAACCAGAATGACCACAATAGCCATGGTAGAGAAAGAGATGGTTCTGGGTTAAGATAGGAGAAAACATCTGAAGACAGACTACCCTGGAGTGGTCATGAACAACAAGGACAACAAAAAACAATAGCAAAAGGAACCCTACTTTGAAAAAACCATTCTCTTGGACCATCATGGGTACAGAAAATCAGCAGTACGTTAAGAGGAAGAATGGGACACTATACTAATCCTACATCATTTTCTTTATAAAACCATTGTATATTTCCTATTAGAAAAAGGATTTGGCCATTAATAACATATCTTTATCATTTTCATGAAATTCTAAACTGATGAAACTCTCATTTATTTCCAGTCCCAGGAGCTGGAAAGGATAGGTTACTAATCCTCACTTTAGAGAAAACTGAGGTTCACAGAGGTCAGATAGTGATGGATCCAGAAATTCTGACCCCACTGCAGCACAATTTTCTCAAATCCATCAAATTAACAATGGGAAGAAAGAGAGAGAGAGAGAGAGAGAGAGAGAGAGAAGGAAAGAAAGAAAGAAAGTTAGTTAGTTCCTAGGTTAAATACATTTGGTTTTTCTTATTAAAGCGCATATTTGTCTTCCAAATATATTATCCCCATGAGCACATACTAATGATCAAACCCAGCCAAGAATCAGAAGCATTTAAACAAGTCACATTTTAATACTATTGATGCATATTTCTTGCAAAAATATAAAACATTTATATTGCTTCTGTATCCAGATCCCAAATTACCCTTAGTTTTTACACTGAGAGTGTATAAAAATTTAAGAATTATTACAATAAAAAGCAAGCAGAATTTTTTTTATATATTGGCTTGCTTTCTTTGTTTATGTTTCATTTTAAAATGAGGCAAGTCAAAATGTGTTCTATATGTTAGGTGAAAATCCTAGGCCTTAGATCCAACAAATAAACACAGATGTTGATCAGAGTTTCATAAGGATGATCTTGCATAAAATAAAACTTGGCTCAGTTCCAGTCCCACCATTACAGAATCAAAATAATTAGGAAAATCAAGTAATGGAAGAAAATACTGATTAAAACACAACACACCGTAGAATTTTGAACAAGAAACCTGGAATTAAAAGCAGAAACAAAAGCATTACATATTTCATGGCAAATCTAGTTTTTGAACCATATCATCTCAACTTCAAATCTAAAGAATCAAGGATTTATAGGTCCCACTGCACCTCCAACTGAAGGAAACCACCTATCCACTTTATAGTTCTATAGATTTGCCTATTCTGCTCATTTCATATAAATGGAATCATATAATATGTGATCTTTTGTGACAGTTTCTTTCACTTAGCAAACATTTTCAAAGCTTATCCATGTTGTATCAGTCATTCATTACTTTGTATTGTCAAATAATATTCCATTGTATGAATCTACCACATGTATTTACCCATTTATCAGTTGATGGGCATTTGGGTTGTTTCCACACTTTGGCTGTTACAAATAATGCTACTACGAAATATCTGTGTACAAGTTTTATAGAAGAAAGTGTATTTTCATTTCTCTTGGGTATATACATGGTTGTGGAATTTCTGGATCATCTGGCAACTCTTTGCACAACATTTTTTTAGTAACTGTCAAATTGTTTCCAAAATGGCTGTATTGTTGTACAGTCCCACCAGCAGCATATGAGTATCCAGATTCCACATTCTTGCCAACATTTATTATTTTTGAGATTTTTTTTTTGATGGCCTATCAAGTGGGTCTGTAGTGGTGTCTCACTGTAGTTCTGTCACTTTCCTAATAACTAATAATATCAATGGGAAAGAATAGTCTTTTCAATAAATGATGCTAGGACCTAGATGTTCACAGGCAAAAAATTAAATTGAACCCTTGACCTCACACCATATAAAAAATTAACTCAGAGTGGATCCTAGATCTAAATGTAAGAGCTAAAACTATAAAACTCTTAGAAAAAACACAGGAGTAAATTTTTATGATCTTGGGTTAGGTAATGTTTTCTTAGATACAACACCAAAAGCATGAGCAACAACAACAAAAAATACAAATAAACTGGACTACATCAAAATCTAAAATGTTGTGTTGTAAATAATACCATCAAGACAGTCAAAAGACAACTCAAAGAACAAAAGAAAGTATTTGCAAAGCATATATCTGATAAGGGACTAGTATTCAGAATATACTGTTGAAAGAACTATTACAATTCAATAATACAAAGATATATAATCCAATTACAAATGGGCAAAGAATTTGAACATAAATTTTTCCAAAGAAGATATACAAATGACCAATAAGCACATGAAAAATGTGTATGTAGAGATGAAGAAACTCAGATCCAGTTAATACAAATGACATACTTCAAGTTAGTCAGGTGGTTAGTGGCCAGTAAGGTCTAATCTTTTATAGAAAAACTGCTAACGGCCTTGAATACAGAACGACCTGGGTTTGTATCTAAGAGTTTACTTACACACCTAATCTCTTTGAGCCTTAGTTCCTTCATGTATAGCAAAACCTATTCCATAGGGTTATCGTGAAAGTTTAATGAGCTAATATAATATCCCTAACATAGAGCCTTGCATCTAATAAGCTATTATTATTATTATATTTCATTATCCTAAGTACCCCTAGCATAAGAAATCAATGGTATTTAAGTATGAAGCCACGTATACGTCTCTGGTGGTGTATCCTCTGCTAGAATACCTGTGATCTCATCAGGGCATCCATCTATGTCTCAGCCTTGAAGCGTACTGGCAACCCCAGCATTTGGCCTGGAACCCTCAATAAAGGATCTCTCATTTCCAAAGACAATCCATTCCAGTAGAGAACAGTGGTTAAGTCACATTGCTAGTGTTTGACTCCTGGATTCCTCACTTGCTTGCTAAAATTATACACATTATTTACCATCCCTAAATTTCACACAATGTGGATAATAATAATAATAATAATCACAGCCACCTCATAAATTGCCATGAAGTGCAAATAAGATCATCCATAGGAGAGTACCTAGTACAGTGCCTGGCATGTGGCGTGAGTTTAATAACTGCAGGTATCATTGTCATCATCAGTATCACTGTCATCATTATCACCATCATCATTATCTCACCTGGCAAGCCTGATTTTGTTCTTATTCTTTAATTAATAGTTAATTAAACAGTATTTTATTTCTATTCTTTTTTTGTGAGTCAAGGACATGATTCACCCTTGAACTTCCAAAAAGAGGATACCAGATCTAGAATCCTGTGAAATTTCACCCAATTTAAATCCTTGGCTTCAAGTAATTAGAAAAAAGTCTCTCCCCAACTTGAAGACTGTTAACGTGCAGTATGAGCATAATCACCACCTTGTTTAAACAATATTGTGAAAGATCCAAGGCAACATGGGCATTAAGAGAGGTCGAATGGAGCAAATCTAGGAGCTATTTCTGGTGAAAGCACAGAAAGAGGAGGAAGTGGGGAGGGAGTCTTCATCTGTCCAAAGCAGAAATTACTATAAACTGGGGAACTACAGGTGACAAGTTTCATACATCAAACTTGTTTTGAGAACCTTCCATGTAAAAGGCACTGAGGTGGAAGAGAGGGTAATTAAAAAATAAATACAAGAACCCCCCAGAAAGGGATCATCTGCTTGGGGAGATAAAACATGTTAACGGCTATAGCATGAGACAGATGCAGATAGATGTCATGAAAACAATACAAGGGAAATTATGTGAGGATACAAGAAAGGACTGATCACTTACGCCCAGATTGCAAAGAGCAGCTCACACTATATGCTGTCCTTCAATGATGCATCTGAAAGTCCCCACCTCCTCGATGGTGGTAGGAAATCCTGTGGTACCTTCTACTACCTTTATTATGATTGTGAGAAGACATCCATTCTCCCTGCTCACTGGTGAAAGGCAGAATAAGAGCACAGACTCAGGAGCTGAACTGTCTGTGTTCAAATTGCATATTAATTGTGGGACCTTGGTCAGTTCACTTAACCATGCTCTGCCTTAGTTTCCACTTCTTTAAAATGTGGATAAAAACAGCAGCTATCTACAAGGCTGCTGTGAGCATGAAAGGAACTAATATAAGTGCTTACACCAGTGTGTAGCACACAGTCAAAGCTACGTACTGCCTAATGCTACACTGCTGGCTTTCATCACTGCCATCACAGGGGCATGCACATATGAGGCATTCAGAAGGATGTGAATATGTGCTGAATGACTATAAACGAAAACACAAAAAGAAAATGTGGCAACTGAGAAAAGAAGATGGAGCCAGGTTTTGTAAGTCTGAAGAGCTAACTTTGAAAACACTCTGCTAGAGAAGCATTTCCTTTCATGTAGATGAGGACTTGGATATCCTGTTCCATGTCAATTCTAAAAACCAGTAGTCACTGTGGGAAAATAACTTTGTAGTATTTAATAGTGTTTTATATTAAGTGGGGGAAAAGTTTACTCCCTTTAAATGTTCTGGGAGCAAAGCAATTCATTAAAAAGGGGGACTAGAGTGTATTATGCTAAGCAAAACACGTCAGTCAGAGAAAGAAAAATACCATATGATTTCACTCACACGTGGAATTTAAGAAACAGAACAAATGAACATAGGGGAAGGGAAGGAAAAATAAAACAAGATAAAAACAGAGAGGGAGGCAAACCATGAGAGACTCTTAATGATAGAGAATAAACTGAGGGCTGCTGGAGGGGAGGTAGGTAGGGGGATGGGCTAAATGGGTGGTGGACATTAAGGAGGGGGGCACTTGTAGGGATGAGCACTGGGTGTTATATGTAAGTGATGAATCACTAAATTCCATTCATGAAACCAATACTACACTATATGCAGTGTAGCATTTAATAAAATCTTGGGAGAAAAAAAAGGGGGGTGAGCTAAAATTTCAGGGCTAGAAAAAGTCCTATTAACTGCCTTGGAGGATAAGAGCTATGATATCTAAAATGCAGCCAAATGCAGTGCAGCCCTCTACAGACCTAGCACAAACATCTTCCAAATGTTCGTTCAAATTATTTCAGACAACTGGAAGCCAGTCATTTGTAAAGGAAGGTGGGAGGAATCACAGGGAGATATACCTGCTTCGGTTAAGGTGTCCAACTTAACTAAAAATTAAAGTCCTACTGCACAAAGCATAGATCAGGCTAATGTGATAAGCTTTCAGGCCTGTTTGATAATCCATTTTGTCCACAAGGCAATATAGAAGGGGTCTTTCTATATTTTTCATGCCAAGCAGCGTTCAAATGCAAACCCACCAGTAGACTGCAAGATCAACTATCTACCAGCCCACACTCAAGGTTCTTTACAATTCCTACAACTTTAGGTTGAAATTCCCAAATAAGTCCAAAACCTTCAGGGAATAAAATACATAGTTGCATTACCCACATAGCTGAGATAATGTTTACCTGTGTTTAACTATGGAAACTTTTATAAAGACTATGAGACAGAACTTGTTCTTAAGAATACATCGTAACTCTTCTTAAATGGTGTCCTAAATGTAATTTAAAACTTTTCTCAAGGTCCAGGGATTATTAATAAGCAGCTGTCTCCTGAAGTGTGTCTGGCAAGTTATGACTGGCAGGAAAGGAGGGCCCCACTATGTATACAAAAGTTCCTGATCTCCTTTAGTGAAGGATACAAAAATGACTTAGTAAGTTAAGTCTCTAGACAGAGCAGAAATATATGGCAGCATTATCTCAACTTGGGCTTTCCCTGGACCCATGGCTCTCTAATGAGTGTAACTCCTCATGACACAGGGGACATCTTGTCTGAGCTGAGAACAGATCTGAATTCCTGATATGGTACTTCTCTTTTATACCCAGGTATAATACCATCAGTATTTTCCTAAGTCTTTACTTGGACAACCTATGCTCTTCCATTCAGTAGAATGTTTACCAACATTGGGCTCTCAGGCTGCTGAACCAAACTTAGCACCAGCAATGTGCCATCTTCTCTGGGAGGAGAGAGTACAGGAAATGCCAGGTGGCCCTGCTTCCAGCTTCCTAGTGTCCTGGAAAGGCTTCCCTGCCAGGGACATAATCACAAATCCATTCTCTTTCATCTATTCTAAATTTCATGCTTGAGACTTCTAATCTTCTCTTGGCTGGGAATGATAGGTTTATTTTTAAAATTTCTAGAAATCAAGTCAATAGTTTCAATGAGAGTCTGAGGGCTCCTCCCATGCATTAAAACACATGCCTTTTGTAACATCTATTTGGACTGGTTATAGGTTCTCAGATAAGCTAGCTGGAAGCTGAGTTCAAGTGAATAAGATGCTACTGTGTTATTATTGCTAGGGTACCTTGAGGGAGGATGGCATTTATCGAGTACCTTAAACATTTCATTTGCTTTGAATGCTCTTTTCCTTATATGGTTTACTCCTCGCTTCATCTGGATCTCTGTTCACATATAGCCTTACCTGTGAGGCATTCCCTGGCCACCCTGTATAAAATAATTCCCCACTCCTGTCTTTCTCTAGACTCCATCCCCCTGTTTTTTTTTTTTTTTAATCACAGCATTAATCGATACTTGGCATGCTATTTGTTTATTTCTGTCTCTTTCCATGAGAATGGCAATCCTATGAAATAGCTGGCTTACCTGTTTTGCATTGGTGCTCTATAAACATTTGCTGAATGAATGAGAGAAGCATGGTTAAATACTTTAAATATCATGTCATTTTAATCCTCTCCATCCTTCAAGTCATGTATTTCAAATCTTTTTACATACAGAGAAACTGAGGCTAGTTAATACATGGAGAGAGCATATGCAGTTAAGAGCACGAACCCTTGCACCAGACTGCCTGGGTTAGAGCACAGTTTGGTCACTTGCCCTCTCTGACACTGGGCAAGTCACCAAACCATTCTGGACCTGAGGCTTCTAATCTGTAAGTGGCAATAATAGTAACCATTGCCTTATGAAATTGTTGTGAGGAGCTTAAATATATCTTAAACAGCTCATGGCTCATAGCAGGTACTAAACCAGAGTTAAATAAATACAATCTTAGCTGAGAAATACCTTATAAAAATTACTAACGTTCTCATTCTGCTTCTTACTCATAACAACTTCCTGATCATAGCCCAGGTTTCTGGTTCATCTATCTATAAAGAGAGTGCAGATGTGGTTACTCTGGCCTGTGTGACACAATTATGCATTTCTCATCATAAATGAATTACTCCGTGAGTGCTGTTTCATATAACAAAATCAGGGTTCTGAACCAACATCACTGAGGTCACAAGACACACCTTGTATAGTTATTTACTGACCTCCTAGCCACCTTCCACAAACAACACCCCAACTTTTAAATAAACTATCCATCACACAAGCTGTACAACTAAGAAAGAAGTGTCACTGCCTAAGAAATCTTTTCTCTGATCAGCAGAAAATGGTGACTACAGGTAGAAGAATATCCAGGCAAAAGGGAGTATTTTGCCAAACAAATGTCCCCACACCTGTCTGCTGCACACACTGTTCCAGAACAGCATATCGCTGCTTGTAGTAACAACCTGTAGTCCAGGTTTCACTGGAACCTGGACGGGGAAGGTTTCACCTCTCAAAAGCTCTCAGCCCTCCCTCAATGGCAGAGCCACTGCCAAAGCCACAAGCAGCCCGCGGTCACTCGGCAGCTTCCACGCGGCAACTCCCCCATGTTACCTTGCCCTGATGATCGTGTTTCATTTCCCAGCCCCTTGGCAGCTCCAGCTGTTTGTTGGCGAACATATTGAGGAATCCCACAAGATCTCGGTTATGCTGGTAGCGTTCAAAGTGGTGGGTGTCCCGCCGGACTTTGGTGATCATGTGCTTCAAACACGTATTGTTTGTAAACATGCGGTAGGCACTCTGGAGGAAAGAATGGAGAGCCCACGTTAACCGGCCTGGGACCCACAAAAGGAACACACATGGTCCTCGAGGGCACATTTAGTCTTCCAGTGGGCATATCAGCTTCAACGTAACTCTGGACCCGCACATGGAAGCAGCAGGCTGAGAACAATATTTTGATGAAAATAAAATAGGAAGACTACAGAAAGTAAGGTATCTTCACTGATGAGGTCTCATTTCATTTCCTAAAGAACAAGAATGCTGTGGAGTCTCATTCTACAGGGGATGTTAGGTCCTAAAGTTGGTCTTAGAAAAAAAGCACACAAAGTCACATCATGTCAGACACAAATATACCACCTCACAGGGACCCCCAACATAGCCAGTTTTTTGCTCTAGCACTGGAAGAGATCACTGGTCTTTGGGTGAGCGCCAGATGAAGCAGTTGGCATGCACTTAGCAGCCAAGTTGTATGGAAAAATGCTTGGCCACATATTTGAATATTAGGAGTCCATGTAAAGGCCTGAGTTGAGTTGCAATCACTGAGACTCAAATCCAACTGAGACCAGAAAAGATCAAAGTTTTTCATCTTACACCTTCTTTGAGGCAAAATCTCAGAGAATAGAATGGCAGGCTGAACTGCCTGGGCTGTATACGTATTTTTTTTTCGTTCTCTATTTTTTCTGGGTGTGTGTGTGTGTGTGTGTGTACACATATATACATATATGGCTGAATTTATACAGTTGAAACGCATGTTTAATAAACTCCACCACACAAAAAAAGTGATTGTCTTGTGAAAAATGCTGTATTCTTCATCTCTATGATACTTAAACAAGATTCCAAAAATTGACCATAAACCATGGCTATCAACATGGCTATCGACAAAGATTCATCACATAATATCATGTGCCAAGAAGTAGAAAAGGAGTAACTGTATGGAGCTATTTCCTTGAATTATCAGACAGAAGATGATATTCATGAAATTACAAGGTGGTGAATGACCTACTCTGAAATTCTATTCTTCTCAGATAGATTCAAAGGATTCTTCTTACCTTCAGCTTCCCAGGCCACTAGATTGAGTCTGGAGGCCTTCAGGCTTTACTTCATAGGTTCTGTTATTTATTTCATACACTAAGGTAGATCAAAACAAACCCCAAAGAAACCAGAATCTCTGGAAATAATTTCATTTTAATAAACATTTACTACCTTTTCTATGCCCAGTACTGTGATAGTTATTGAAGATAAAAGATGAATGACAATGAGGTCAGTTAATATTGTTCTTGTCTGTCCAGGATCCCTCAAGATGTGTCATGTTCTGGTCAAAGCATTTTTGATGATGTGCATCCTTCTAGAGCTTTCTTATGTTTGGTACTTATCATAGAAGCTAGTGATGTTTGAAATGGAGGTTGCTCCCCAGCCCGGGCCCCTCAATCCTTGAATGACTACAGGGATCACAGAACCTTGATGACCCAATTGGGAATGACAAACAAACCTTTGTCCCCTTAAGCCACTGAGATTTGTTGGTTGCTATTATTGACATATAGCTTAAACTACATAAAATAACTTTTATATAGTTTTTCTGATTGACTCACCATCATGATATACTTTTTACTAAAATATTTTTTTTCCTATCAAAACAAATGGAAGAAAGGAAGGAAGAGAGGGAGGGAAGAGAGGGAGGGAAGGAAGGAGGGAGGGAGGGAGGGAGGGAGGGAGGAAGGGAGGGAGGAAGAAAGGGAAGAAGGAAGGAAGGAAAGAAGGAAGGAAGGAAAGAAGGGAGGAAAGAAGGAAAGATGGAAGGCAGCGACAGAGGGAGACGGACCACACTGAACCATCCTCAAATATTAGTGCACTAACTCCTTGGTACACCTGAGTATAAAATACTTTGAGGTTGTATTTCAACCTGATAATCTAAATGAGAGGAGGCTTTGATGGCTGTGAGAAATTGTGAGGCTCAGAGCACAGAACACTGCCAACGCAGGCAAGTCTACACAGAGGCTATGGGCAATTAGAGAGCATGAGAGAATAAGAAAGTGATACCATGAAAGCGGAGAAGGAGACTAATAAAAGAAGTTGGAGGTTGTCAGAGACAAACATTAGCTAACTAATAGTTTAGCCCGTGGCTGACCCTGTCTCAGTGTTTTATGCACAATCAGCAAGGCATCTGTTTTCTGCATTTGGCTTCTTGCTGCAGATGTATTTTCACGGAAGCCATTGCAAGCTTAGAGGCCTGAGACCATACTAGCTTGAGTGGTGGTCGGCAATGAGCTTTCAAGTCATACATCCTAATCAGTCTCTTTGGGGACAAATTATCATGGGATAATTCTGCCAGATAAATCGTTACATTACCTGTTGTTCTAAATAGGTATATCTCTTGGTCCCCCTCATTTCTTCCTCCCCTCTCTAATGTAAGTAAATAGGCCACATCCCGACTCTATCTAGAGCACCAGACCTGCTCCTCATTCTGCTGAAGAAAAGGAGAACTTCATTAGGGCAAGAAGTAGCGATTAGGTGAAAGAACCTCCTTCCCAAGCTGGAAGTAATTCCAGGGGCCACACAGCTCTTTCAGTTCAGGAGTCTTATGGCTGATCATATAATTAATTATGTGTTTTCATTTTCCTCCTCTCCTCTCAGTAAGACATACAATATAGGGCCAAGTTCAAGTGATCTGCTAAAAAAGCATCTATGAAAGTAAAATAAGTGCAAGAAAGATTTATTGGAAACTAGCAAACAATCTTTGGAACCATAGCTTTTTCAAGTCTGAATAACATGCGCAAGACTGTAAGTGTCTATATAAAACCCTTAAGGCAAATAGGAACATCCCTCCATACTGCTGCATTTTTATAAAGAAACTATACACACACACACACACACACATATACATGTGTAAATTTATTTATATATGTATTTATGTATATATACATGTGACATATATTTATACACATGTTATGTGTGTTTATATGTTTATATACATGTTTATTATATTTTTAATACATATTTCATTTTTAACATATACACTATTTTTTAATATATAGTTATACATATATAAGTAAATATATTTCAGAAAGAATAATTATACTCCATTTTATACAGAATTACACTGAAGATTCTAGCCACAGCCCTGTCACTCATGGACAGAGACAAAGAAAATCATTTAATCTCTGCCTCAGAGATTACATCTTTGCTCAACTGTAAAATGATTAATAATAACTACCTTGCTTTCTTCACAGGCATGTGAGGTTCAAATCCAATGAAACAAAGGATGTAAAACTGCTTTGAAGAGGTAAAAAATCACTATAAAAATACAGAGTAGAAGTAACTAAAGGAATATATAAGGGATTGTACCTATCATACGTATATTATAACAGATGAATGATAGCAGTAAAATTGTTTTCTACTTTTGAGGTCTTTGAAGATCCTGGGCCAGCATCCCATTTTCTATTAACTAAAGAAGGTTTTCATAACCTTTCATTAATTATGTCATAAGCCCGGTGTTAAACCCCAAGGATACACACATGGGGATGAGCACAGCCCCATGATTCAAAAGGATGGTAAGGAACATTATAGGGAAAGGTGGGAGGAAGAGGTTCCCTTGAGGCAGAAAGGAGAGTTTGGAAATCGAAGGCCACAGTAGCAGTGAAAATACTGAAACACAGATAAAACCAGCAGAGCTAAGTATAAGAGGGGTCCCAAGACTTGAGAAACACTAAACAGGTGGGATTAGATTAAAAGAGTTTAGTCTTCCTGGAAGTGGACAACAAGAAAGCTGTGGGTTAAGAGAAAAGAGGCATTTCATTCTCCCTCTGTGGTTCGGTGTTTCTGGCTGAGTGAGGATCTTTCCGGTGTTTGGGCTGTTGTTTTGTTTTGGTCTTATAGAAAAAGATGGTAATGTGTAGAATGCAAAGAACGATCTCGTCTGGGAAGCTGCTGCATGTGGAGTCACGAGTAGCAAGGCGAGTTGGCAACTGCTAATAGTAGATGAAGCCCCTTTACATGATCTCTAAAGGATGCACTGTTTTCCTTTCATGTGATTTAAAAGGTCCTCTTCAATTATTGCTTCTCTATTCCAAAATTCCTTTCTTAACCTTATTCTTGGTTGCTTCTTGTTTCCCATGCAAGAAATGAACATCCAATGGCTGCGTGAATGATGAACTGAACTTATTTAGTGGAATTTTGTTAAAATAACATTCCTCAGAGCTTAATGTGTTTTGTTTAGTTAAGTGTGTTAAGGTATTAGAAGTGAAAAATATTGAGAGGAGTTGACGGGAATGTTATTGCCATTTGGTGACAGAATAAGAACATTATATATAAATATTCATTTCTTATCAACCAACCACAATGCAAATAATAGTCAATTCTTTTTTTCTTTTTCTGGCAGGTTTCTTTCTTTCTTTAGTGTTATGGTGAACATATGTCTGGGATTACCTGGCCCAGTCTTGATTTCATCTAATTTGGTTCTTTTCAATAACACAGGCAAGTATATTAACTCTAAATAAAATCTATCTTTCCTATTTTGTAAATCCTTCATCAAGAATAGGTACTCTGAATCCACACTTGAAAAATATCATCACTGCATCTATAGCAAATGTCTCTCATATTCACAAGGGAACAGATGTGAGCATTCATATACCTTATTCACTAAACAAACTTTACTATGAATAAAATCAAGTAACATTGTTTCCATAAGATGTATGCTGGGATATGGAAATAGTTCTCATACATAGTCTGTCTCCACTTTAATCATAAGGGATCTTACATTGTTTTCATCTAGCTAAAGAGTAAAACGGAGGGAAAATTTAACTTATTTGGCAAAACTAACTGTAAACTATCAACTCATGTATTTTGCAATAGCAGGAATTCCTGACTTGTAAGAATATATTTATGTATTTTTGAATATTTTTTTTCTCCATTAACTACCAAGAAGTTTAATTTTTTTAATGTTTATTATTAATTCTTGAGAGAGTTAGAGAGACAGAGCATGAGTGGGGAGGGGCAGAGAGAAAGGGAGACACAGAATCTGAAGCAGGCTCCAGGCTCCGAGCTGTCAGTACAGAGCCCAATGTGAGGCTCAAACTCGTGAACAATGAGACATGACCTGAGCCGGAGTCGGATGCTCAACCGACTGAGTCACCCAGGCGCCCCTAACTACCAAGAAGTTTAAATGGTAGAGTTAATGTATTTCTACAGCTTACTAAAAGGAGAATAATAATTTTTGGCGTGTATGTTGGAAACATTATTCAGTTACATATAAGGAAACGTATTTACATCTGACATTAATTAGACAAACACAGGCATGCCAACTATAAAAGACATGACACTAATAACTAAATCTTGAGTTATCAGAGTTAGTTTATGAATACAATATTGGAAGAAATCTGATCACACCAGCAGAGGGCAGCAGTATATATCTTAAAGCAACCGCAATGCAAAATTTGAAAAAAAAAACAAAAAACAAAAAAACTTTGTTTCTCAAGTTTTCCTTTAGAGTTATGACAATCATATGTCTACTTAATTTCATTATTTTCAATAAAAATTAAGTAAGTTACTGCTACATGAAATCTATTTTCATGAGTATTTTTCAACATAAATTGATTATCTTCAAATCATAAAAAGAATACTCCTTTTGTATGTTGAGCATTTTCAACAATATAAACAAGGAAGCTACTGAAACAGTTATAGATAATAAACAATTCAAGCAAAAAAACACTAGATAATAAATCTTAAAATGAGGAAACCAAATAAAAGTTTGCTTTTAATTTCATCAAGTAATGCCCTTTTACAAAAAAATTTGTGTGACGTATTCCCATAAATTCATATGTTGAGATCATTAGTGAGATAAATCCTCCAACTTTAATTCCTGCCATATAAAAGTCAGGCAAATAAGACTTCCTAAACCCAACAGAATTTAAATCTTACAGAAATGCATAGACGCACAGCACAGATCATCTTTGTAGCTAATAATGAAGACAGTTCAGGTTGGAGAAAAAGAAGTTTAAATGCTTTAGAGAGAGTACTTTAAAATCAAGACTGGCTTCCCAGTGTAAAAAGTTGAAACATGCCCAAGAAAGGGGAAAGACGATGAAAACATGAAGACAAAAGAAATTAAAAAAAACTTTTAAGCTGCTGAGTATCTTCATGTTGTTAAAATAGATGAGTTGTCAGAAGTCCAGATGCGTTACTGTTGTGACAAAAGCAGAGGGGTCATTTAACGCAGTATCTTTTTATTCTAGGAATTCCCAAATTATAGGTCATAGACCAATTGCATCAGAATCACTTAAGGAACCTAAAAAACAAACAAGCAAACAAACAAATGCCTAAGGTCCACTCCAGACCTAGTGAACCAGGATCTCCAAGGTTTGGGAACTAAGAATACGCATTTATTTATAGAACTTGACCAACTTTAAAAGCTATAGCCTTTTATCACAACCCAATAACTGTGAATCCAGCCTTTACTTGAAACACAGAAGTGACGAGGAACTTGTACCCAAGAAGGCAGCCTATAAGTCAAGTTAGAACTTGGTGATTAGTGAGGTCATATTGGTAGCTTAAAATCAGCTACATTGGGAGTATTAATATTACAAAAATCAGTAAATGCAAACCAGGCCTTGATATTATTTTGAGGGCTGCCTAGCCAGGTGCAGGCAAACGATGGACCCATAGGCTGGCTGGCTGTGTCTGCAAGCAAATTGTTTTTGCAATGTAGCCACAGCCATTTGTTTACATATTGTCCTTGGCCCAAAAGCCTTTCAGCTTTCATTTGTTTTTGCTTTTGTTTTGTTTTTGTTAAAGTGTGTTGCTTTTTTCTAGATGTAAGGTCCAGACTTAAGAAACTGATGGAGAAAATAAAATGCTAATAATACAGATTAAACTTCACATTGTGCTGTTACACTGCAAGTAGCCCGCACACGTGCACACGCGTGTACACACACACACACACAAATGAAGAAATAGAAGTCCAGTATTCAAAAGCTATTATCTGGTTCAAAAAGAAGGTGCTACCGACCTCACTGACAAAGGAGTAGGAAGCTCTGCCTTGTGTCTCCCTTGCTTTACTGTTGTCCTAATGGTTAATGCAAATGAATATATTCATGTGGGAACTTGCCTGTGAACTACAATGGTAGGCTGGCTAGGGATACAAGACTTCAGCAAAAAGCAACAAAAGCATTTTGTGTATATTTTATCATTATTTTTAAATTGTGTGCTATACATCCTTCACTCAGTAAAATTTATAAGATACACACACACACACACACACACACACACTTTTTTCCTAGAGTCAGTTGTTGAACATTTACCAGCAAACCGCTGAACACTACCATCCAATCAATTGCTCTTTCTTGTAGGCTTTCCTTTTTCTTCTCCCCATAGTCTAATGTATTAGCAAGAATGTCTGCTCTCGTTCCAGAATATGTCCCATATTCATCCACTTGTCATCATATGTACTGCTACTGTACTAGTTCAAGCTCCTTCTATATGTCCCCATAGGGTCTTTTCACTTGTCTTTCTGATATCAGTTTTGCCCTCTAAAACCCATTCTTGGTAAAGCAGCTAGCGGGAACTTTCTTTCTTCTTTTCTTTTCTTTTTTTTTTTTTTTACATTTATTCATTTTTGAGAGACAAAAAGAAACAGAGCATGAGCTATGGAAGGGGCAGAGAGAGAGGGACACACAGAATCCGAAGCAGGCTGCAGACTCTGAGCTGTCAGCACAGAGCCCAATGCAGGGCTTGAACCCATAAACCGCGAGATCATGACCTGAGCTGCAGTCAGACGCTTAACCGACTGAGCTACCTACACAACCCTAGAAGGAACTTTCAAACCCTGAAATTATTCCCTACAGGAAATCGCTTTAGAATAAAATCCATTTAGAACAAAGTCCAAACTCTGCCAGATCATACTGAAGCCCTGCCCACCTCTCTGACCTTATTATATACCACATATATACCACTTCAAATTCTTTCAAGTCTTAGAGCCTTTCCTTTTCCTTGGCAAGGAAGGTTCTGTTGCCAGACCTTTACCCTCCTGGCTTCTTGACATTTTACAATAGCTTCAATGTGGCTCCCTCAAAGAGGTCTTCCTCTCCACCCGATCTAAAGCAGTGCCTCCAGAAGCTCATCCCCAAGTACACCCTAGCCCAGTGTACTGTACCTCATGCCACACTGCATAACTCGAATGGCCTTTTCTTGTTCACTAGTTTGTTATTTATAATCTACTCTGTCTTGGTTAGTAGTCTATTCCCAGTCCAGACTGTACCAGGCAAGTCACAGGCATTTAATACATACTGGTTGAGTGAATGCATAAAGGGCAAACAAATAAAGGAAAACTTGAGCTATCTGACTTCAAGTCTAAAGCTCTTCCCACCACAGCATGATATTGTCTTACAGTATCAATTCTAAATGTGAGCCCATTCTTCCTTGTGTAAAAGCCCCTACCATCTCCTAAAATTGTCCCATACACGAGTTTAGGTTCATGTAACCTAGCTTCTGCCTCCCTTGCCAGGTTCAAACCTGACTTTCAGTAGTGTCCTATGCCCTTAACACACCAGCAATGCCAAACTGCTATACTTCTGTACTAGTTCTGGTACTTCCATAATGATTATCAACACTGCTCTACAACTCCAGGAACCTCTGCTTTGCAAATGCTGCTCCTTCTACCAAAAGTGCTCTGGCCCATCTCATTTCTAGGGTAAGTTCCTGTTCAGTTGTTAAAACATATCTCAAATGCAAACCCACTCATTACCCTTCCATGTGCCTTGCCCTGAGTGAATCACTCACTCTAGCAGGGAGACTTCTGCAGCCTTCCACTATGGCACTTGTAACTCTGCTCATTGCATGGGGATGTGTTTCCAAGTATGGGACTCCTGGGTCCACAGTTGCTGTCATCTTTGTATCTCTAGGACTTGGTATAGTGCCCAACACGTAACAGGGAATCAACAAACTACTGCTAAATTGAATGCACGGTAAATCTAATCCCTCTTGCATGAAACCTGAGAACAGCTGGCATGCTATGCATTGCTCACCCCTGTCCCAAGTCCTCTTTGCTCCAAGCTAAACCTGTAAACCAGGAGGTAATAATCAGTGAGCCAGACAGATGCTTATACTTGTAAAGCAAAGCTAATGAAATAAGACAGAAATACATTAACATCAGTATATATGAACACACTGATGACCTCACCCACCTCACCTCTGGACCATAGTCCTGGTGATCGAACTATGCCGACTTCTACCCAGCCCTGTAATCTCTGGTTTTCCTACGGTGTATAATCTGTTGTGTTAAATTCCGTGTGTTCTTCTTCTTCCATTCCCTTAATGAGCATCCATGCCTACTTTCCTCTTATTGTTCACTAATTCTTTTCTATCTATTTTCCACCAAATCTTGCCTACTCTCTGCCTGTGGTTCCTCTCATGTCGGATGGTTCTTCTCTATTTCCTCACCTCCTAGTCCAGGCTCTTATCAACTCATGCCATGATGAAGGTATTACAGTTGACCCCTGAACAACTTGGGTCTGAACTATGTGAGTCCACTTAGATGTGGATTTTTTACAACACTCTTAAGATTTTTTAAATAGCATTTGCTGTTCTCTACCTTACTTTATTGGAAGAATACAGTAAATAATATACATTTGAAATGTGTTATTAATGGACTGGTTTATTTTATCAGTAAGGCTTCTGGTCAAAAATAGCTATTAGTAAAGTTTTTGGGGAGTCAAAACACAGATTTTCAACTGTGTGTGGGGTTAACAACTCTAACCCCTGTGTTGTTCAAGGGTCAACTGGATATCCAGCTGGACTTCTACGGCCACTGTTCCCCTCATTCTAAATCACTCCATGTGCAGCTAGGAAAACCTTCCTCTAATTACTATCTTCCCTCAGCCCTCTGAGATGTGTGACATAATGCCCCTTTTCCCACCATGTTACACCTAAACACCTGGCAGAGATAAAGAGCTACCTAGTCAAATTTAGAGCTATTTATTGCTACACTAGCACCATGATCCAAAATAATTAACAACTTGGCCAAACCAAAGCCCTAAAAGTATTTCTGGCTTCTTCCCTTTTCGCATCTCTGACAACCAATTCCTCACCACATCATAGTGATTCTACCTTCAGAATGTTTTTTAAATCCATGCACTTCTCTCCAGTTCCATGCCAAGCCCAAGGCTCCAGTCATCATTGTCTTTTCCCTGGACCAGGAAAGAGCCTTCATTCTCATCATCCTGCTTTCACTCTTGTCTTTCAGAGTTACAGTTTCCACGTTGGGCGTGTCAGTTTAAGTGCATGATGGCTCCCCATGATCTCAGAATGATCCACGATCTGGATCTTGCTAACTTTCTGACTTAATATCACACTATTCCCCATTTCTATCATGACACAGCAGCCCTGTACAGTCTGCTCACTTTTCTGGTGTCCCTGTGCTCACTGCTTCAATTGCTTGAAATGAGCTTCCCCTGGCTTTTCCCATGACTGATGGTTTCTCATCTTTCAGCTCTTAACTCAAAACTAGTTCTTCTGAGAGGCATTTTGCAGCCATCTTCCTAAAGTTGCCCTTACTCTCTGTCCACCCTGGGGAAAGAACTTTACCTTATTCCCCAGCGTCTGCAGCACCTGCCATAATTTCTAGCATAGATCATGTTTTCAGTAATATTTATTTATTTTATAATAAATAAATTTTATAATAAATAATTTATTTATTTATTTATTTCAGTAATATTTATTACTGAAAGAATTCAGTATGCATATAAGACACATTTTTTTACTTCCATCTTTGTTCATGCATATCTTCCACCTAGAAGGTCATTCTACACGATTTTTACCAACTAATATCCATTATTTATTCTGTGATACAAGATTCACATCACAAAGAAATCCTTTCTAACCAACCAATTTCTAACCAAAATGCTTTCCTATTCACATTCTAATTTTTATTCTACACACACACACACACACACACACACACGCACACACACACAGTTTTGGCTTAATTTATATAGTATTTTCAAACCCTTCTCTTTTTTCTAGAAATGTTTTAGACAAATATCATGCTGCATGACCAAAAAATAAGTGTGCAACATTTTCACTGTCACCCTATATATTCTAGTTTCTTCAGGAGGTCAATGCTTTTTTTTTTAATTTTTTTAATGTTTAGTTATTTTTGAGAGAGAGAGAGAGAGCGCGCACGTGTGCAAAGGAGGGGCAGAGAGAGAGGGAGACACAGAATCCAGAGCATTCCAGGCTCTAAGCTGTCAGCACAGAGCCCAACGCGGGGCTCGAACCCACAAACTGTGAGATCATGACCTGAGCCGAAGTCGGACGCTTCACTGACTGAGCCACCCAGGCACCCCTAATGTTTTTTGAGCAAAATAAAAACTTTCTAATCCAGGTTTAACTCCAAAATAATTGTGGGCAGAATTAGAGAGACTGGTTGTCCTGAAAAATTAAACAAGGGGATGGTATGTACGTGAGGGGTTTCTTGGTTAAGGAATCAAGATCAGGAAAAGCGGTAATTTTGGTTAATACTCAGGGCTTGAGGAAATGAAAGCAAAGAAGCAAAGGAGGGAGTCATAGTGATTTCTCTCTATTTAGAACAATAACTAAAAGACTGAAGGACTAAAGTTTTTTTTTAATCTTCTGGTTAACAAAAGATTTATTCTTTTAGCTGATACTAACATTTTTAGGCCCATAGCAAAATCACAGAGGTAGGGTTTCTAAACAATAGACACATGAGTAAAAGGACAAAAATTTAAATCTACTTCATTCTAAACACATCACCATGCCTCCCCCTCTCAAAAATAAAACCCTGAACTTCCATGCAAACTTCTTATATCTTTAAAACATTCCTCTACGCATTGATTTATTTTTCAGATTACAGCAATGTATAAAGTTTATATTTTCTCTTTCAGAGAACATGTATCACAGTCTCGAAGACTGACCTGACCACTGCCTGCTGTCAATACACAGATATTTAGTCACATTTCTGCAGGCAAAATAAGGTGGTCATCAAGAGCATAGACTCTAGAGTTAGTATCTCTGGCATTTTAACCCCAATGATACCACTTAGTAGGTGTATAACTTTAGGAATGTTTTTTTTTGTTTGGGTTTTTTTTTAAAGTATAGTTGACACACAATATTACATTAATTTCAGGTGTGCAACACAGTGATTCACCCACTCTCTATACTATGCTCACCATAAGTATAGCCATCATCTGTCACCATACAATGCTACTATAATACCATTGGCTGTGTTTCCTATCTCTAGCTTTTATTCTCATGATTTATTCATCCCATAATGGAAGCCTGTGTCTCGGGAATGTTATTTAACCTCTCTGGGCCTCAGTTTCTTTATCTGGAAAAATGAGAGTTTTATCAAACTCATAGGTTTCTTTGGACCAAACGGGTTAAAACATAAATAGTGCTTAATACAGACCTTGGAACACACTTAGTGCTCAGCAAGCATTAGCTCTTGTCATTCTTACCATTATCACATATATGAGGATAATTTCCTTTGGCCAGTGACTTTTTCCATTACAAACTCTTAGGTTTGATACTCACAGGGTTAGAATGCAGCACGGTGAAGAACTCTGGGCTGATGAGGAACTTCACAGGGGGGGACTGTAACAGCAACGTGAGCCTGGATCTGGAGGTAGAGTGGGGCAGGACGTTCTCTCGTCGGAAATCTAGATGGGGCAGACCACAAAGGCTTTTAGGGAAACCTTTCCACGTACTGGAAACATACTTATTCACTTCCATCTATGTTTTAAAAGAACCAAAGGATGCCTATATCATTTGCTACTATTTTAATTCTCTGAATACTCTTTTCTTTGATGCAAATTTCATAGATAAGACCTGACGAAAATAGAATTGAACATTTCTAGCCACTACTAACATTTTAATGCATCCTTAGATGTTCTAAGTGATCAGATTCAATCATTTTCCACTATCCCACAGATCCAGAGATCAAAGTCATTTATATTCTATTTGGTTTTGTGGTTCTTTTCTTAGCACTAACAAAAAGTCAAGGATTAGAAGAGGTCTCTGGTGAATTCTGCCATTTGCATTTGATTACCAGATCTTATTGAAGAACAAAAGTTCACTAAAAGGAAAATCTCATTTCTTGGAAATCCTTATTATTTGTTTTCTACTTTTGTGAGATTACAAACCAAACCAACCTAGGGGCACCTGTGTGGCTCAGTCGGTTAACTCTTGATTTCGGCTCAATTTATGATCTCACGGATCATGGCACTGAACCCCAAGTAAGGCTCTGCACTGCCAGCATGGAGCCTGCTTGGGATTCTCTCCCTCTCTCTCTCTCTCTCTCTCTCTGCCCCTCCACTGCCCATGTTCTCTCTCTTTCAAAATAAATAAACAAACTTTAAAAACAAGCAAACAATTCTAAAGGCTTTTACCTGCACTGGCTGGGTGAAAGTCAGCTTCTTCTCCTGCCCCATCAATAGCATTGGTATTTTCCTCAGGCCTCTCGTTAGTCATGGTTCTGCGAATACTCTGGTATCTGAAATCATGAGCCTACCATCACATCACGGCAGCCTCTAAAAGAAGGCTCAACCATTCTCCCAGAGCCCAGAAGGCATCACTATCTTCTCAGCCTCAGGCCTACCTCCCCAAACCTCCATTCCCTGACCTTCTGGGCCATCTGTTGTTTAAAAGTAAATTACAATGCATTGAATTTCTTCTGTCTGTTGTTTGTGGAACATTTTCCTAACAAAATAATAAAACTTAAAAAAAAATTGTGGCCCTTAACCAAAGAAAACTAAATTCTTATATTGTTAAAGAAAAGAACTTTTTATACTTCATAGCAATTAGTTCTCAAAAAAAGAACAACATTTAAAAAGCTAAATAATAATGAGGCATGATGAATGGAGATTCTAGATATTTAGAAAGATATTTGGCTTCAATTATATATGTATATGCTCTGTTTTGCTAAAAATTAATGCCTTGGGATGATTAAAAGCATCATCATTACTTTCTTTTCTACAAGAAAACAAATGGTATATGCATATAGTTATTATTTTTTTAACCAAGATAAATTCAAGAAAGTCTCTAAATCAAAAGAGGTACCAGCTACATCTTAATGACAGGGCACGCAAAGATGAAAGAGAGACAACCATGTTTTCTACTTGGGCCCACGTAAAAATAAGCCCAACCACCCACTAACAGTCATAGTGAAAACGTGCATCCTCACCGCCGGTTCAGCTGCTCCATTTGCTGTATGGAGTTTGATCTTTGCAGCACCTGAGGGGCGGGAGGAGCTGTTGGTCGCTGCCACGTGGTGGTCCTGTTTACGTGATCCACGTAGAAGATCCTGCCGTGGCTGTCAATGCGTGCTTCCCAATCTAAATAGCAGGAATGCACCAAGGCTGGTTAGAAGAGGACCTGAGGCCATTAACGTGGGTCATTAATTTCAGCATGTGTTTTCCCTGACATGCTATAAATTGGGGCTAATAACATATACCTCACTGTATAATCAGGCACTTCCCCCAGTCCACTTCATGATCTGTTGTGATCAGTTAGTAAACATACTGTTTGTGTGTGTGTGTGTGTGTGTGTGTGTGTGTGTGTGTGTAATACCAACCCTTTAAAGAGTTTCTGAATGTAGAGAATCCTTCCAGATCTGCTCACAATGCTCATCTTCATGTATAACTGCCAGCATTTTAAAAATACAAGTAGGGGGCAGGCCCAGTTGGTTAAGCATCCAACTCTTGATTTTGGCTCAGGTCATGATCTCCCAGTCATGAGATCGTAGTGCTCTGTGCTGACAACATGGAGCCTGCTTGGGATTCTCTCTCTCCCTTTCTCTATACCCCTTCCCTGCTAGCACATTCGTGCACTCTCTCTCTCTCTCTCTCTCTCTCTGTCTCTCTCTCTCTCTGTCTCTCTCAAAAATAAATAAATAAACCTTTAAAAAATAAGTAAAAATAAAAATACAAGTAGTTGGTCTACTGCAAAGACTTCAGGTATTTGCATCGAAATTGGTATTGATGATCATTTTCACCAAAAATGGATTTCCTTTTTTTTTTCCAGCGTAGATGAAAGAATCATAACTAGAACCTTCCAAGTGCATATTTACATAAAATTTTGGTACATGTAGTCTTCAAAAGAAAATAATGCTAGCCCAGGCATCAAATAGCATCATTACCTACAAGTTCCCATTTGCGTTTTCCCAAAGATGAATACATTTTCAGAGCAGGGTAATTACTTGCCTCCAACCTCAAATAAATACAATGTTTTAAAACATTATTTAATTTTCTGTTTAAGCAATATCATTGATTGTGTTCATCTTCGTAAACAAATACCTAAGTGCATGTTACACAAAAACAGAGAAAGCAGAGCCAGACATACCTCCTCTGTGGCTCTCTAAAAGGCCATTCTATTAAAATACACAAAGCATGAGCTGATCTTTTCAAAAGGCACAAGTCTGAAATGGATTGTAGTTGAAAAGTGCGATTTTATATAGCAGTATGTGAAAACAGCAGAAATCTATTCTTTAACCAGCAAAGTTCTTTACACATTTCCATTTCTGCGTAAAATATTTTTTGAAATTAATATGCAACTTTTTCCTTAGCAGCTCAATTATTTCAAAACTCCCCATGTCATCACATAGCTTATCAACAGATACTATGGGTCTAATCCTGGAGACTAGTAGGAAGGCATGCCTGCTCCTGACTCCTCCGGTATTTACTCTGGAGGTGAACAGAGTGAGGATTCCAACAAAGTTCTCAGGGTTGGAAAGACCTGAATGCCAGCACCAGACAATCACTGCGGGCTGCCTCAGTGGGAGGTGGAAAGATCTGTTCTTGTTGTTCCTAGCACGTGGTAATTTATAACAAATGGCAGGAGAAAGAAAAATTGCGCTGAGAAAAAGCACCAGAGAGACAAACAAATTCAGTGCCACTCATGCTCCAAGGTAACGCAGACTCACAACGAACCAGCCGGCCAAATCTGAATTCTTTGGCCCCAGCTGCAATCCCATCAATAGGACATTTCAAAATGACCTCATGATCAGCCTGCCATAAGCTGACAAATGGTTACTACATTAGAGCCTTTTCAGGAATGATTCTCCAAAACCCTTTGATCTATTCCATTGTTTTGCTCTGCTCTTTGCATATTTCCCATCTCAAAGATCTTGAGAAGCAATTATGCCATCTCATTAGAGCCAGGGTAATTCAAGCACATATTCTACGCAAACCAAATGCACAAGAAAACAAATGGCCATTCCTTCTCCCAAAATTGTTTGCAGTTAGCTTCCAATTTTAAAAATGGAGAATCGGTCAACGAGGGATAAAAACAGAACAGAAACCAACTAAAGGAAGTAGAAAGAGAGGTGCTGCCAAACTCCCAAGATAAGCGTATAACTAAAATTTGGCTCTAAATTTTGGTTTTCTGGCAGTTCAGGCAGAAAAGAAAACATTGTTGCATACTTTCCATTTTCTGACAGAAGAAAGTAAAAAAAAAATTATCTTCAAACACAGAACTTTTTCCTTGAGCAAACTAGACAAGAATTTACCCCACTGAACGTGGTCTCTATGAGGTCACATGGGCAGCACAGTGGAGGTGGGGTGGGGAATCTCCAAATATATTTACCACCATACCTTGCACACAGCATGAAATGAATGGACGAGTAATTTAAAGAACATGAAACCATAACAAAGAATGGTTCTTGTGTTCGCTTTCCACAAAGTCCAGGAATAACCTTGATGTATTTCAACAAAGATATCTCTGTGTGCAATGAGAAGAATAAGAAAAAGAAGTCCAAAAATGTGCTTTCTAAGAACACGGGATGTTGGATGTATATTAAGACTACCCCTACTGGGGTGCCTGAGTGGCTTAGTCAGTGAAGCATCCAACTCTTGATTTTGGCTCTTGATCTCATGGGTTCATGATATCAAGCCCCGCATCAGTCTCCTCACACTGACAGTGCACAGACTGCTTGGGATTCTCTCTCTCTTCCTCTCTCTTCACCCTTCCTGCTCATGTTCTCTCTCTCAAAATAAATAAGTAAACTTAAAACATAAAAAAACCCTAATTAATTAAAAAAGACAGACTATCCCTACCAAATGTCATGTCTTAAATGTCTATTTTATTTTGAGAGAGACAGAGAGAGAGAGCAGGGGAGGGGCAGAGAAAGAGGGGGATAGAGGATCCGAAGCAGGATCTATGCTGACAGCAGAGGGCCTGATACGGGGCTCGAACTCACAAACCACAAGACCATGACCTGAGCCGAAGTTGAACACTTAACCAACTGAGCCACCCAGGCACCCACAAATGTCATAGCTTTAAATTGACGTTGTTACTTAAGTTCCCATAAAGAGTAATGTTGTCTTCCTGATTTCAAATGGACACTTGGCATTGGATTGAGAAAGGATGTTAGGTCTTTGACCTGTTCAGGAAGTACAAAAATCCATTCTTACCCAAGTGGTCAATACCCTACCATTGAGAAAAAGACAGTAGAAGAGCCTCCATAAAGATGAGCTCTCTGTTGTATCTATCAAAGGAGAGAGGTGGGTATGGTTATTTTACATCTTATAAATTTTTATATTGGACCTGGTTTGTTCTGGGTACAAGCAACCATATTAAGAACTCATTGCCCAACATCAAAGTTTTTTTTTCAGAGATCATGATAAAATCAGACAGGCAGGATTAGAAGACTGGGAACTTGGCATTTACTTCCTTGTCTTGCCACAATGTACAATGGGGTATATCATCAGTGCGCCATGAGCCTGAGAACAGTGTACCGAGATGTGTGTATATGTAGTGCACCAAATCGGGAAGAAGGCTTGGGGTTTCTGGCCATGGCTTTGTCACACTTTTGCTACGACACCTTCAACAACTCATTACACCTCTATGAACCACAGTTTCTTTACCTGAAAAATTAGAGGGCAGAATTATACATTGCTAAGGTCTCTTTCAGTTCTAAAATTATAAGAATCTTCAAAACGACACCCATTTTTCTACATTAGGTTCAGTAAGAACCTGTCAACATCTTATGTCTAGGCCAGAATTTGCAAACTAAACTCTAATTAATTTAGCCTTATAAAGCCAGGGGCTTTGGGATGCTGAGTGTTGGGGCTCCAGAACTATCTGCCAACACCATGTTAGCCATTGCAGCCCCCCTGTATTATCTGTTGTGCCTACTGGTCTTCCACATAAGACTTCATTTTCATAAAGAGCTTCAGTGAAAGAGTTTGAAAACTGTTATCTACAGAAACGTTTCTCAAAGTTTGGGACTCTGACAGCACGTGTCGGAATCACTTTGAGGACCAATATAAATGCAAATTCCCAGGACAAACCTCAGGTCTGTAAAACCAGACTATCTGAAGCTAGGACTCACTTATCTACATTTTTGAGAACCTCCCCAAGTGACTTCTAGACGCACTAAAATTTGAGGAACACGGACATAAATTTCTAAGAATTTAAAGCAGCTAATTTACCAGGTAAACCCATGGAGCTCATGCTAAATTTCTAAGAGGTCATGAAGTGCAGGCTTACAAGAAACTAAACTTCAGCCTAAATATTCTGAACTGGAATCCAGGAGGAAGTGGACTCACAGATGCCCTGTGCCCCCTTTAAATAGGTGCACAATAAGGGGAAGTCAGAGTTAGAAAGTGTGTCAAAGTATATACCAAAGGCTACTGTCGCAGCATTAATCCCTCAGCAGGGCACCAGAGGGAGGTAGAACAAGGAAGGTCTTACACATTTTCAACTTTCATAATCAGCATATGTGGGAAGGAAGCAGGGGTCATCCCTTCGATCCCTCCTCATCTCAAAATGCTTCTTTCTCAGTCCCTTCACACTAGACCTTGGCCCCCAGTGGACTGTCTGTCCAGCTGGCAATGAGGTGAAGAAAGGAACACATCTCAGAGAGCACTGAGATTGGCAAGAAGACCAATGACTAGATAGAATGACATTTCAGGGGACTCGTGAACCACAAGAACCAAGGGGGTGAGAGAATCATGAGTAGGGCTGGAATTAGTTGTAACTGGGTTTAGAAAGATGAAGAACCTGAGGGGCTCAGTCAGTTAAGCATCCGACTCTTGATTTAGGCTCAGGTCATGATCTCACGGTTTGTGGGTTCGAACCCGGCATTGGGTTCTGCGCTGATAGCATGGAGCCTGCTTGGGAATCTCTCTCCCTCTCTCTGCCCCCTTCCCCACTCATGCTTGTGCTCTCTCTCAAAATAAATAAACATTAAAAACAAGAAAGAAAGATGAAGAACCTGAACATTGTGAAGTAAATGTATAAATCAACTATAAGAAATTATAACCACCATGGTATCTCCACCAAATGATGGGATAATGAGGTTATAACGAACTAAAGGTACTTCTGAGGAAAAAATTAAGCTTTGCGATAGACGTTGGACAACAACGTTTAAAAGATTAGTTTTTCCTTATTTTGACACTCAAGGAGGTAACCGTTTGCACCAAGTACAAAAGCAAGTTAACTTCTCTGTGACTTGAGGGCCAGCATGGAAGGTTCACTTCCCCTTCAGGAGTGGGGGTCAGTAATCGGAAGGGGGCACAAAGAGACTTCTGGGTGCCAGTGACATGGCATCCAGTGCACACATGCCCTCAGTTTGGGAGAATTCAGCAGGGAGAATGTGCTCTTTTCTGTGTGTACACTATGTTTGAACAAAAAGTTTTTATAAATCTCTCAAACAAATGCATATGGTGGGCCTTAATATGGTGGGTCAATTTTTAAAGAAAGTAGCTTTTAGATTAAAAGCATCAATTCTTGGGGTGCCTGGGTGGCTCAGTCAGTTAAGTGTCCAACTTCAGCTCAGGTCATGATCTCACAGTTCGTGAGTTCGAGCCCCGTGTCGGGCCCTGTGCTGCCGGCTTAGAGCCTGCAGCCTGCTTCAGATTCTGTGTCTTCCTCTCTCTCTGCTTCTCCCCCGCTCATGTTCTGTTTCTGTCTCCTTCCAAAATAAATAAAAACATCAAGAAAAAAAATTTTTTTTAAATAAAAAAAAAACATCAATTCTCCTCTCATAAAACTAACTTTTAAGCTTTAGAAAATAAGAGCTCCTAGCCTTGAACATAGTAGAAAGTGAGATTAATTATACCTTTCAGAGTCACTGCTGTCTTTTTAAACCTTCATGTCAAAGGATGCTTTAATAATGAAAGTGCACAACCCCAAAGAATGATAAACATTCTCCTGCGTTCTTCCAGACCTGCCCATTGGAAGCCACCACCTAAATAATACACTAATCCTAACAACATGGCAATAATCCTGGGATCCTACAAGAGTCTGACTGTTCATCTGTTAATCCAGACTGTTCATCTTGTATCTAATCCTATTCCTACCCTTTTAGAGGGAAAACACTTACTCGATAGTTCTTTATTGTCCCCAGTGCAGCAAGGGATTAAGTGACAATTATATTGGACCCAGGAGGAAAAATAAAATCATTTTTCAGAAGGGGCTAAGCGGGCCATTCTTTTTTCTTTCCACTTATGTTAATGCTAAAATGACCAAGATTTGTCTTGCTGATGATGTTCTGGTGGGCTTCAGCCTGAACTGCCTCCAGCTGCCAGCACCATCAATCACCTCAGAAGAAGATAAGCACATTCTTAGTGCTCAGTGCATATTCAGATTTAAGCCAAAGGCTCTCCATACTGCCAAGCTGCCCTTAGGACGCTGTGGGGGCGGGAGGGGGTGGTTCTTAGGACATTGTAGGGACCATTAGACCATCTGTCAGTCAGAGGTTAGAGTTACCCAGTCCACAAGGTCCTATAGCAGGATCCATGGCCTAAAGCAAGGGTAAGGCTGTGAAAACAACTGGTCGAACATCGTTACAGCTGTGCAGCCTTTGTCAGTCCAAGACAAAGATCGAGTTCCCCGATCCTGAGACAGGAGGAATAAGACTGGAAGAAGCAGCAGAAAAGCCAGGAGAACTGCCGTCCATAAGAAGAGCTCAAAGAGATGTTCAGAGACTAAGTTATAACACTGATGCATAGACCACCACGTGATCAGCTGTAACAAGGAAGCAGTACAGCAAGGGACACCACTGAATCCCCCTAGCTGAGTTTGTAAATCTTCAGAGAGAAGCACAAGTTTGCTGGGTGGTTTCCTCGCCATATGGTAATACATAAGTATTTTTAAGGTGAAAATAAGCTCAAATAACAAAAACAATTAGGAAAATAAAAAATCAATAATGGGGGTGAGGGGGGTATCAAAGTCTAAGACACAATGTGTCAGTAGCCGGCCCTACCTGGCTGGGAGGAAGAAAAAGTGCTTCTGAGTCTGATACAGATGCTTAACAGAGCAAACCTGTCTGGGCTATGCTCGTATGGTCACTACAACTGCTTTTCTTACACTTCAGGGGCTCCTAGGTAAGAGTCCTGCTGAGTTCTCTCTCTCAAAATAAATCAGCTAGTCAGTTGATTAGCTGGGGCAAAAAGAGAGAAAATTGAGCACTTTTTGAGCCTTCCTAGGTCTGGCCTCAAAACACTACAATATAATAAAGATTCAGTGAAACCTCCAAAGCCTCTGATTTAAGATGTTGTTTGCACCTGATAGATAACATACCACAATATAAGCCACTACCTTTGCTGCTAAGTAAACTTTTAGAATTTATACTCATCAACCCACACAACAGTCTAATCTTAGATCAGAATATCTAATAGAGAAGGAAGGCTTAAGACTGCCCCAACTTTTACTAGTATGGGATCTTAAACAAGTTACTTAATTTATCTGGGCTTCAGTTTCTCCATCTATAAAATGAACAAATCATTTTAGCCAATTTCTACCCATTGATCCACTTAACCTACCCCACAAAAATGTAACAAAGAATAAAAATTTAAAAACCATGTAAAAGTGCTCTGTAAACTGTAAAGCACCATGCAAGTTTGAAGTATTATAATTAATAGTGTTAAAAGTACAATTCTAAGGGGCACCTGGGTGGCTCAGTCAGTTAAGCATCTGACTCTTGATTTCAGCTCAGGTCATGATCTCACGGTTCGTGAGATTGAGCCCCGTTGGGCTCTGCACTGACATTGCAGAGCCTGCTTGGGATTCTCTCTCCCCTCTCTTTCTCTGACTCTCTCTCTCTCTCTCTCTCAAATAAATAAACTTTTTTTTTTTTTTAAATACAACTCTTAGCCTTAAAATTACTCAGCCAGGTCATTTAAGGGATGGACTCATCTGTACACTCCAAGCAGGTGCCCCTTAGCTGAGCCTCCTGGGAGATGCTGCATGAAGGCAGAATGCACATGACAGTGTGGAATATGGAATGCCATAGCTCAAAGTCAGAGGCTGTAGTAGAGTCGCCTGGTTAGGAAAGGAAGGCAGAGAACTGACTAGGTTGGGGATAGACAACTAGCAGGGCAGCCACGTGATTAAATAAACTATTGAAAAGAAGAGACAGACACAGGAGTAGGAGAGGGCAAAACAGTGTGGGGACAGTAATCAGGCATGCTCAGTGTGGGGACAGTAATCAGGCATGCTCTGACCGTAATCTGTAACCTCTCCTTGATAATATAAACCCCCGTATTTGCAAGTTGCATAAGAGGAATTAGAAAGTTTTCTCCTCTGGGGTGCCCGAGTGGCTCCATTGGTTAAACACCCAACTCTTGGTTTCAGCTCAAGTCATGGTCTCACGGGTTCGTTAGTTCGAGCCCAGCATCGGGCTCCTTGGGCTGACAGTGCAAAGCCTGCTTGGGATTCTCTCTCTCTCTCCCTCTCTCTCTGCCCCTCCTTGTACACTGTCTGTCTCAAAATAAATAAATAAACTTAAAAAAAAAAGAATTTTTCTCCTCTTCATCAGTCATTCATTAAATTAGATATACTATTAAATTCCTTCTTTGCTGTGGGAGATAACAACCTATTAAAATAAACTGCCAGTTGTTTTTTATTAATCCTAAAATACGTTCTGTGTAATGCAAATATCAGTACTTAAATAAGTGCATTGAAATACCACAAACAGTGGTCATAATTTCAGCGGGAAAGTACCTGTCTTTATTAGTTATAATCTGAAAACCAAAATTATGGTTCAACAAAATTCAGAGCAATTAGATGTGGCCAGGAAGATGCCATTTATCTATACCCTGATGTGATGCAATGCCTCTAAAATTCGAATGACTTACTATCAATCCACATACACATATAAAGAAAGCTCTCCAGAATTCTCTCCTCATGTTCCCAATTCATTTTTTCCTATTATATCGAAGCATCTCCGAGGAATACTTTCCTTTTCTGCCTCTAATCTTTTCTCCAAGGGCAAGCAATAAGGATATTTTTGTTCTCCCATCTGCTTAAAATGATACAATGGTTAATTAATCCCTTGGTCTATTTTTAAAAGTTGCTTAAAATACATACTTCCTATAAGTAACCACCCTCAATTATTGAAATATATGAACAAGGGAAGGAACTGTACGTAACAGAATTTCCAAAGGATCAAGCCAATATTTTGGCCTATTATCATAGTACCATTCAGCTTTTTTGTTAACACTCCTCAAAACAAAGCACTCAGCATTTTAACTCTATAAATGCATACTCCTGCATCTCCACCTTTCTGCCCCACCACTTTTAAAATACTGAAAGCCAAGGGCATCAGCTTCTTGCTATGGTCACATATAAGATGGGAGAGTAGAGAGGGTGAATAAGAAGGAAAAGCAATAAGGCAGAAAGATATATACTCCAGTACGTTCCTACAAGCAGTATTTACTGAGCTTTGTTACTGTTCATCAAAATGCTTGCTCTTACAGAGCAATATCACTTTATAACAGAGTTTAAATTATGTCCAGATTATGACTGGCCATATCACTCTAACCTTTGGATACAGGTTGCATAACTATTTCCCAGAATCCCTCATTCTCAGCCATCCCTCCTTCAAAGTGAAAAATGAAAGTGAAAGAAATAACATATATTTCAAATCCCCAGTAATTGTCACGTGCCAAATAAATGGTAGACCAATTTCTGAAATTATGAATAGTTCTCTGCATATCCCCAAGGAAAAAATCAGAGCCCTGTATTTAATGATTTAAAATGCTGTTAAGTGGAGAGAAATATATTCCATAGAGTGAGGCTTTGCTAAGAGATTGTACCCATTTGTCTACTAACTGAAAATTCTTGCTGCCATTAGGCATAATTTTAAAAAGTTTCTGTTATAAACCAATTGTCCCAAATATCTGGATCTGTTTCCTCAATTACAATATTTACTCTGTGGGCATTACAGTATTTACTTTTCCCCCAGCTGCCCGCTCGTTCAGCAGAACAGTGCCAGAGAGGAGTCACCAGCTTAGCACTTTCCAGACTACATCTGCTATGTCAAGTGGCAGCCCCAAGGTCCCTTCCTCTCAGGGAGTGGGTTTCCATCTTTTAGGTTCTGTGGAAAGGATCTGCCCACCATCCTTGCACCCTCTGATCAAGGTGAACCCCTTAGTTCACAGGCGCTCACTTGGGGGAAGAGCCTCGTCCACCCTCTGGTATCGGCTAACATCCTGGCGTACTGAAGGCAGTGATCTCAATGGCTGGTGGCCATTGGCTTGAGAACCTAGGATTAAAGAGAAAAAGGCACTTGGGTATTGTTTTCCTCTTTAGTATCAAAACAGTCTTGTAAAAAAAAACAAAACCCAACCAACCAAACAAAAACCACCTAACATAAATCTTGGAGCTAGTCTCTTTTCTTTCCTTAGGGTCTCTCATTTTCCATATGAGGACCCAGAAACAAAAGAAGAGAAGAGGAGATGAATGCTTAGGCAGAAGAGGGTCTTCTAGAGAAATGTCCCTCTGCACCTATCCCTTCCCTCCCCCACCTTTTTCCACCCTGGCTGGACCCGCTCATGCACTAATGCTTTAGGGTCACATAATGGCCACAAGATAATGAAGGAAACAAAAACACAAATAAAAGGAAAAGAAGAGGAGGAGAAGGGGATAATTTAGGTAGAAAAATAAATTACAGAATAAATAAATCATTCCTATTTCTGATTCTATGCTATTTAGGCATTTGAAATTATCCTCAGCCTTTCTGATACATCTATAATAGAACATTTCAAAGGAAACATTCTACCAAGCCACATTCATTGAGACATAATACAAATTTTATGTGTGAATTGGCATCCTGAGATACTAAAAATAGCCTTTTCTTCAAGTGTCCGAACGCATCACCTAACTTAGTTCACTTTTTCCATACTGCAGAAGTCAAAAATATTACACTTGATGCAAAGTACATATGAAGTTCTGTTTTGAAGGTTTTATATAAAGAAGAGTGACTTACGATGTTCCTGCAAACCCCTGCAGATTACACTGATGTGAAAGCTACTCGCCTGTTTGGTTTTGTGTCTACAACCTCAGGTCCCACTGGAGATTCATGATTAAAATCTGAAGATTGCTATTTCACAAGCCTCTTAATTTAAAAAGAGAAGATCCATTAAAAAAAAAAAAAAGCTAACTGTTGAACCCCAAGGTGAAGAACTCAGAGAACATGTGAGTATAATTTACATCGAGGGACAAAACTTCTCTTTAAGCAGTATGCTTGAGCCAAGAGCCGTACTGTCTTGTACATCCTACCTCCGGTGGCGCCCTCCTCCTGGGCAGTGGCCCCTTCACAAGCCCCGTGGGCATCCCCGGCATCCCCTTCCTCCTGGGGCTGGCTCTCAGCAGCAGCAGCAGCTCCTTCCAAGCTCCCCCTCCGCTGCCAGACCTCCCCGACCTCCTCCTGGTTAGGTAAAGGGGCTGAGTCTGCCCCTGCCCCTTCCTCCTCTCCAGCGGGCACCTGCACCACAGGTAAAGAACTGGGAGTACGTATGGAATCCTGTGACCCTTCAGCGAGGCCACTGCTGCTGGGCTCTGCTGCACAGGCTCCATCTTCCTCCTCCTGAGAAGAAAAGGCTGGGGTTTCGGGAAACCGTGCGCTCTCAAGAGATGAGCACCGCGTGTCCACCGAGGACAGCTGCGTGGTAACGCTCTCATTGCAGGAGCTGTCGGCGCCCTCCAGGTCGCTCTCGCCTTCCGGCCTGGTGCTGGCCTCGCTCACGCTCTCTGTCCTGGCAGGGTCACTGGGCTCTGTTTCAGAGGACACCTGGGAAGGCTCAGACCCCTGATCCAGGGACTCGGTCTCACTGATGGCCCTGCGGCTGCCTCCCGACGTGTCGGAAGTCCCTGTGTCTGCCCCGCTCGTGGGCTGATCCACCTCTTGAGAGCCACACACTTCGGTGCTGCCCTGCTCAGCGCTTGGTTGAGACTCTGGGCCACTTTCACTTTCATCTGGGACTGGGCCCGAGGGTAAGGAGCCCTCTGCAAGCTCGGGAAGATGTTCTGGCTTATCCTCAAAGGAAGCAGCCTCATTTGTGGAGGCTTCCTCAATCTCCACTGGGTTGTCTTCTGGCTTGGTCTGCGATGTCAGGCTCACGTCATCAGCTCTTGACGCTCTGCTGAACATTATTAGCCCTCCTTCCTCCTCCAAGGAAGACGGATATCCCAGGTCTTGCTGGAACTCATGGTCCTCTTCATCTGAGTCGATATGAAGCATTGCGTTGAGCCTCGTGTCGGTGGGAAAACTACTCCTTAGTTTTGGAGAGGCTCCCATGGACCTCTCCGAGCAGGTAGTCGTGCCTGGCCTGGAATGGCCATTGTGTTCAATAGCATCTAAGTAATCATTGAGCGAATCCTGACGTCCTCGGGGAGGTGAGGTCCTTGAAGAAGTAGAGGTTAATTCCTCTGAGTCTATTTCCAGAGTAGAGCTAGTCCTGAAAGAATGCTTGGGGGTCCCATCAGCAGCACTGTCCTCAGAAACTGGCCCATTAGAGCAAAGCGTGCTGTCATGATGGCCCCCCGGCACGTCCTCCTCGTCAGAAGGGCTTCCTAGGTCTCCATTCACAGTATTGACTCCAAGTATTGTGCCAACAGCTTCTGGAGAAGCATCTGAAGGGGAAAACGGCATTGATGAAAACAAAGTGGTAATAACAAACTTTTAACGTCCTATTCCTTTACCACCAATCAGTTCAACGAATTCAATCATCCCATTAAGGTCTCTTCACGGTATTACTGACTTGCTAAGATTAGCCACTCACGACTAAATGAGTTGGTCACTTTGACACAGGAATTCTATATGTTCGCTATTACTAGAAATTCTATAGCCTGGTTTCCAAATGCAGGCATAAACCTAAGAGATATTTTTTGATAAACAAGCTTTCATATCTGCTTGGAAAACTTTGGCAGGAATCATTTAAAAGCTATCTTATTTTCAGAACAGGACACAAATTCAACTCTATTCACATGCAAACTGACAACTGAGTAAGACCGAACAGTTTTTGGTACAGCGATGTACTCATCCAGACATCTCACCTTCATGCACAGAAGATGTAACCTCCACTTTAAACTGGAGGTACCCACTCACGTGGTCAGCAGGAAGCCTTCGGCCAAGGTTGTAGCTGAGCATCTGATCCCTGTAAGAGGAGAAATACACTGGTGTCAGCCTTCACCTCCTTCAGCAGGCCACCCCTAAATCTTACACATTTCTCTTAAAACTTTCAGACTCAAAAGAAAATAAAAGGCTCAAAGGCACGGTATAGATAGTCCAATGTAATACGATTCATTGGCACAAGGGAATACTTATAAACTCCAGGATGAAAAGAACTCTGTAAGCAGAAAATGCAACACAGTATCACATCACTGCTAACAGTGACCAAGAAAAGCATATTTTGAAGGTCATCAAGGAGCTGTGAAAGCCCTACGGTTTTTGGTATTTTTTGACTCAGGTATAAAGGCACAGAGGGCCTGGTTCCTTAGCATTTAGCACAATTGGAAGAAACCGATCCTACAAGCACACAACAGGGAAGGACCATCACAGAGCGGCATGGAGGGCACCATGCTACTGTACTTGAAGTCAGGAGACAGCGGGGGGAGAAGCGGCTGCCTCTGACAGCTGCTCCAGCTATGGGAGGCAAGGGGGCCGCTGAACCTCCCTTCCTTACCTGTAGAGCAAGGGGGCTGGAGCGGCTGGCCCTCACACTGGGGGGGCCTGGCTATCAACTGATTCCCAGTGTGCGCTGTGAGTGATGCCAGTGGAGAAGCTAGATGGGCTGCTGTGGTGGCATCCTGCTGCCTCACTAAGAGGCGTACTCGAGGGAACCACACCAGGGCCCCATCTTGCCCCCCCCCCCCCCCCCCCCCCCCCCCCCCCCCCCCCCC